>NW_027175233.1:357500-657500 GCF_028021215.1 Eschrichtius robustus
GTTAGGGTTAGGGTACGCGTTAGGGTTAGGGTAGTTATTAAACCTATCCCACTCTCTAGATACCCCTTAGCACGTCAAGGGATATTATTTGGGGGTCCAGCCATGGAGAAGAGTTTAGACACTAGGAGAAGATAAGGAACACACCCATTATCCTGAAATCACAATAGGATTCTCTTTTTAACCTGTTCCTTAATACACAAGTGATTAGGAAATCTATTGGAGGCAGAAGCAGTCAAGGGTAGCTTAGGGCTAGGGTTAGGGTTAGGGTTAGGGTTAGCGTTAGGGTTAGGGTTAGGGTACGGCTTAGGGTACGGGTTCGGGTACGGGTTCGGGTACGGCGTAGGTTATGGTTTAGGGTTAGGGTTAGGGTTAGTTTGAGGGTTAGGGCTCGGTTTAGGTTACGGGTTAGGATTAGTGTACGTGTTAAGGTTAGGGTAGAGGTTAGGGTTAGGGTACGCGTTAACGTTAGGGTAGTTATTAAACCTATCCCACTCTCTAGATACCCCTTAGCACGTCAAGGAATATTATTTGGGGGTCCAGCCATGGAGAAGAGTTTAGACACTAGGAGAAGATAAGGAACACACCCATTATCAAGAAATCACATTAGGATTCTCTTTTTAACCTGTTCCTTAAAACACTAGTGCTTAGGAAATCTATTGGAGGCAGAAGCAGTCAAGGGTAGCTTAGGGTTAGGGTTAGGGTTAGGGTTAGGGTTAGGGTTAGGGTTAGGGTACGGGTTCGGGTACGGGTTCGTGTACGGCGTAGGTTATGGGTTAGGGTTAGGGTTAGGGTTAGTTTGAAGGTTAGGGCTCGGTTTAGGGTACGGGTTAGGATTAGGGTTCGTGTTAGGGTTAGGGTAGGGGTTAGGGTTAGGGTACGCGTTAGGGTTAGGGTAGTTATTAAACCTATCCCACTCTCTAGATACCCCTTAGCACGTCAAGGAATATTATTTGGGGGTCCAGCCATGGAGAAGAGTTTAGACACTAGGAGAAGATAAGGAACACACACATTATCAAGAAATCACATTAGGATTCTCTTTTTAACCTGTTCCTTAAAACACTAGTGCTTAGGAAATCTATTGGAGGCAGAAGCAGTCAAGGGTAGCTTAGGGTTAGGGTTAGGGTTAGGGCTAGGGTTAGGACACGGCTTAGGGTACGGTTTCGGGTACGGGTTCGTGTACGGCGTAGGGTATGGGTTTGGGTTAGGGTTAGGGTTAATTTGAAGGTTAGGGCTCGGTTTAGGGTACGGGTTAGGATTAGGGTTCGTGTTAGGGTTAGGGTAGGGGTTAGGGTTAGGGTAGTTATTAAACCTATCCCACTCTCTAGATACCCCTTAGCACGTCAAGGAATATTATTTGGGGGTCCAGCCATGGAGAAGAGTTTAGACACTAGGAGAAGATAAGGAACACACCCATTATCAAGAAATCACATTAGGATTCTCTTTTTAACCTGTTCCTTAAAACACTAGTGCTTAGGAAATCTATTGGAGGCAGAAGCAGTCAAGGGTAGCTTAGGGTTAGGGTTAGGGTTAGGGCTAGGGTTAGGACACGGCTTAGGGTACGGGTTCGGGTACGGGTTCGTGTACGGCGTAGGGTATGGGTTTGGGTTAGGGTTAGGGTTAGTTTGAAGGTTAGGGCTCGGTTTAGGGTACGGGTTAGGATTAGGGTTCGTGTTAGGGTTAGGGTTAGGGTACGCGTTAGGGTTAGGGTAGTTATTAAACCTATCCCACTCTCTAGATACCCCTTAGCACGTCAAGGAATATTATTTGGGGGTCCAGCCATGGAGAAGAGTTTAGACACTAGGAGAAGATAAGGAACACACCCATTATCCTGAAATCACATTAGGATTCTCTTTTTAACCTGTTCCTTAAAACACTAGTGCTTAGGAAATCTATTGGAGGCAGAAGCAGTCAAGGGTAGCTTAGGGTTAGGGTTAGGGTTAGGGTACGGCTTAGGGTACGGGTTCGGGAACGGGTTCGGGTACGGGTTCGGGTACGGCGTAGGGTATGGGTTAGGTTTAGGGTTAGGGTTAGTTTGAGGGTTAGGGCTCGGTTTAGGTTACGGGTTAGGATTAGGGTACGTGTTAGGGTTAGGGTAGGGGTTAGGGTTAGGGTACGCGTTAGGGTTAGGGTAGTTATTAAACCTATCCCACTCTCTAGATACCCCTTAGCACGTCAAGGAATATTATTTGGGGGTCCAGCCATGGAGAAGAGTTTAGACACTAGGAGAAGATAAGGAACACACCCATTATCAAGAAATCACATTAGGATTCTCTTTTTAACCTGTTCCTTAAAACACTAGTGCTTAGGAAATCTATTGGAGGCAAAGCAGTCAAGGGTAGCTTAGGGTTAGGGTTAGGGTTATTGTTAGGGTAAGGCTTAGGGTACGGGTTCGGGTACAGCATAGGGTATGGGTTAGGGTTAGGGTTAGGGTTAGTTTGAGGGTTAGGGCTCGGTTTAGGGTACGGGTTAGGATTAGGGTACGTGTTAGGGTTAGGGTAGGGGTTAGGGTTAGGGTATGCGTTAGGGTTAGGGTATTTATTAAACCTATCCCACTCTCTAGATACCCCTTAGCACGTCAAGGAATATTATTTGGGGGTCCAGCCATGGAGAAGAGTTTAGACACTAGGAGAAGCTAAGGAACAGACCCGTCATCAAGAAATCACATTAGGATTCTCTTTTTAACCTGTTCCTTAAAACACTAGTGCTTAGGAAATCTATTGGAAGCAGAAGCAGTCAAGGGTAGCTTAGGGTTAGGGTTAGGGTTAGGGTACGGCTTAGGGTACGGGTTCGTGTACGGGTTCGGGTACGGTTTTGGGTATGGCGTAGGATATGGGTTAGGGTTAGGGTTAGGGTTAGTTTGAGGGTTAGGGCTCGGTTTAGGGTACGGGTTAGGATTAGGGTACGTGTTAGGGTTAGGGTAGGGGTTAGGGTTAGAGTACGCGTTAGGGTTAGGGTAGTTATTAAACCTATCCCACTCTCTAGATACCCCTTAGCACGTCAAGGAATATTATTTGGGTGTCCAGCCATGGAGAAGAGTTTAGACACTAGGAGAAGATAAGGAACACACCCATTATCAAGAAATCACATTAGGATTCTCTTTTTAACCTGTTCCTTAAAACACTAGTGCTTAGGAAATCTATTGGAGGCAGAAGCAGTCAAGGGTAGCTTAGGGTTAGGGTTAGGGTTAGGGCTAGAGTTAGGGTACGGCATAGGGTACGGGTTCGGGTACGGGTTCGTGTACGGCGTAGGGTATGGGTTAGAGTTAGGGTTAGGGTTAGTTTGAAGGTTAGGGCTCGGTTTAGGTTTCGGCTTAGGATTAGGGTACGTGTTAGGGTTAGGGTAGGGGTTAGGGTTATGGTACGCGTTAGGGTTAGGGTAGTTATTAAACCTATCCCACTCTCTAGATACCCCTTAGCACGTCAAGGAATATTATTTGGGGGTCCAGCCATGGAGAAGAGTTTAGACACTAGGAGAAGATAAGGAACACACCCATTATCAAGAAATCACATTAGGATTCTCTTTTTAACCTGTTCTTTAAAACACTTGTGCTTAGGAAATCTATTGGAGGCAGAAGCAGTCAAGGGTAGCTTAGGTTTAGGGTTAGGGTTAGGGTTAGGGTTAGCTTTAGGGTACGACTTAATGTACGGGTTCGGGTACGGGTTCGGGTACGGCGAATGGTATGGGTTAGGGTTAGGGTTAGGTTTAGTTTGAGGGTTAGGGATCGGTTTAGGGTACGGGTTAGGATTAGGGTACGTGTTAGGGTTAGGGTACGCGTTAGGGTTAGGGTAGTTATTAAACCTATCCCACTCTCTAGATACCCCTTAGCACGTCAAGGGATATTATTTGGGGGTCCAGCCATGGAGAAGAGTTTAGACACTAGGAGAAGATAAGGAACACACCCATTATCCTGAAATCACAATAGGATTCTCTTTTTAACCTGTTCCTTAATACACAAGTGCTTAGGAAATCTATTGGAGGCAGAAGCAGTCAAGGGTAGCTTAGGGCTAGGGTTAGGGTTAGGGTTAGGGTTAGCGTTAGGGTTAGGGTTAGGGTACGGCTTAGGGTACGGGTTCGGGTACGGGTTCGGGTACGGCGTAGGGTATGGTTTAGGGTTAGGGTTAGGGTTAGTTTGAGGGTTAGGGCTCGGTTTAGGTTACGGGTTAGGATTAGTGTACGTGTTAAGGTTAGGGTAGAGGTTAGGGTTAGGGTACGCGTTAACGTTAGGGTAGTTATTAAACCTATCCCACTCTCTAGATACCCCTTAGCACGTCAAGGAATATTATTTGGGGGTCCAGCCATGGAGAAGAGTTTAGACACTAGGAGAAGATAAGGAACACACCCATTATCAAGAAATCACATTAGGATTCTCTTTTTAACCTGTTCCTTAAAACACTAGTGCTTAGGAAATCTATTGGAGGCAGAAGCAGTCAAGGGTAGCTTAGGGTTAGGGTTAGGGTTAGGGTTAGGGTACGGGTTCGGGTACGGGTTCGTGTACGGCGTAGGTTATGGGTTAGGGTTAGGGTTAGGGTTAGTTTGAAGGTTAGGGCTCGGTTTAGGGTACGGGTTAGGATTAGGGTTCGTGTTAGGGTTAGGGTAGGGGTTAGGGTTAGGGTACGCGTTAGGGTTAGGGTAGTTATTAAACCTATCCCACTCTCTAGATACCCCTTAGCACGTCAAGGAATATTATTTGGGGGTCCAGCCATGGAGAAGAGTTTAGACACTAGGAGAAGATAAGGAACACACACATTATCAAGAAATCACATTAGGATTCTCTTTTTAACCTGTTCCTTAAAACACTAGTGCTTAGGAAATCTATTGGAGGCAGAAGCAGTCAAGGGTAGCTTAGGGTTAGGGTTAGGGTTAGGGCTAGGGTTAGGACACGGCTTAGGGTACGGTTTCGGGTACGGGTTCGTGTACGGCGTAGGGTATGGGTTTGGGTTAGGGTTAGGGTTAATTTGAAGGTTAGGGCTCGGTTTAGGGTACGGGTTAGGATTAGGGTTCGTGTTAGGGTTAGGGTAGGAGTTAGGGTTAGGGTAGTTATTAAACCTATCCCACTCTCTAGATACCCCTTAGCACGTCAAGGAATATTATTTGGGGGTCCAGCCATGGAGAAGAGTTTAGACACTAGGAGAAGATAAGGAACACACCCATTATCAAGAAATCACATTAGGATTCTCTTTTTAACCTGTTCCTTAAAACACTAGTGCTTAGGAAATCTATTGGAGGCAGAAGCAGTCAAGGGTAGCTTAGGGTTAGGGTTAGGGTTAGGGCTAGGGTTAGGACACGGCTTAGGGTACGGGTTCGGGTACGGGTTCGTGTACGGCGTAGGGTATGGGTTTGGGTTAGGGTTAGGGTTAGTTTGAAGGTTAGGGCTCGGTTTAGGGTACGGGTTAGGATTAGGGTTCGTGTTAGGGTTAGGGTTAGGGTACGCGTTAGGGTTAGGGTAGTTATTAAACCTATCCCACTCTCTAGATACCCCTTAGCACGTCAAGGAATATTATTTGGGGGTCCAGCCATGGAGAAGAGTTTAGACACTAGGAGAAGATAAGGAACACACCCATTATCCTGAAATCACATTAGGATTCTCTTTTTAACCTGTTCCTTAAAACACTAGTGCTTAGGAAATCTATTGGAGGCAGAAGCAGTCAAGGGTAGCTTAGGGTTAGGGTTAGGGTTAGGGTACGGCTTAGGGTACGGGTTCGGGAACGGGTTCGGGTACGGGTTCGGGTACGGCGTAGGGTATGGGTTAGGTTTAGGGTTAGGGTTAGTTTGAGGGTTAGGGCTCGGTTTAGGTTACGGGTTAGGATTAGGGTACGTGTTAGGGTTAGGGTAGGGGTTAGGGTTAGGGTACGCGTTAGGGTTAGGGTAGTTATTAAACCTATCCCACTCTCTAGATACCCCTTAGCACGTCAAGGAATATTATTTGGGGGTCCAGCCATGGAGAAGAGTTTAGACACTAGGAGAAGATAAGGAACACACCCATTATCAAGAAATCACATTAGGATTCTCTTTTTAACCTGTTCCTTAAAACACTAGTGCTTAGGAAATCTATTGGAGGCAAAGCAGTCAAGGGTAGCTTAGGGTTAGGGTTAGGGTTATTGTTAGGGTAAGGCTTAGGGTACGGGTTCGGGTACAGCATAGGGTATGGGTTAGGGTTAGGGTTAGGGTTAGTTTGAGGGTTAGGGCTCGGTTTAGGGTACGGGTTAGGATTAGGGTACGTGTTAGGGTTAGGGTAGGGGTTAGGGTTAGGGTATGCGTTAGGGTTAGGGTATTTATTAAACCTATCCCACTCTCTAGATACCCCTTAGCACGTCAAGGAATATTATTTGGGGGTCCAGCCATGGAGAAGAGTTTAGACACTAGGAGAAGCTAAGGAACAGACCCGTCATCAAGAAATCACATTAGGATTCTCTTTTTAACCTGTTCCTTAAAACACTAGTGCTTAGGAAATCTATTGGAAGCAGAAGCAGTCAAGGGTAGCTTAGGGTTAGGGTTAGGGTTAGGGTACGGCTTAGGGTACGGGTTCGTGTACGGGTTCGGGTACGGTTTTGGGTATGGCGTAGGATATGGGTTAGGGTTAGGGTTAGGGTTAGTTTGAGGGTTAGGGCTCGGTTTAGGGTACGGGTTAGGATTAGGGTACGTGTTAGGGTTAGGGTAGGGGTTAGGGTTAGAGTACGCGTTAGGGTTAGGGTAGTTATTAAACCTATCCCACTCTCTAGATACCCCTTAGCACGTCAAGGAATATTATTTGGGTGTCCAGCCATGGAGAAGAGTTTAGACACTAGGAGAAGATAAGGAACACACCCATTATCAAGAAATCACATTAGGATTCTCTTTTTAACCTGTTCCTTAAAACACTAGTGCTTAGGAAATCTATTGGAGGCAGAAGCAGTCAAGGGTAGCTTAGGGTTAGGGTTAGGGTTAGGGCTAGAGTTAGGGTACGGCATAGGGTACGGGTTCGGGTACGGGTTCGTGTACGGCGTAGGGTATGGGTTAGAGTTAGGGTTAGGGTTAGTTTGAAGGTTAGGGCTCGGTTTAGGTTTCGGCTTAGGATTAGGGTACGTGTTAGGGTTAGGGTAGGGGTTAGGGTTATGGTACGCGTTAGGGTTAGGGTAGTTATTAAACCTATCCCACTCTCTAGATACCCCTTAGCACGTCAAGGAATATTATTTGGGGGTCCAGCCATGGAGAAGAGTTTAGACACTAGGAGAAGATAAGGAACACACCCATTATCAAGAAATCACATTAGGATTCTCTTTTTAACCTGTTCTTTAAAACACTTGTGCTTAGGAAATCTATTGGAGGCAGAAGCAGTCAAGGGTAGCTTAGGTTTAGGGTTAGGGTTAGGGTTAGGGTTAGCTTTAGGGTACGACTTAATGTACGGGTTCGGGTACGGGTTCGGGTACGGCGAATGGTATGGGTTAGGGTTAGGGTTAGGTTTAGTTTGAGGGTTAGGGATCGGTTTAGGGTACGGGTTAGGATTAGGGTACGTGTTAGGGTTAGGGTACGCGTTAGGGTTAGGGTAGTTATTAAACCTATCCCACTCTCTAGATACCCCTTAGCACGTCAAGGGATATTATTTGGGGGTCCAGCCATGGAGAAGAGTTTAGACACTAGGAGAAGATAAGGAACACACCCATTATCCTGAAATCACAATAGGATTCTCTTTTTAACCTGTTCCTTAATACACAAGTGCTTAGGAAATCTATTGGAGGCAGAAGCAGTCAAGGGTAGCTTAGGGCTAGGGTTAGGGTTAGGGTTAGGGTTAGCGTTAGGGTTAGGGTTAGGGTACGGCTTAGGGTACGGGTTCGGGTACGGGTTCGGGTACGGCGTAGGGTATGGTTTAGGGTTAGGGTTAGGGTTAGTTTGAGGGTTAGGGCTCGGTTTAGGTTACGGGTTAGGATTAGTGTACGTGTTAAGGTTAGGGTAGAGGTTAGGGTTAGGGTACGCGTTAACGTTAGGGTAGTTATTAAACCTATCCCACTCTCTAGATACCCCTTAGCACGTCAAGGAATATTATTTGGGGGTCCAGCCATGGAGAAGAGTTTAGACACTAGGAGAAGATAAGGAACACACCCATTATCAAGAAATCACATTAGGATTCTCTTTTTAACCTGTTCCTTAAAACACTAGTGCTTAGGAAATCTATTGGAGGCAGAAGCAGTCAAGGGTAGCTTAGGGTTAGGGTTAGGGTTAGGGTTAGGGTACGGGTTCGGGTACGGGTTCGTGTACGGCGTAGGTTATGGGTTAGGGTTAGGGTTAGGGTTAGTTTGAAGGTTAGGGCTCGGTTTAGGGTACGGGTTAGGATTAGGGTTCGTGTTAGGGTTAGGGTAGGGGTTAGGGTTAGGGTACGCGTTAGGGTTAGGGTAGTTATTAAACCTATCCCACTCTCTAGATACCCCTTAGCACGTCAAGGAATATTATTTGGGGGTCCAGCCATGGAGAAGAGTTTAGACACTAGGAGAAGATAAGGAACACACACATTATCAAGAAATCACATTAGGATTCTCTTTTTAACCTGTTCCTTAAAACACTAGTGCTTAGGAAATCTATTGGAGGCAGAAGCAGTCAAGGGTAGCTTAGGGTTAGGGTTAGGGTTAGGGCTAGGGTTAGGACACGGCTTAGGGTACGGTTTCGGGTACGGGTTCGTGTACGGCGTAGGGTATGGGTTTGGGTTAGGGTTAGGGTTAATTTGAAGGTTAGGGCTCGGTTTAGGGTACGGGTTAGGATTAGGGTTCGTGTTAGGGTTAGGGTAGGGGTTAGGGTTAGGGTAGTTATTAAACCTATCCCACTCTCTAGATACCCCTTAGCACGTCAAGGAATATTATTTGGGGGTCCAGCCATGGAGAAGAGTTTAGACACTAGGAGAAGATAAGGAACACACCCATTATCAAGAAATCACATTAGGATTCTCTTTTTAACCTGTTCCTTAAAACACTAGTGCTTAGGAAATCTATTGGAGGCAGAAGCAGTCAAGGGTAGCTTAGGGTTAGGGTTAGGGTTAGGGCTAGGGTTAGGACACGGCTTAGGGTACGGGTTCGGGTACGGGTTCGTGTACGGCGTAGGGTATGGGTTTGGGTTAGTGTTAGGGTTAGTTTGAATGTTAGGGCTCGGTTTAGGGTACGGGTTAGGATTAGGGTTCGTGTTAGGGTTAGGGTAGGGGTTAGGGTTAGGGTACGCGTTAGGGTTAGGGTAGTTATTAAACCTATCCCACTCTCTAGATACCCCTTAGCACGTCAAGGAATATTATTTGGGGGTCCAGCCATGGAGAAGAGTTTAGACACTAGGAGAAGATAAAGAACACACCCATTATCCTGAAATCACATTAGGATTCTCTTTTTAACCTGTTCCTTAATACACTAGTGATTAGGAAATCTATTGGAGGCAGAAGTAGTCAAGGGTAGCTTAGGGTTAGGGTTACGGTTAGGGTTAGGTTTAGGGTACGGCTTAGGGTACGGGTTCGGGTACGGCGTAGGGTATGGGTTAGGGTTAGGGTTAGGGTTAGTTTGAGTGTTAGGGCTCGGTTTAGGGTACGGGTTAGGATTAGGGTACGTGTTAGGGTTAGGGTAGGGGTTAGGGTTAGGGTACGCGTTAGGGTTAGGGTAGTTATTAAACCTATCCCACTCTCTAGATACCCCTTAGCACGTCAAGGAATATTATTTGGGGGTCCAGCCATGGAGAAGAGTTTAGACACTAGGAGAAGATAAGGAACACACCCATTATCAAGAAATCACATTAGGATTCTCTTTTTAACCTGTTCCTTAAAACACTAGTGCTTAGGAAATCTATTGGAGGCAGAAGCAGTCAAGGGTAGCTTAGGGTTAGGGTTAGGGTTAGGTCTAGGGTTAGGACACGGCTTAGGGTACGGGTTCGGGTACGGGTTCGTGTACGGCGTAGGGTATGGGTTTGGGTTAGGGTTAGGGTTAGTTTGAAGTTTAGGGCTCGGTTTAGGGTACGGGTTAGGATTAGGGTTCGTGTTAGGGTTAGGGTAGGGGTTAGGGTTAGGGTACGCGTTAGGGTTAGGGTAGTTATTAAACCTATCCCACTCTCTAGATACCCCTTAGCACGTCAAGGATTATTATTTGGGGGTCCAGCCATGGAGAAGAGTTTAGACACTAGGAGAAGATAAGGAACACACCCTTTATCAAGAAATCACATTAGGATTCTCTTTTTAACCTGTTCCTTAAAACACTAGTGCTTAGGAAATCTATTGGAGGCAGAAGCAGTCAAGGGTAGCTTAGGGTTAGGGTTAGGGTTATGGCTAGGGTTAGGACACGGCTTAGGGTACGGGTTCGGGTACGGGTTCGTGTACGGCGTAGGGTATGGGTTTGGGTTAGTGTTAGGGTTAGTTTGAAGGTTAGGGCTCGGTTTAGGGTACGGGTTAGGATTAGGGTTCGTGTTAGGGTTAGGGTAGGGGTTAGGGTTAGGGTACGCGTTAGGGTTAGGGTAGTTATTAAACCTATCCCACTCTCTAGATACCCCTTAGCACGTCAAGGAATATTATTTGGGGGTCCAGCCATGGAGAAGAGTTTAGACACTAGGATAAGATAAAGAACACACCCATTATCCTGAAATCACATTAGGATTCTCTTTTTAACCTGTTCCTTAATACACTAGTGCTTAGGAAATCTATTGGAGGCAGAAGTAGTCAAGGGTAGCTTAGGGTTAGGGTTACGGTTAGGGTTAGGGTTAGGGTACGGCTTAGGGTACGGGTTCGGGTACGGGTTCGGGTACGGCGTAAGGTATGGGTTAGGGTTAGGGTTAGGGTTAGTTTGAGGTTTAGGGCTCGGTTTAGGGTACGGGTTAGGATTAGGGTACGTGTTAGGGTTAGGGTAGGGGTTAGGGTTAGGGTACGCGTTAGGGTTAGGGTAGTTATTAAACCTATCCCACTCTCGAGATACCCCTTAGCACGTCAAGGTATATTATTTGGGGGTCCAGCCATGGAGAAGAGTTTAGACACTAGGAGAAGATAAGGAACACACCCATTATCCTGAAATCACATTAGGATTCTCTTTTTAACCTGTTCCTTAAAACACTAGTGCTTAGGAAATCTATTGGAGGCAGAAGCAGTCAAGGGTAGCTTAGGGTTAGGGTTAGGGTTAGGGTACGGCTTAGGGTACGGGTTCGGGAACGGGTTCGGGTACGGGTTCGGATACGGCGTAGGGTATGGGTTAGGTTTAGGGTTAGGGTTAGTTTGAGGGTTAGGGCTCGGTTTAGGTTACGGGTTAGGATTAGGGTACGTGTTAGGGTTAGGGTAGGGGTTAGGGTTAGGGTACGCGTTAGGGTTAGGGTAGTTATTAAACCTATCCCACTCTCTAGATACCCCTTAGCACGTCAAGGAATATTATTTGGGGGTCCAGCCATGGAGAAGAGTTTAGACACTAGGAGAAGATAAGGAACACACCCATTATCAAGAAATCACATTAGGATTCACTTTTTAACCTGTTCCTTAAAACACTAGTGCTTAGGAAATCTATTGGAGGCAAAGCAGTCAAGGGTAGCTTAGGGTTAGGTTTAGGGTTATTGTTAGGGTAAGGCTTAGGGTACGGGTTCGGGTACGGCATAGGGTATGGGTTAGGGTTAGGGTTAGGGTTAGTTTGAGGGTTAGGGCTCGGTTTAGGGTACGGGTTAGGATTAGGGTACGTGTTAGGTTTAGGGTAGGGGTTAGGGTTAGGGTACGCGTTAGGGTTAGGGTAGTTATTAAACCTATCCCACTCCCTAGATGCCCCTTAGCACGTCAAGGAATATTATTTGGGGGACCAGCCATGGAGAAGAGTTTAGACACTAGGAGAAGATAAGGAACACACCCATTATCAAGAAATCACATTAGGATTCTCTTTTTAACCTGTTCCTTAAAACACTAGTGCTTAGGAAATCTATTGGAGGCAGAAGCAGTCAAGGGTAGCTTAGGGTTAGGGTTAGGGTTAGGGTTAGGGTTAGGGTTAGGGTACGGGTTCGGGTACGGGTTCGTGTACGGCGTAGGTTATGGGTTAGGGTGAGGGTTAGGGTTAGTTTGAAGGTTAGGGCTCGGTTTAGGGTACGGGTTAGGATTAGGTTTTGTGTTAGGGTTAGGGTAGGGGTTAGGGTTAGGGTACGCGTTAGGGTTAGGGTAGTTATTAAACCTATCCCACTCTCTAGATACCCCTTAGCACGTCAAGGAATATTATTTGGGTGTCCAGCAATGGAGAAGAGTTTAGACACTAGGAGAAGATAAGGAACACACCCATTATCAAGAAATCACATTAGGATTCTCTTTTTAACCTGTTCCTTAAAACACTAGTGCTTAGGAAATCTATTGGAGGCAGAAGCAGTCAAGGGTAGCTTAGGGTTAGGGTTAGGGTTAGGTCTAGGGTTAGGACACGGCTTAGGGTACGGGTTCGGGTACGGGTTTGGGTTAGGGTTAGGGTTAGTTTGAAGGTTAGGGCTCGGTTTAGGGTACAAGTTAGGATTAGGGTTCGTGTTAGGGTTAGGGTAGGGGTTAGGGTTAGGGTACGCGTTAGGGTTAGGGTAGTTATTAAACCTATCCCACTCTCTAGATACTCCTTAGCACGTCAAGGAATATTATTTGGTGGTCCAGCCATGGAGAAGAGTTTAGACACTAGGAGAAGATAAGGAACACACCCATTATCCTGAAATCACATTAGGATTCTCTTTTTAACCTGTTCCTTAATACAATAGTGCTTAGGAAATCTATTGGAGGCCGAAGCAGTCAAGGGTAGCTTAGGGTTAGGGTTAGGGTTAGGGTTAGGGTTAGGGTACGGCTTAGGGTGCGGGTTCGGGTATGGGTTCGTGTACGCTGTAGGGTATGGTTTAGGGTTAGGGTTAGGGTTAGTTTGAAGGTTAGGGCTCGGTTTAGGGTACAGGTTAGGATTAGGGTTCGTGTTAGGGTTAGGGTAGGGGTTAGGGTTAGGTTACGCGTTAGGGTTAGGGTAGTTAATAAACCTATCCC
This sequence comes from Eschrichtius robustus, assembly GCF_028021215.1. Lineage (NCBI taxonomy): Eukaryota > Metazoa > Chordata > Mammalia > Artiodactyla > Eschrichtiidae > Eschrichtius > Eschrichtius robustus. Next base: position 370,450 of record NW_027175233.1, read on the forward strand.
ACTCTCTAGATACCCCTTAGCACGTCAAGGAATATTATTTGGGGGTCCAGCCATGGAGAAGAGTTTAGACACTAGGAGAAGATAAGGAACACACCCATTATCAAGAAATCACATTAGGATTCTCTTTTTAACCTGTTCCTTAAAACACTAGTGCTTAGGAAATCTATTGGAGGCAGAAGCAGTCAAGGGTAGCTTAGGGTTAGGGTTAGGGTTAGGGCTAGGGTTAGACACGGCTTAGGGTACGGGTTCGGGTACGGGTTCGTGTACGGCGTAGGGTATGGGTTTGGGTTAGGGTTAGGGTTAGTTTGAAGGTTAGGGCTCGGTTTAGGGTACGGGTTAGGATTAGGGTTCGTGTTAGGGTTAGGGTAGGGGTTAGGGTTAGGGTACGCGTTAGGGTTAGGGTAGTTATTGAACCTATCCCACTCTCTAGATACCCCTTAGCACGTCAAGGTATATTATTTGGGGGTCCAGCCATGGAGAAGAGTTTAGACACTAGGAGAAGATAAGGAACACACCCATTATCAAGAAATCACATTAGGATTCTCTTTTTAACCTGTTCCTTAAAACACTAGTGCTTAGGAAATCTATTGGAGGCAGAAGCAGTCAAGGGTAGCTTAGGGCTAGGGTTAGGGTTAGGGTTAGGGTTAGCGTTAGGGTTAGGGTTAGGGTACGGCTTAGGGTACGGGTTCGGGTACGGGTTCGGGTACGGCGTAGGGTATGGTTTAGGGTTAGGGTTAGGGTTAGTTTGAGGGTTAGGGCTCGGTTTAGGTTACGGGTTAGGATTAGTGTACATGTTAAGGTTAGGGTAGAGGTTAGGGTTAGGGTACGCGTTAGGGTTAGGGTAGTTATTAAACCTATCCCACTCTCTAGATACCCCTTAGCACGTCAAGGAATATTATTTGGGGGTCCAGCCATGGAGAAGAGTTTAGACACTAGGAGAAGATAAGGAACACACCCATTATCAAGAAATCACATTAGGATTCTCTTTTTAACCTGTTCCTTAAAACACTAGTGCTTAGGAAATCTATTGGAGGCAGAAGCAGTCAAGGGTAGCTTAGGGTTAGGGTTAGGGTTAGGGTTAGGTTTAGGGTACGGCTTAGGGTACGGGTTCGGGTATGGGTTCGGGTACGGCGTAGGTTATGGGTTAGGGTTAGGGTTAGGGTTAGTTTGAGGGTTAGGGCTCGGTTTAGGGTACGGGTTAGGATTAGTGTACGTGTTAGGGTTAGGGTAGAGGTTAGGGTTAGGGTACGCGTTAGGGTTCGGGTAGTTATTAAACCTATCCCACTCTCTAGATACCCCTTAGCACGTCAAGGAATATTATTTGGGGATCCAGCCATGGAGAAGAGTTTAGACACTAGGAGAAGATAAGGAACACACCCATTATCAAGAAATCACATTAGGATTCTCTTTTTAACCTGTTCCTTAAAACACTAGTGCTTAGGAAATCTATTGGAGGCAGAAGCAGTCAAGGGTAGCTTAGGGTTAGGGTTAGGGTTAGGGTACGGCTTAGGGTACGGGTTCGGGAACGGGTTCGGGTACGGGTTCGGATACGGCGTAAGGTATGTGTTAGGTTTAGGGTTAGGGTTAGTTTGAGGGTTAGGGCTCGGTTTAGGTTACGGGTTAGGATTAGGGTACGTGTTAGGGTTAGGGTAGGGGTTAGGGTTAGGGTACGCGTTAGGGTTAGGGTAGTTATTAAACCTATCCCACTCTCTAGATACCCCTTAGCACGTCAAGGAATATTATTTGGGGGTCCAGCCATGGAGAAGAGTTTAGACACTAGGAGAAGATAAGGAACACACCCATTATCAAGAAATCACATTAGGATTCTCTTTTTAACCTGTTCCTTAAAACACTAGTGCTTAGGAAATCTATTGGAGGCAAAGCAGTCAAGGGTAGCTTAGGGTTAGGGTTAGGGTTATTGTTAGGGTAAGGCTTAGGGTACGGGTTCGGGTACGGCATAGGGTATGGGTTAGGGTTAGGGTTAGGGTTAGTTTGAGGGTTAGGGCTCGGTTTAGGGTACGGGTTAGGATTAGGGTACGTGTTAGGTTTAGGGTAGGGGTTAGGGTTAGGGTACGCGTTAGGGTTAGGGTAGTTATTAAACCTATACCACTCCCTAGATGCCCCTTAGCACGTCAAGGAATATTATTTGGGGTACCAGCCATGGAGAAGAGTTTAGACACTAGGAGAAGATAAGGAACACACCCATTATCAAGAAATCACATTAGGATTCTCTTTTTAACCTGTTCCTTAAAACACTAGTGCTTAGGAAATCTATTGGAGGCAGAAGCAGTCAAGGGTAGCTTAGGGTTAGGGTTAGGGTTAGGGTTAGGGTTAGGGTTAAGGTACGGGTTCGGGTACGGGTTCGTGTACGGCGTAGGTTATGGGTTAGGGTTAGGGTTAGGGTTAGTTTGAAGGTTAGGGCTCGGTTTAGGGTACGGGTTAGGATTAGGGTTCGTGTTAGGGTTAGGGTAGGGGTTAGGGTTAGGGTACGCGTTAGGGTTAGGGTAGTTATTAAACCTATCCCACTCTCTAGATACCCCTTAGCACGTCAAGGAATATTATTTGGGTGTCCAGCCATGGAGAAGAGTTTAGACACTAGGAGAAGATAAGGAACACACCCATTATCAAGAAATCACATTAGGATTCTCTTTTTAAACTGTTCCTTAAAACACTAGTGCTTAGGAAATCTATTGGAGGCAGAAGCAGTCAAGGGTAGCTTAGGGTTAGGGTTAGGGTTAGGTCTAGGGTTAGGACACGGCTTAGGGTACGGGTTCGGGTACGGGTTTGGGTTAGGGTTAGGGTTAGTTTGAAGGTTAGGGCTCGGTTTAGGGTACAAGTTAGGATTAGGGTTCGTGTTAGGGTTAGGGTAGGGGTTAGGGTTAGGGTACGCGTTAGGGTTAGGGTAGTTATTAAACCTATCCCACTCTCTAGATACTCCTTAGCACGTCAAGGAATATTATTTGGTGGTCCAGCCATGGAGAAGAGTTTAGACACTAGGAGAAGATAAGGAACACACCCATTATCCTGAAATCACATTAGGATTCTCTTTTTAACCTGTTCCTTAATACAATAGTGCTTAGGAAATCTATTGGAGGCCGAAGCAGTCAAGGGTAGCTTAGTGTTAGGGTTAGGGTTAGGGTTAGGGTTAGGGTACGGCTTAGGGTGCGGGTTCGGGTATGGGTTCGTGTACGCTGTAGGGTATGGTTTAGGGTTAGGGTTAGGGTTAGTTTGAAGGTTAGGGCTCGGTTTAGCGTACAGGTTAGGATTAGGGTTCGTGTTAGGGTTAGGGTAGGGGTTAGGGTTAGGTTACGCGTTAGGGTTAGGGTAGTTAATAAACCTATCCCACTCTCTAGATACCCCTTAGCACGTCAAGGAATATTATTTGGGGGTCCAGCCATGGAGAAGAGTTTAGACACTAGGAGAAGATAAGGAACACACCCATTATCAAGAAATCACATTAGGATTCTCTTTTTAACCTGTTCCTTAAAACACTAGTGCTTAGGAAATCTATTGGAGGCAGAAGCAGTCAAGGGTAGCTTAGGGTTAGGGTTAGGGTTAGGGCTAGGGTTAGACACGGCTTAGGGTACGGGTTCGGGTACGGGTTCGTATACGGCGTAGGGTATGGGTTTGGGTTAGGGTTAGGGTTAGTTTGAAGGTTAGGGCTCGGTTTAGGGTACGGGTTAGGATTAGGGTTCGTGTTAGGGTTAGGGTAGGGGTTAGGGTTAGGGTACGCGTTAGGGTTAGGGTAGTTATTAAACCTATCCCACTCTCTAGATACCCCTTAGCACGTCAAGGAATATTATTTGGGGGTCCAGCCATGGAGAAGAGTTTAGACACTAGGAGAAGATAAGGAACACACCCATTATCCTGAAATCACATTAGGATTCTCTTTTTAACCTGTTCCTTAAAACACTAGTGCTTAGGAAATCTATTGGAGGCAGAAGCAGTCAAGGGTAGCTTAGGGTTAGGGTTAGGGTTAGGGTTAGGGTTAGGGTACGGCTTAGGGTACGGGTTCGGGTACGGGTTCGCGTACGGCGTAGGGTATGGGTTAGGGTTAGGGTTAGGGTTAGTTTGAAGGTTAGGGCTCGGTTTAGGGCACGGGTTAGGATTAGGGTTCGTGTTAGGGTTAGGGTAGGGGTTAGGGTTAGGGTTAGGGTTAGGGTTAATTTGAGGGTTAGGGCTCGGTTTAGGTTACGGGTTAGGATTAGTGTACGTGTTAGGGTTAAGGTAGAGGTTAGGGTTAGGGTACGCGTTAGGGTAAGGGTAGTTATTAAACCTATCCCACTCTCTAGATACCCCTTAGCACGTCAAGGAATATTATTTGGGGGTCCAGCCATGGAGAAGAGTTTAGACACTAGGAGAAGATAAGGAACACACCCATTATCAAGAAATCACATTAGGATTCTCTTTTTAACCTGTTCCTTAAAACACTAGTGCTTACGAAATCTATTGGAGGCAGAAGCAGTCAAGGGTAGCTTAGAGTTATGGTTAGGGTTAGGGTTATTGTTAGGGTAAGGCTTAGGGTACGGGTTCGGGTACGGTTTCGGATACGGTATAGGGTATGGGTTAGGGTTAGGGTTAGGGTTAGTTTGAGGGTTAGGGCTCGGTTTAGGGTACGGGTTAGGATTAGGGTACGTGTTAGGGTTAGGGTAGGTGTTAGGGTTAGGGTATGCGTTAGGGTTAGGGTATTTATTAAACCTATCCCACTCTCTAGATACCCCTTAGCACGTCAAGGAATATTATTTGGGGGTCCAGCCATGGAGAAGAGTTTAGACACTAGGAGAAGATAAGGAACACACCCGTCATCAAGAAATCACATTAGGATTCTCTTTTTAACCTGTTCCTTAAAACACTAGTGCTTAGGAAATCTATTGGAGGCAGAAGCAGTCAAGGGTAGCTTAGGTTTAGGGTTAGGGTTAGGGTTAGGGTTAGCTTTAGGGTACGACTTAGTGTACGGGTTCGGGTACGGGTTCGGGTACGGCGTATGGTATGGGTTAGGGTTAGGGTTAGGTTTAGTTTGAGGGTTAGGGATCGGTTTAGGGTACGGGTTAGGATTAGGGTACGTGTTAGGGTTAGGGTACGCGTTAGGGTTAGGGTAGTTATTAAACCTATCCCACTCTCTAGATACCCCTTAGCACGTCAAGGGATATTATTTGGGGGTCCAGCCATGGAGAAGAGTTTAGACACAAGGAGAAGATAAGGAACACACCCATTATCCTGAAATCACAATAGGATTCTCTTTTTAACCTGTTCCTTAATACACAAGTGCTTAGGAAATCTATTGGAGGCAGAAGCAGTCAAGGGTAGCTTAGGGCTAGGGTTAGGGTTAGGGTTAGGGTTAGCGTTAGGGTTAGGGTTAGGGTACGGCTTAGGGTACGGGTTCGGGTACGGGTTCGGGTACGGCGTAGGGTATGGTTTAGGGTTAGGGTTAGGGTTAGTTTGAGGGTTAGGGCTCGGTTTAGGTTACGGGTTAGGATTAGTGTACATGTTAAGGTTAGGGTAGAGGTTAGGGTTAGGGTACGCGTTAGGGTTAGGGTAGTTATTAAACCTATCCCACTCTCTAGATACCCCTTAGCACGTCAAGGAATATTATTTGGGGGTCCAGCCATGGAGAAGAGTTTAGACACTAGGAGAAGATAAGAACACACCCATTATCAAGAAATCACATTAGGATTCTCTTTTTAACCTGTTCCTTAAAACACTAGTGCTTAGGAAATCTATTGGAGGCAGAAGCAGTCAAGGGTAGCTTAGGGTTAGGGTTAGGGTTAGGGTTAGGTTTAGGGTACGGCTTAGGGTACGGGTTCGGGTATGGGTTCGGGTACGGCGTAGGTTATGGGTTAGGGTTAGGGTTAGGGTTAGTTTGAGGGTTAGGGCTCGGTTTAGGGTACGGGTTAGGATTAGTGTACGTGTTAGGGTTAGGGTAGAGGTTAGGGTTAGGGTATGCGTTAGGGTTCGGGTAGTTATTAAACCTATCCCACTCTCTAGATACCCCTTAGCACGTCAAGGAATATTATTTGGGGATCCAGCCATGGAGAAGAGTTTAGACACTAGGAGAAGATAAGGAACACACCCATTATCAAGAAATCACATTAGGATTCTCTTTTTAACCTGTTCCTTAATACACAAGTGCTTAGGAAATCTATTGGAGGCAGAAGCAGTCAAGGGTAGCTTAGGGCTAGGGTTAGGGTTAGGGTTTGGGTTAGCGTTAGGGTTAGGGTTAGGGTACGGCTTAGGGTACGGGTTCGGGTACGGGTTCGGGTACGGCGTAGGGTATGGTTTAGGGTTAGGGTTAGGGTTAGTTTGAGGGTTAGGGCTCGGTTTAGGTTACGGGTTAGGATTAGTGTACGTGTTAAGGTTAGGGTAGAGGTTAGGGTTAGGGTACGCGTTAGGGTTAGGGTAGTTATTAAACCTATCCCACTCTCTAGATACCCCTTAGCACGTCAAGGAATATTATTTGGGGGTCCAGCCATGGAGAAGAGTTTAGACACTAGGAGAAGATAAGGAACACACCCATTATCAAGAAATCACATTAGGATTCTCTTTTTAACCTGTTCCTTAAAACACTAGTGCTTAGGAAATCTATTGGAGGAAGAAGCAGTCAAGGGTAGCTTAGGGTTAGGGTTAGGGTTAGGGTTAGGTTTAGGGTACGGCTTAGGGTACGGGTTCGGGTATGGGTTCGGGTACGGCGTAGGTTATGGGTTAGGGTTAGGGTTAGGGTTAGTTTGAGTGTTAGGGCTCGGTTTAGGGTACGGGTTAGGATTAGTGTACGTGTTAGGGTTAGGGTAGAGGTTAGGGTTAGGGTATGCGTTAGGGTTCGGGTAGTTATTAAACCTATCCCACTCTCTAGATACCCCTTAGCACGTCAAGGAATATTATTTGGGGATCCAGCCATGCAGAAGAGTTTAGACACTAGGAGAAGATAAGGAACACACCCATTATCAAGAAATCACATTAGGATTCTCTTTTTAACCTGTTTCTTAAAACACTAGTGCTTAGGAAATCTATTGGAGGCAGAAGCAGTCAAGGGTAGCTTAGGGTTAGGGTTAGGGTTATTGTTAGGGTAAGGCTTAGGGTACGGGTTCGGGTACGGGTTCGTGTACGGCGTAGGGTATGGGTTTGTGTTAGGGTTAGGGTTAGTTTGAGGGTTAGGGCTCGGTTTAGGTTACGGGTTAGGATTAGGGTACGTGTTAGGGTTAGGGTAGGGGTTAGGGTTAGGGTACGCGTTAGGGTTAGGGTAGTTATTAAACCTATCCCACTCTCTAGATACCCCTTAGCACGTCAAGGAATATTATTTGGGGGTCCAGCCATGGAGAAGAGTTTAGACACTAGGAGAAGATAAGGAACACACCCATTATCAAGAAATCACATTAGGATTCTCTTTTTAACCTGTTCCTTAAAACACTAGTGCTTAGGAAATCTATTGGAGGCAAAGCAGTCAAGGGTAGCTTAGGGTTAGGGTTAGGGTTATTGTTAGGGTAAGGCTTAGGGTACGGGTTCGGGTACGGCATAGGGTATGGGTTAGGGTTAGGGTTAGGGTTAGTTTGAGGGTTAGGGCTCGGTTTAGGGTACGGGTTAGGATTAGGGTACGTGTTAGGTTTAGGGTAGGGGTTAGGGTTAGGGTACGCGTTAGGGTTAGGGTAGTTATTAAATCTATCCCACTCCCTAGATGCCCCTTAGCACGTCAAGGAATATTATTTGGGGGACCAGCCATGGAGAAGAGTTTAGACACTAGGAGAAGATAAGGAACACACCCATTATCAAGAAATCACATTAGGATTCTCTTTTTAACCTGTTCCTTAAAACACTAGTGCTTAGGAAATCTATTGGAGGCAGAAGCAGTCAAGGGTAGCTTAGGGTTAGGGTTAGGGTTAGGGTTAGGGTTAGGGTTAGGGTACGGGTTCGGGTACGGGTTCGTGTACGGCGTAGGTTATGGGTTAGGGTTAGGGTTAGGGTTAGTTTGAAGGTTAGGGCTCGGTTTAGGGTACGGGTTAGGATTAGGGTTCGTGTTAGGGTTAGGGTAGGGGTTAGGGTTAGGGTACGCGTTAGGGTTAGGGTAGTTATTAAACCTATCCCACTCTCTAGATACCCCTTAGCACGTCAAGGAATATTATTTGGGTGTCCAGCCATGGAGAAGAGTTTAGACACTAGGAGAAGATAAGGAACACACCCATTATCAAGAAATCACATTAGGATTCTCTTTTTAACCTGTTCCTTAAAACACTAGTGCTTAGGAAATCTATTGGAGGCAGAAGCAGTCAAGGGTAGCTTAGGGTTAGGGTTAGGGTTAGGTCTAGGGTTAGGACACGGCTTAGGGTACGGGTTCGGGTACGGGTTTGGGTTAGGGTTAGGGTTAGTTTGAAGGTTAGGGCTCGGTTTAGGGTACAAGTTAGGATTAGGGTTCGTGTTAGGGTTAGGGTAGGGGTTAGGGTTAGGGTACGCGTTAGGGTTAGGGTAGTTATTAAACCTATCCCACTCTCTAGATACTCCTTAGCACGTCAAGGAATATTATTTGGTGGTCCAGCCATGGAGAAGAGTTTAGACACTAGGAGAAGATAAGGAACACACCCATTATCCTGAAATCACATTAGGATTCTCTTTTTAACCTGTTCCTTAATACAATAGTGCTTAGGAAATCTATTGGAGGCCGAAGCAGTCAAGGGTAGCTTAGGGTTAGGGTTAGGGTTAGGGTTAGGGTTAGGGTACGGCTTAGGGTGCGGGTTCGGGTATGGGTTCGTGTACGCTGTAGGGTATGGTTTAGGGTTAGGGTTAGGGTTAGTTTGAAGGTTAGGGCTCGGTTTAGGGTACAGGTTAGGATTAGGGTTCGTGTTAGGGTTAGGGTAGGGGTTAGGGTTAGGTTACGCGTTAGGGTTAGGGTAGTTAATAAACCTATCCCACTCTCTAGATACCCCTTAGCACGTCAAGGAATATTATTTGGGGGTCCAGCCATGGAGAAGAGTTTAGACACTAGGAGAAGATAAGGAACACACCCATTATCAAGAAATCACATTAGGATTCTCTTTTTAACCTGTTCCTTAAAACACTAGTGCTTAGGAAATCTATTGGAGGCAGAAGCAGTCAAGGGTAGCTTAGGGTTAGGGTTAGGGTTAGGGCTAGGGTTAGACACGGCTTAGGGTACGGGTTCGGGTACGGGTTCGTGTACGGCGTAGGGTATGGGTTTGGGTTAGGGTTAGGGTTAGTTTGAAGGTTAGGGCTCGGTTTATGGCACGGGTTAGGATTAGGGTTCGTGTTAGGGTTAGGGTAGGGGTTAGGGTTAGGGTACGCGTTAAGCTTAGGGTAGTTATTAAACCTATCCCACTCTCTAGATACCCCTTAGCACGTCAAGGAATATTATTTGGGGGTCCAGCCATGGAGAAGATTTTAGACACTAGGAGAAGATAAGGAACACACCCATTATCCTGAAATCACATTAGGATTCTCTTTTTAACCTGTTCCTTAATACACTAGTGCTTAGGAAATCTATTGGAGGCAGAAGCAGTAAAGGGTAGCTTAGGGTTAGGGTTAGGGTTAGGGTTAGGTTTAGGGTACGGCTTAGGGTACGGGTTCGGGTAAGGGTTCGAGTACGGCGTAGGGTATGGTTTAGGGTTAGGGTTAGGGTTAATTTGAGGGTTAGGGCTCGGTTTAGGTTACGGGTTAGGATTAGTGTACGTGTTAGGGTTAAGGTAGAGGTTAGGGTTAGGGTACACGTTAGGGTAAGGGTAGTTATTAAACCTATCCCACTCTCTAGATACCCCTTAGCACGTCAAGGAATATTATTTGGGGGTCCAGCCATGGAGAAGAGTTTAGACACTAGGAGAAGATAAGGAACACACCCATTATCAAGAAATCACATTAGGATTCTCTTTTTAACCTGTTCCTTAAAACACTAGTGCTTACGAAATCTATTGGAGGCAGAAGCAGTCAAGGGTAGCTTAGAGTTATGGTTAGGGTTAGGGTTATTGTTAGGGTAAGGCTTAGGGTACGGGTTCGGGTACGGTTTCGGGTACGGTATAGGGTATGGGTTAGGGTTAGGGTTAGGGTTAGTTTGAGGGTTAGGGCTCGGTTTAGGGTACGGGTTAGGATTAGGGTACGTGTTAGGGTTAGGGTAGGGGTTAGGGTTAGGGTATGCGTTAGGGTTAGGGTATTTATTAAACCTATCCCACTCTCTAGATACCCCTTAGCACGTCAAGGAATATTATTTGGGGGTCCAGCCATGGAGAAGAGTTTAGACACTAGGAGAAGATAAGGAACACACCCGTCATCAAGAAATCACATTAGGATTCTCTTTTTAACCTGTTCCTTAAAACACTAGTGCTTAGGAAATCTATTGGAGGCAGAAGCAGTCAAGGGTAGCTTAGGGTTAGGGTTAGGGTTAGGGTACGGCTTAGGGTACGGGTTCGTGTACGGGTTCGGGTACGGTTTTGGGTATGGCGTAGGATATGGGTTAGGGTTAGGGTTAGGGTTAGTTTCAGGGTTAGGGCTCGGTTTAGGGTACGGGTTAGGATTAGGGTACGTGTTAGGGTTAGGGTAGGGGTTAGGGTTAGAGTACGCGTTAGGGTTAGGGTAGTTATTAAACCTATCCCACTCTCTAGATACCCCTTAGCACGTCAAGGAATATTATTTGGGTGTCCAGCCATGGAGAAGAGTTTAGACACTAGGAGAAGATAAGGAACACACCCATTATCAAGAAATCACATTAGGATTCTCTTTTTAACCTGTTCCTTAAAACACTAGTGCTTAGGAAATCTATTGGAGGCAGAAGCAGTCAAGGGTAGCTTAGGGTTAGGGTTAGGGTTAGGTCTAGGGTTAGGACACGGCTTAGGGTACGGGTTCGGGTACGGGTTTGGGTTAGGGTTAGGGTTAGTTTGAAGGTTAGGGCTCGGTTTAGGGTACAAGTTAGGATTAGGGTTCGTGTTAGGGTTAGGGTAGGGGTCAGGGTTAGGGTACGCGTTAGGGTTAGGGTAGTTATTAAACCTATCCCACTCTCTAGATACTCCTTAGCACGTCAAGGAATATTATTTGGTGGTCCAGCCATGGAGAAGAGTTTAGACACTAGGAGAAGATAAGGAACACACCCATTATCCTGAAATCACATTAGGATTCTCTTTTTAACCTGTTCCTTAATACAATAGTGCTTAGGAAATCTATTGGAGGCCGAAGCAGTCAAGGGTAGCTTAGGGTTAGGGTTAGGGTTAGGGTTAGGGTTAGGGTACGGCTTAGGGTGCGGGTTCGGGTATGGGTTCGTGTACGCTGTAGGGTATGGTTTAGGGTTAGGGTTAGGGTTAGTTTGAAGGTTAGGGCTCGGTTTAGGGTACAGGTTAGGATTAGGGTTCGTGTTAGGGTTAGGGTAGGGGTTAGGGTTAGGTTACGCGTTAGGGTTAGGGTAGTTAATAAACCTATCCCACTCTCTAGATACCCCTTAGCACGTCAAGGAATATTATTTGGGGGTCCAGCCATGGAGAAGAGTTTAGACACTAGGAGAAGATAAGGAACACACCCATTATCAAGAAATCACATTAGGATTCTCTTTTTAACCTGTTCCTTAAAACACTAGTGCTTAGGAAATCTATTGGAGGCAGAAGCAGTCAAGGGTAGCTTAGGGTTAGGGTTAGGGTTAGGGCTAGGGTTAGACACGGCTTAGGGTACGGGTTCGGGTACGGGTTCGTGTACGGCGTAGGGTATGGGTTTGGGTTAGTGTTAGGGTTAGTTTGAAGGTTAGGGCTCGGTTTAGGGTACGGGTTAGGATTAGGGTTCGTGTTAGGGTTAGGGTAGGGGTTAGGGTTAGGGTACGCGTTAGGGTTAGGGTAGTTATTAAACCTATCCCACTCTCTAGATACCCCTTAGCACGTCAAGGAATATTATTTGGGGGTCCAGCCATGGAGAAGAGTTTAGACACTAGGAGAAGATAAGGAACACACCCATTATCAAGAAATCACATTAGGATTCTCTTTTTAACCTGTTCCTTAAAACACTAGTGCTTAGGAAATCTATTGGAGGCAGAAGCAGTCAAGGGTAGCTTAGGGCTAGGGTTAGGGTTAGGGTTAGGGTTAGCGTTAGGGTTAGGGTTAGGGTACGGCTTAGGGTACGGGTTCGGGTACGGGTTCGGGTACGGCGTAGGGTATGGTTTAGGGTTAGGGTTAGGGTTAGTTTGAGGGTTAGGGCTCGGTTTAGGTTACGGGTTAGGATTAGTGTACATGTTAAGGTTAGGGTAGAGGTTAGGGTTAGGGTACGCGTTAGGGTTAGGGTAGTTATTAAACCTATCCCACTCTCTAGATACCCCTTAGCACGTCAAGGAATATTATTTGGGGGTCCAGCCATGGAGAAGAGTTTAGACACTAGGAGAAGATAAGGAACACACCCATTATCAAGAAATCACATTAGGATTCTCTTTTTAACCTGTTCCTTAAAACACTAGTGCTTAGGAAATCTATTGGAGGCAGAAGCAGTCAAGGGTAGCTTAGGGTTAGGGTTAGGGTTAGGGTTAGGTTTAGGGTACGGCTTAGGGTACGGGTTCGGGTATGGGTTCGGGTACGGCGTAGGTTATGGGTTAGGGTTAGGGTTAGGGTTAGTTTGAGGGTTAGGGCTCGGTTTAGGGTACGGGTTAGGATTAGTGTACGTGTTAGGGTTAGGGTAGAGGTTAGGGTTAGGGTACGCGTTAGGGTTCGGGTAGTTATTAAACCTATCCCACTCTCTAGATACCCCTTAGCACGTCAAGGAATATTATTTGGGGATCCAGCCATGGAGAAGAGTTTAGACACTAGGAGAAGATAAGGAACACACCCATTATCAAGAAATCACATTAGGATTCTCTTTTTAACCTGTTCCTTAAAACACTAGTGCTTAGGAAATCTATTGGAGGCAGAAGCAGTCAAGGGTAGCTTAGGGTTAGGGTTAGGGTTAGGGTACGGCTTAGGGTACGGGTTCGGGAACGGGTTCGGGTACGGGTTCGGATACGGCGTAGGGTATGTGTTAGGTTTAGGGTTAGGGTTAGTTTGAGGGTTAGGGCTCGGTTTAGGTTACGGGTTAGGATTAGGGTACGTGTTAGGGTTAGGGTAGGTGTTAGGGTTAGGGTACGCGTTAGGGTTAGGGTAGTTATTAAACCTATCCCACTCTCTAGATACCCCTTAGCACGTCAAGGAATATTATTTGGGGGTCCAGCCATGGAGAAGAGTTTAGACACTAGGAGAAGATAAGGAACACACCCATTATCAAGAAATCACATTAGGATTCTCTTTTTAACCTGTTCCTTAAAACACTAGTGCTTAGGAAATCTATTGGAGGCAAAGCAGTCAAGGGTAGCTTAGGGTTAGGGTTAGGGTTATTGTTAGGGTAAGGCTTAGGGTACGGGTTCGGGTACGGCATAGGGTATGGGTTAGGGTTAGGGTTAGGGTTAGTTTGAGGGTTAGGGCTCGGTTTAGGGTACGGGTTAGGATTAGGGTACGTGTTAGGTTTAGGGTAGGGGTTAGGGTTAGGGTACGCGTTAGGGTTAGGGTAGTTATTAAACCTATACCACTCCCTAGATGCCCCTTAGCACGTCAAGGAATATTATTTGGGGTACCAGCCATGGAGAAGAGTTTAGACACTAGGAGAAGATAAGGAACACACCCATTATCAAGAAATCACATTAGGATTCTCTTTTTAACCTGTTCCTTAAAACACTAGTGCTTAGGAAATCTATTGGAGGCAGAAGCAGTCAAGGGTAGCTTAGGGTTAGGGTTAGGGTTAGGGTTAGGGTTAGGGTTAAGGTACGGGTTCGGGTACGGTTTCGTGTACGGCGTAGGTTATGGGTTAGGGTTAGGGTTAGGGTTAGTTTGAAGGTTAGGGCTCGGTTTAGGGTACGGGTTAGGATTAGGGTTCGTGTTAGGGTTAGGGTAGGGGTTAGGGTTAGGGTACGCGTTAGGGTTAGGGTAGTTATTAAACCTATCCCACTCTCTAGATACCCCTTAGCACGTCAAGGAATATTATTTGGGTGTCCAGCCATGGAGAAGAGTTTAGACACTAGGAGAAGATAAGGAACACACCCATTATCAAGAAATCACATTAGGATTCTCTTTTTAACCTGTTCCTTAAAACACTAGTGCTTAGGAAATCTATTGGAGGCAGAAGCAGTCAAGGGTAGCTTAGGGTTAGGGTTAGGGTTAGGTCTAGGGTTAGGACACGGCTTAGGGTACGGGTTCGGGTACGGGTTTGGGTTAGGGTTAGGGTTAGTTTGAAGGTTAGGGCTCGGTTTAGGGTACAAGTTAGGATTAGGGTTCGTGTTAGGGTTAGGGTAGGGGTTAGGGTTAGGGTACGCGTTAGGGTTAGGGTAGTTATTAAACCTATCCCACTCTCTAGATACTCCTTAGCACGTCAAGGAATATTATTTGGTGGTCCAGCCATGGAGAAGAGTTTAGTCACTAGGAGAAGATAAGGAACACACCCATTATCCTGAAATCACATTAGGATTCTCTTTTTAACCTGTTCCTTAATACAATAGTGCTTAGGAAATCTATTGGAGGCCGAAGCAGTCAAGGGTAGCTTAGTGTTAGGGTTAGGGTTAGGGTTAGGGTTAGGGTACGGCTTAGGGTGCGGGTTCGGGTATGGGTTCGTGTACGCTGTAGGGTATGGTTTAGGGTTAGGGTTAGGGTTAGTTTGAAGGTTAGGGCTCGGTTTAGCGTACAGGTTAGGATTAGGGTTCGTGTTAGGGTTAGGGTAGGGGTTAGGGTTAGGTTACGCGTTAGGGTTAGGGTAGTTAATAAACCTATCCCACTCTCTAGATACCCCTTAGCACGTCAAGGAATATTATTTGGGGGTCCAGCCATGGAGAAGAGTTTAGACACTAGGAGAAGATAAGGAACACACCCATTATCAAGAAATCACATTAGGATTCTCTTTTTAACCTGTTCCTTAAAACACTAGTGCTTAGGAAATCTATTGGAGGCAGAAGCAGTCAAGGGTAGCTTAGGGTTAGGGTTAGGGTTAGGGCTAGGGTTAGACACGGCTTAGGGTACGGGTTCGGGTACGGGTTCGTGTACGGCGTAGGGTATGGGTTTGGGTTAGGGTTAGGGTTAGTTTGAAGGTTAGGGCTCGGTTTAGGGTACGGGTTAGGATTAGGGTTCGTGTTAGGGTTAGGGTAGGGGTTAGGGTTAGGGTACGCGTTAGGGTTAGGGTAGTTATTAAACCTATCCCAGTCTCTAGATACCCCTTAGCACGTCAAGGAATATTATTTGGGGGTCCAGCCATGGAGAAGAGTTTAGACACTAGGAGAAGATAAGGAACACACCCATTATCCTGAAATCACATTAGGATTCTCTTTTTAACCTGTTCCTTAAAACACTAGTGCTTAGGAAATCTATTGGAGGCAGAAGCAGTCAAGGGTAGCTTAGGGTTAGGGTTAGGGTTAGGGTTAGGGTTAGGGTACGGCTTAGGGTACGGGTTCGGGTACGGGTTCGCGTACGGCGTAGGGTATGGGTTAGGGTTAGGGTTAGGGTTAGTTTGAAGGTTAGGGCTCGGTTTAGGGCACGGGTTAGGATTAGGGTTCGTGTTAGGGTTAGGGTAGGGGTTAGGGTTAGGGTACGCGTTAAGCTTAGGGTAGTTATTAAACCTATCCCACTCTCTAGATACCCCTTAGCACGTCAAGGAATATTATTTGGGGGTCCAGCCATGGAGAAGATTTTAGACACTAGGAGAAGATAAGGAACACACCCATTATCCTGAAATCACATTAGGATTCTCTTTTTAACCTGTTCCTTAATACACTAGTGCTTAGGAAATCTATTGGAGGCAGAAGCAGTCAAGGGTAGCTTAGGGTTAGGGTTAGGGTTAGGGTTAGGTTTAGGGTACGGCTTAGGGTACGGGTTCGGGTAAGGGTTCGAGTACGGCGTAGGGTATGGGTTAGGGTTAGGGTTAGGGTTAATTTGAGGGTTAGGGCTCGGTTTAGGTTACGGGTTAGGATTAGTGTACGTGTTAGGGTTAAGGTAGAGGTTAGGGTTAGGGTACGCGTTAGGGTAAGGGTAGTTATTAAACCTATCCCACTCTCTAGATACCCCTTAGCACGTCAAGGAATATTATTTGGGGGTCCAGCCATGGAGAAGAGTTTAGACACTAGGAGAAGATAAGGAACACACCCATTATCAAGAAATCACATTAGGATTCTCTTTTTAACCTGTTCCTTAAAACACTAGTGCTTACGAAATCTATTGGAGGCAGAAGCAGTCAAGGGTAGCTTAGAGTTATGGTTAGGGTTAGGGTTATTGTTAGGGTAAGGCTTAGGGTACAGGTTCGGGTACGGTTTCGGATACGGTATAGGGTATGGGTTAGGGTTAGGGTTAGGGTTAGTTTGAGGGTTAGGGCTCGGTTTAGGGTACGGGTTAGGATTAGGGTACGTGTTAGGGTTAGGGTAGGTGTTAGGGTTAGGGTATGCGTTAGGGTTAGGGTATTTATTAAACCTATCCCACTCTCTAGATACCCCTTAGCACGTCAAGGAATATTATTTGGGGGTCCAGCCATGGAGAAGAGTTTAGACACTAGGAGAAGATAAGGAACACACCCGTCATCAAGAAATCACATTAGGATTCTCTTTTTAACCTGTTCCTTAAAACACTAGTGCTTAGGAAATCTATTGGAGGCAGAAGCAGTCAAGGGTAGCTTAGGGTTAGGGTTAGGGTTAGGGTACGGCTTAGGGTACGGGTTCGTGTACGGGTTCGGGTACGGTTTTGGGTATGGCGTAGGATATGGGTTAGGGTTAGGGTTAGGGTTAGTTTGAGGGTTAGGGCTCGGTTTAGGGTACGGGTTAGGATTAGGGTACGTGTTAGGGTTAGGGTAGGGGTTAGGGTTAGAGTACGCGTTAGGGTTAGGGTAGTTATTAAACCTATCCCACTCTCTAGATACCCCTTAGCACGTCAAGGAATATTATTTGGGTGTCCAGGCATGGAGAAGAGTTTAGACACTAGGAGAAGATAAGGAACACACCCATTATCAAGAAATCACATTAGGATTCTCTTTTTAACCTGTTCCTTAAAACACTAGTGCTTAGGAAATCTATTGGAGGCAGAAGCAGTCAAGGGTAGCTTAGGGTTAGGGTTAGGGTTAGGGCTAGAGTTAGGGTACGGCATAGGGTACGGGTTCGGGTACGGGTTCGTGTACGGCGTAGGGTATGGGTTAGAGTTAGGGTTAGGGTTAGTTTGAAGGTTAGGGCTCGGTTTAGGTTTCGGCTTAGGATTAGGGTACGTGTTAGGGTTAGGGTAGGGGTTAGGGTTATGGTACGTGTTAGGGTTAGGGTAGTTATTAAACCTATCCCACTCTCTAGATACCCCTTAGCACGTCAAGGAATATTATTTGGGGGTCCAGCCATGGAGAAGAGTTTAGACACTAGGAGAAGATAAGGAACACACCCATTATCAAGAAATCACATTAGGATTCTCTTTTTAACCTGTTCCTTAAAACACTTGTGCTTAGGAAATCTATTGGAGGCAGAAGCAGTCAAGGGTAGCTTAGGTTTAGGGTTAGGGTTAGGGTTAGGGTTAGCTTTAGGGTACGACTTAGTGTACGGGTTCGGGTACGGGTTCGGGTACGGCGTATGGTATGGGTTAGGGTTAGGGTTAGGTTTAGTTTGAGGGTTTGGGATCGGTTTAGGGTACGGGTTAGGATTAGGGTACGTGTTAGGGTTAGGGTACGCGTTAGGGTTAGGGTAGTTATTAAACCTATCCCACTCTCTAGATACCCCTTAGCACGTCAAGGGATATTATTTGGGGGTCCAGCCATGGAGAAGAGTTTAGACACAAGGAGAAGATAAGGAACACACCCATTATCCTGAAATCACAATAGGATTCTCTTTTTAACCTGTTCCTTAATACACAAGTGCTTAGGAAATCTATTGGAGGCAGAAGCAGTCAAGGGTAGCTTAGGGCTAGGGTTAGGGTTAGGGTTAGGGTTAGCGTTAGGGTTAGGGTTAGGGTACGGCTTAGGGTACGGGTTCGGGTACGGGTTCGGGTACGGCGTAGGGTATGGTTTAGGGTTAGGGTTAGGGTTAGTTTGAGGGTTAGGGCTCGGTTTAGGTTACGGGTTAGGATTAGTGTACATGTTAAGGTTAGGGTAGAGGTTAGGGTTAGGGTACGCGTTAGGGTTAGGGTAGTTATTAAACCTATCCCACTCTCTAGATACCCCTTAGCACGTCAAGGAATATTATTTGGGGGTCCAGCCATGGAGAAGAGTTTAGACACTAGGAGAAGATAAGGAACACACCCATTATCAAGAAATCACATTAGGATTCTCTTTTTAACCTGTTCCTTAAAACACTAGTGCTTAGGAAATCTATTGGAGGCAGAAGCAGTCAAGGGTAGCTTAGGGTTAGGGTTAGGGTTAGGGTTAGGTTTAGGGTACGGCTTAGGGTACGGGTTCGGGTATGGGTTCGGGTACGGCGTAGGTTATGGGTTAGGGTTAGGGTTAGGGTTAGTTTGAGGGTTAGGGCTCGGTTTAGGGTACGGGTTAGGATTAGTGTACGTGTTAGGGTTAGGGTAGAGGTTAGGGTTAGGGTATGCGTTAGGGTTCGGGTAGTTATTAAACCTATCCCACTCTCTAGATACCCCTTAGCACGTCAAGGAATATTATTTGGGGATCCAGCCATGGAGAAGAGTTTAGACACTAGGAGAAGATAAGGAACACACCCATTATCAAGAAATCACATTAGGATTCTCTTTTTAACCTGTTCCTTAATACACAAGTGCTTAGGAAATCTATTGGAGGCAGAAGCAGTCAAGGGTAGCTTAGGGCTAGGGTTAGGGTTAGGGTTTGGGTTAGCGTTAGGGTTAGGGTTAGGGTACGGCTTAGGGTACGGGTTCGGGTACGGGTTCGGGTACGGCGTAGGGTATGGTTTAGGGTTAGGGTTAGGGTTAGTTTGAGGGTTAGGGCTCGGTTTAGGTTACGGGTTAGGATTAGTGTACGTGTTAAGGTTAGGGTAGAGGTTAGGGTTAGGGTACGCGTTAGGGTTAGGGTAGTTATTAAACCTATCCCACTCTCTAGATACCCCTTAGCACGTCAAGGAATATTATTTGGGGGTCCAGCCATGGAGAAGAGTTTAGACACTAGGAGAAGATAAGGAACACACCCATTATCAAGAAATCACATTAGGATTCTCTTTTTAACCTGTTCCTTAAAACACTAGTGCTTAGGAAATCTATTGGAGGAAGAAGCAGTCAAGGGTAGCTTAGGGTTAGGGTTAGGGTTAGGGTTAGGTTTAGGGTACGGCTTAGGGTACGGGTTCGGGTATGGGTTCGGGTACGGCGTAGGTTATGGGTTAGGGTTAGGGTTAGGGTTAGTTTGAGGGTTAGGGCTCGGTTTAGGGTACGGGTTAGGATTAGTGTACGTGTTAGGGTTAGGGTAGAGGTTAGGGTTAGGGTATGCGTTAGGGTTCGGGTAGTTATTAAACCTATCCCACTCTCTAGATACCCCTTAGCACGTCAAGGAATATTATTTGGGGATCCAGCCATGCAGAAGAGTTTAGACACTAGGAGAAGATAAGGAACACACCCATTATCAAGAAATCACATTAGGATTCTCTTTTTAACCTGTTTCTTAAAACACTAGTGCTTAGGAAATCTATTGGAGGCAGAAGCAGTCAAGGGTAGCTTAGGGTTAGGGTTAGGGTTATTGTTAGGGTAAGGCTTAGGGTACGGGTTCGGGTACGGGTTCGTGTACGGCGTAGGGTATGGGTTTGTGTTAGGGTTAGGGTTAGTTTGAAGGTTAGGGCTCGGTTTAGGGTACGGGTTAGGATTAGGGTTCGTGTTAGGGTTAGGGTAGGGGTTAGGGTTAGGGTACGCGTTAGGGTTAGGGTAGTTATTAAACCTATCCCACTCTGTAGATACCCCTTAGCACGTCAAGGAATATTATTTGGGGGTCCAGCCATGGAGAAGAGTTTAGACACTAGGAGAAGATAAGGAACACACCCATTATCCTGAAATCACATTAGGATTCTCTTTTTAACCTGTTCCTTAATACACTAGTGCTTAGGAAATCTATTGGAGGCAGAAGCAGTCAAGGGTAGCTTAGGGTTAGGGTTAGGGTTAGGGTACGGCTTAGGGTACGGGTTCGGGAACGGGTTCGGGTACGGGTTCGGATACGGCGTAGGGTATGGGTTAGGTTTAGGGTTAGGGTTAGTTTGAGGGTTAGGGCTCGGTTTAGGTTACGGGTTAGGATTAGGGTACGTGTTAGGGTTAGGGTAGGGGTTAGGGTTAGGGTACGCGTTAGGGTTAGGGTAGTTATTAAACCTATCCCACTCTCTAGATACCCCTTAGCACGTCAAGGAATATTATTTGGGGGTCCAGCCATGGAGAAGAGTTTAGACACTAGGAGAAGATAAGGAACACACCCATTATCAAGAAATCACATTAGGATTCTCTTTTTAACCTGTTCCTTAAAACACTAGTGCTTAGGAAATCTATTGGAGGCAAAGCAGTCAAGGGTAGCTTAGGGTTAGGGTTAGGGTTATTGTTAGGGTAAGGCTTAGGGTACGGGTTCGGGTACGGCATAGGGTATGGGTTAGGGTTAGGGTTAGGGTTAGTTTGAGGGTTAGGGCTCGGTTTAGGGTACGGGTTAGGATTAGGGTACGTGTTAGGTTTAGGGTAGGGGTTAGGGTTAGGGTACGCGTTAGGGTTAGGGTAGTTATTAAATCTATCCCACTCCCTAGATGCCCCTTAGCACGTCAAGGAATATTATTTGGGGGACCAGCCATGGAGAAGAGTTTAGACACTAGGAGAAGATAAGGAACACACCCATTATCAAGAAATCACATTAGGATTCTCTTTTTAACCTGTTCCTTAAAACACTAGTGCTTAGGAAATCTATTGGAGGCAGAAGCAGTCAAGGGTAGCTTAGGGTTAGGGTTAGGGTTAGGGTTAGGGTTAGGGTTAGGGTACGGGTTCGGGTACGGGTTCGTGTACGGCGTAGGTTATGGGTTAGGGTTAGGGTTAGGGTTAGTTTGAAGGTTAGGGCTCGGTTTAGGGTACGGGTTAGGATTAGGGTTCGTGTTAGGGTTAGGGTAGGGGTTAGGGTTAGGGTACGCGTTAGGGTTAGGGTAGTTATTAAACCTATCCCACTCTCTAGATACCCCTTAGCACGTCAAGGAATATTATTTGGGTGTCCAGCCATGTAGAAGAGTTTAGACACTAGGAGAAGATAAGGAACACACCCATTATCAAGAAATCACATTAGGATTCTCTTTTTAACCTGTTCCTTAAAACACTAGTGCTTAGGAAATCTATTGGAGGCAGAAGCAGTCAAGGGTAGCTTAGGGTTAGGGTTAGGGTTAGGTCTAGGGTTAGGACACGGCTTAGGGTACGGGTTCGGGTACGGGTTTGGGTTAGGGTTAGGGTTAGTTTGAAGGTTAGGGCTCGGTTTAGGGTACAAGTTAGGATTAGGGTTCGTGTTAGGGTTAGGGTAGGGGTTAGGGTTAGGGTACGCGTTAGGGTTAGGGTAGTTATTAAACCTATCCCACTCTCTAGATACTCCTTAGCACGTCAAGGAATATTATTTGGTGGTCCAGCCATGGAGAAGAGTTTAGACACTAGGAGAAGATAAGGAACACACCCATTATCCTGAAATCACATTAGGATTCTCTTTTTAACCTGTTCCTTAATACAATAGTGCTTAGGAAATCTATTGGAGGCCGAAGCAGTCAAGGGTAGCTTAGGGTTAGGGTTAGGGTTAGGGTTAGGGTTAGGGTACGGCTTAGGGTGCGGGTTCGGGTATGGGTTCGTGTACGCTGTAGGGTATGGTTTAGGGTTAGGGTTAGGGTTAGTTTGAAGGTTAGGGCTCGGTTTAGGGTACAGGTTAGGATTAGGGTTCGTGTTAGGGTTAGGGTAGGGGTTAGGGTTAGGTTACGCGTTAGGGTTAGGGTAGTTAATAAACCTATCCCACTCTCTAGATACCCCTTAGCACGTCAAGGAATATTATTTGGGGGTCCAGCCATGGAGAAGAGTTTAGACACTAGGAGAAGATAAGGAACACACCCATTATCAAGAAATCACATTAGGATTCTCTTTTTAACCTGTTCCTTAAAACACTAGTGCTTAGGAAATCTATTGGAGGCAGAAGCAGTCAAGGGTAGCTTAGGGTTAGGGTTAGGGTTAGGGCTAGGGTTAGACACGGCTTAGGGTACGGGTTCGGGTACGGGTTCGTGTACGGCGTAGGGTATGGGTTTGGGTTAGGGTTAGGGTTAGTTTGAAGGTTAGGGCTCGGTTTATGGCACGGGTTAGGATTAGGGTTCGTGTTAGGGTTAGGGTAGGGGTTAGGGTTAGGGTACGCGTTAAGCTTAGGGTAGTTATTAAACCTATCCCACTCTCTAGATACCCCTTAGCACGTCAAGGAATATTATTTGGGGGTCCAGCCATGGAGAAGATTTTAGACACTAGGAGAAGATAAGGAACACACCCATTATCCTGAAATCACATTAGGATTCTCTTTTTAACCTGTTCCTTAATACACTAGTGCTTAGGAAATCTATTGGAGGCAGAAGCAGTAAAGGGTAGCTTAGGGTTAGGGTTAGGGTTAGGGTTAGGTTTAGGGTACGGCTTAGGGTACGGGTTCGGGTAAGGGTTCGAGTACGGCGTAGGGTATGGTTTAGGGTTAGGGTTAGGGTTAATTTGAGGGTTAGGGCTCGGTTTAGGTTAAGGGTTAGGATTAGTGTACGTGTTAGGGTTAAGGTAGAGGTTAGGGTTAGGGTACACGTTAGGGTAAGGGTAGTTATTAAACCTATCCCACTCTCTAGATACCCCTTAGCACGTCAAGGAATATTATTTGGGGGTCCAGCCATGGAGAAGAGTTTAGACACTAGGAGAAGATAAGGAACACACCCATTATCAAGAAATCACATTAGGATTCTCTTTTTAACCTGTTCCTTAAAACACTAGTGCTTACGAAATCTATTGGAGGCAGAAGCAGTCAAGGGTAGCTTAGAGTTATGGTTAGGGTTAGGGTTATTGTTAGGGTAAGGCTTAGGGTACGGGTTCGGGTACGGTTTCGGGTACGGTATAGGGTATGGGTTAGGGTTAGGGTTAGGGTTAGTTTGAGGGTTAGGGCTCGGTTTAGGGTACGGGTTAGGATTAGGGTACGTGTTAGGGTTAGGGTAGGGGTTAGGGTTAGGGTATGCGTTAGGGTTAGGGTATTTATTAAACCTATCCCACTCTCTAGATACCCCTTAGCACGTCAAGGAATATTATTTGGGGGTCCAGCCATGGAGAAGAGTTTAGACACTAGGAGAAGATAAGGAACACACCCGTCATCAAGAAATCACATTAGGATTCTCTTTTTAACCTGTTCCTTAAAACACTAGTGCTTAGGAAATCTATTGGAGGCAGAAGCAGTCAAGGGTAGCTTAGGGTTAGGGTTAGGGTTAGGGTACGGCTTAGGGTACGGGTTCGTGTACGGGTTCGGGTACGGTTTTGGGTATGGCGTAGGATATGGGTTAGGGTTAGGGTTAGGGTTAGTTTGAGGGTTAGGGCTCGGTTTAGGGTACGGGTTAGGATTAGGGTACGTGTTAGGGTTAGGGTAGGGGTTAGGGTTAGAGTACGCGTTAGGGTTAGGGTAGTTATTAAACCTATCCCACTCTCTAGATACCCCTTAGCACGTCAAGGAATATTATTTGGGTGTCCAGCCATGGAGAAGAGTTTAGACACTAGGAGAAGATAAGGAACACACCCATTATCAAGAAATCACATTAGGATTCTCTTTTTAACCTGTTCCTTAAAACACTAGTGCTTAGGAAATCTATTGGAGGCAGAAGCAGTCAAGGGTAGCTTAGGGTTAGGGTTAGGGTTAGGGCTAGAGTTAGGGTACGGCATAGGGTACGGGTTCGGGTACGGGTTCGTGTACGGCGTAGGGTATGGGTTAGAGTTAGGGTTAGGGTTAGTTTGAAGGTTAGGGCTCGGTTTAGGTTTCGGCTTAGGATTAGGGTACGTGTTAGGGTTAGGGTAGGGGTTAGGGTTATGGTACGCGTTAGGGTTAGGGTAGTTATTAAACCTATCCCACTCTCTAGATACCCCTTAGCACGTCAAGGAATATTATTTGGGGGTCCAGCCATGGAGAAGAGTTTAGACACTAGGAGAAGATAAGGAACACACCCATTATCAAGAAATCACATTAGGATTCTCTTTTTAACCTGTTCCTTAAAACACTTGTGCTTAGGAAATCTATTGGAGGCAGAAGCAGTCAAGGGTAGCTTAGGTTTAGGGTTAGGGTTAGGGTTAGGGTTAGCTTTAGGGTACGACTTAGTGTACGGGTTCGGGTACGGGTTCGGGTACGGCGTATGGTATGGGTTAGGGTTAGGGTTAGGTTTAGTTTGAGGGTTAGGGATCGGTTTAGGGTACGGGTTAGGATTAGGGTACGTGTTAGGGTTAGGGTACGCGTTAGGGTTAGGGTAGTTATTAAACCTATCCCACTCTCTAGATACCCCTTAGCACGTCAAGGGATATTATTTGGGGGTCCAGCCATGGAGAAGAGTTTAGACACTAGGAGAAGATAAGGAACACACCCATTATCCTGAAATCACAATAGGATTCTCTTTTTAACCTGTTCCTTAATACACAAGTGCTTAGGAAATCTATTGGAGGCAGAAGCAGTCAAGGGTAGCTTAGGGCTAGGGTTAGGGTTAGGGTTAGGGTTAGCGTTAGGGTTAGGGTTAGGGTACGGCTTAGGGTACGGGTTCGGGTACGGGTTCGGGTACGGCGTAGGGTATGGTTTAGGGTTAGGGTTAGGGTTAGTTTGAGGGTTAGGGCTCGGTTTAGGTTACGGGTTAGGATTAGTGTACATGTTAAGGTTAGGGTAGAGGTTAGGGTTAGGGTACGTGTTAGGGTTAGGGTAGTTATTAAACCTATCCCACTCTCTAGATACCCCTTAGCACGTCAAGGAATATTATTTGGGGGTCCAGCCATGGAGAAGAGTTTAGACACTAGGAGAAGATAAGGAACACACCCATTATCAAGAAATCACATTAGGATTCTCTTTTTAACCTGTTCCTTAAAACACTAGTGCTTAGGAAATCTATTGGAGGCAGAAGCAGTCAAGGGTAGCTTAGGGTTAGGGTTAGGGTTAGGGTTAGGTTTAGGGTACGGCTTAGGGTACGGGTTCGGGTATGGGTTCGGGTACGGCGTAGGTTATGGGTTAGGGTTAGGGTTAGGGTTAGTTTGAGGGTTAGGGCTCGGTTTAGGGTACGGGTTAGGATTAGTGTACGTGTTAGGGTTAGGGTAGAGGTTAGGGTTAGGGTACGCGTTAGGGTTCGGGTAGTTATTAAACCTATCCCACTCTCTAGATACCCCTTAGCACGTCAAGGAATATTATTTGGGGATCCAGCCATGGAGAAGAGTTTAGACACTAGGAGAAGATAAGGAACACACCCATTATCAAGAAATCACATTAGGATTCTCTTTTTAACCTGTTCCTTAAAACACTAGTGCTTAGGAAATCTATTGGAGGCAGAAGCAGTCAAGGGTAGCTTAGGGTTAGGGTTAGGGTTAGGGTACGGCTTAGGGTACGGGTTCGGGAACGGGTTCGGGTACGGGTTCGGATACGGCGTAGGGTATGGGTTAGGTTTAGGGTTAGGGTTAGTTTGAGGGTTAGGGCTCGGTTTAGGTTACGGGTTAGGATCTGGGTACGTGTTAGGGTTAGGGTAGGGGTTAGGGTTAGGGTACGCGTTAGGGTTAGGGTAGTTATTAAACCTATCCCACTCTCTAGATACCCCTTAGCACGTCAAGGAATATTATTTGGGGGTCCAGCCATGGAGAAGAGTTTAGACACTAGGAGAAGATAAGGAACACACCCATTATCAAGAAATCACATTAGGATTCTCTTTTTAACTTGTTCCTTAAAACACTAGTGCTTAGGAAATCTATTGGAGGCAAAGCAGTCAAGGGTAGCTTAGGGTTAGGGTTAGGGTTATTGTTAGGGTAAGGCTTAGGGTACGGGTTCGGGTACGGCATAGGGTATGGGTTAGGGTTAGGGTTAGGGTTAGTTTGAGGGTTAGGGCTCGGTTTAGGGTACGGGTTAGGATTAGGGTACGTGTTAGGTTTAGGGTAGGGGTTAGGGTTAGGGTACGCGTTAGGGTTAGGGTAGTTATTAAACCTATCCCACTCCCTAGATGCCCCTTAGCACGTCAAGGAATATTATTTGGGGTACCAGCCATGGAGAAGAGTTTAGACACTAGGAGAAAATAAGGAACACACCCATTATCAAGAAATCACATTAGGATTCTCTTTTTAACCTGTTCCTTAAAACACTAGTGCTTAGGAAATCTATTGGAGGCAGAAGCAGTCAAGGGTAGCTTAGGGTTAGGGTTAGGGTTAGGGTTAGGGTTAGGGTTAAGGTACGGGTTCAGGTACGGGTTCGTGTACGGCGTAGGTTATGGGTTAGGGTTAGGGTTAGGGTTAGTTTGAAGGTTAGGGCTCGGTTTAGGGTACGGGTTAGGATTAGGGTTCGTGTTAGGGTTAGGGTAGGGGTTAGGGTTAGGGTACGCGTTAGGGTTAGGGTAGTTATTAAACCTATCCCACTCTCTAGATACCCCTTAGCACGTCAAGGAATATTATTTGGGTGTCCAGCCATGTAGAAGAGTTTAGACACTAGGAGAAGATAAGGAACACACCCATTATCAAGAAATCACATTAGGATTCTCTTTTTAACCTGTTCCTTAAAACACTAGTGCTTAGGAAATCTATTGGAGGCAGAAGCAGTCAAGGGTAGCTTAGGGTTAGGGTTAGGGTTAGGTCTAGGGTTAGGACACGGCTTAGGGTACGGGTTTGGGTTAGGGTTAGGGTTAGTTTGAAGGTTAGGGCTCGGTTTAGGGTACAAGTTAGGATTAGGGTTCGTGTTAGGGTTAGGGTAGGGGTTAGGGTTAGGGTACGCGTTAGGGTTAGGGTAGTTATTAAACCTATCCCACTCTCTAGATACTCCTTAGCACGTCAAGGAATATTATTTGGTGGTCCAGCCATGGAGAAGAGTTTAGACACTAGGAGAAGATAAGGAACACACCCATTATCCTGAAATCACATTAGGATTCTCTTTTTAACCTGTTCCTTAATACAATAGTGCTTAGGAAATCTATTGGAGGCCGAAGCAGTCAAGGGTAGCTTAGGGTTAGGGTTAGGGTTAGGGTTAGGGTTAGGGTACGGCTTAGGGTGCGGGTTCGGGTATGGGTTCGTGTACGCTGTAGGGTATGGTTTAGGGTTAGGGTTAGGGTTAGTTTGAAGGTTAGGGCTCGGTTTAGCGTACAGGTTAGGATTAGGGTTCGTGTTAGGGTTAGGGTAGGGGTTAGGGTTAGGTTACGCGTTAGGGTTAGGGTAGTTAATAAACCTATCCCACTCTCTAGATACCCCTTAGCACGTCAAGGAATATTATTTGGGGGTCCAGCCATGGAGAAGAGTTTAGACACTAGGAGAAGATAAGGAACACACCCATTATCAAGAAATCACATTAGGATTCTCTTTTTAACCTGTTCCTTAAAACACTAGTGCTTAGGAAATCTATTGGAGGCAGAAGCAGTCAAGGGTAGCTTAGGGTTAGGGTTAGGGTTAGGGCTAGGGTTAGACACGGCTTAGGGTACGGGTTCGGGTACGGGTTCGTGTACGGCGTAGGGTATGGGTTTGGGTTAGGGTTAGGGTTAGTTTGAAGGTTAGGGCTCGGTTTAGGGTACGGGTTAGGATTAGGGTTCGTGTTAGGGTTAGGGTAGGGGTTAGGGTTAGGGTACGCGTTAGGGTTAGGGTAGTTATTAAACCTATCCCACTCTCTAGATACCCCTTAGCACGTCAAGGAATATTATTTGGGGGTCCAGCCATGGAGAAGAGTTTAGACACTAGGAGAAGATAAGGAACACACCCATTATCCTGAAATCACATTAGGATTCTCTTTTTAACCTGTTCCTTAAAACACTAGTGCTTAGGAAATCTATTGGAGGCAGAAGCAGTCAAGGGTAGCTTAGGGTTAGGGTTAGGGTTAGGGTTAGGGTTAGGGTACGGCTTAGGGTACGGGTTCGGGTACGGGTTCGCGTACGGCGTAGGGTATGGGTTAGGGTTAGGGTTAGGGTTAGTTTGAAGGTTAGGGCTCGGTTTAGGGCACGGGTTAGGATTAGGGTTCGTGTTAGGGTTAGGGTAGGGGTTAGGGTTAGGGTACGCGTTAAGCTTAGGGTAGTTATTAAACCTATCCCACTCTCTAGATACCCCTTAGCACGTCAAGGAATATTATTTGGGGGTCCAGCCATGGAGAAGATTTTAGACACTAGGAGAAGATAAGGAACACACCCATTATCCTGAAATCACATTAGGATTCTCTTTTTAACCTGTTCCTTAATACACTAGTGCTTAGGAAATCTATTGGAGGCAGAAGCAGTCAAGGGTAGCTTAGGGTTAGGGTTAGGGTTAGGGTTAGGTTTAGGGTACGGCTTAGGGTACGGGTTCGGGTAAGGGTTCGAGTACGGCGTAGGGTATGGGTTAGGGTTAGGGTTTGGGTTAATTTGAGGGTTAGGGCTCGGTTTAGGTTACGGGTTAGGATTAGTGTACGTGTTAGGGTTAAGGTAGAGGTTAGGGTTAGGGTACGCGTTAGGGTAAGGGTAGTTATTAAACCTATCCCACTCTCTAGATACCCCTTAGCACGTCAAGGAATATTATTTGGGGGTCCAGCCATGGAGAAGAGTTTAGACACTAGGAGAAGATAAGGAACACACCCATTATCAAGAAATCACATTAGGATTCTCTTTTTAACCTGTTCCTTAAAACACTAGTGCTTAGGAAATCTATTGGGGGCAGAAGCAGTCAAGGGTAGCTTAGGGTTAGGGTTAGGGTTAGGGCTAGAGTTAGGGTACGGCATAGGGTACGGGTTCGGGTACGGGTTCGTGTACGGCGTAGGGTATGGGTTAGAGTTAGGGTTAGGGTTAGTTTGAAGGTTAGGGCTCGGTTTAGGTTTCGGCTTAGGATTAGGGTACGTGTTAGGGTTAGGGTAGGGGTTAGGGTTATGGTACGTGTTAGGGTTAGGGTAGTTATTAAACCTATCCCACTCTCTAGATACCCCTTAGCACGTCAAGGAATATTATTTGGGGGTCCAGCCATGGAGAAGAGTTTAGACACTAGGAGAAGATAAGGAACACACCCATTATCAAGAAATCACATTAGGATTCTCTTTTTAACCTGTTCCTTAAAACACTTGTGCTTAGGAAATCTATTGGAGGCAGAAGCAGTCAAGGGTAGCTTAGGTTTAGGGTTAGGGTTAGGGTTAGGGTTAGCTTTAGGGTACGACTTAGTGTACGGGTTCGGGTACGGGTTCGGGTACGGCGTATGGTATGGGTTAGGGTTAGGGTTAGGTTTAGTTTGAGGGTTAGGGATCGGTTTAGGGTACGGGTTAGGATTAGGGTACGTGTTAGGGTTAGGGTACGCGTTAGGGTTAGGGTAGTTATTAAACCTATCCCACTCTCTAGATACCCCTTAGCACGTCAAGGGATATTATTTGGGGGTCCAGCCATGGAGAAGAGTTTAGACACTAGGAGAAAATAAGGAACACACCCATTATCAAGAAATCACATTAGGATTCTCTTTTTAACCTGTTCCTTAAAACACTAGTGCTTAGGAAATCTATTGGAGGCAGAAGCAGTCAAGGGTAGCTTAGGGTTAGGGTTAGGGTTAGGGTTAGGGTTAGGGTTAAGGTACGGGTTCGGGTACGGGTTCGTGTACGGCGTAGGTTATGGGTTAGGGTTAGGGTTAGGGTTAGTTTGAAGGTTAGGGCTCGGTTTAGGGTACGGGTTAGGATTAGGGTTCGTGTTAGGGTTAGGGTAGGGGTTAGGGTTAGGGTACGCGTTAGGGTTAGGGTAGTTATTAAACCTATCCCACTCTCTAGATACCCCTTAGCACGTCAAGGAATATTATTTGGGTGTCCAGCCATGTAGAAGAGTTTAGACACTAGGAGAAGATAAGGAACACACCCATTATCAAGAAATCACATTAGGATTCTCTTTTTAACCTGTTCCTTAAAACACTAGTGCTTAGGAAATCTATTGGAGGCAGAAGCAGTCAAGGGTAGCTTAGGGTTAGGGTTAGGGTTAGGTCTAGGGTTAGGACACGGCTTAGGGTACGGGTTCGGGTACGGGTTTGGGTTAGGGTTAGGGTTAGTTTGAAGGTTAGGGCTCGGTTTAGGGTACAAGTTAGGATTAGGGTTCGTGTTAGGGTTAGGGTAGGGGTTAGGGTTAGGGTACGCGTTAGGGTTAGGGTAGTTATTAAACCTATCCCACTCTCTAGATACTCCTTAGCACGTCAAGGAATATTATTTGGTGGTCCAGCCATGGAGAAGAGTTTAGACACTAGGAGAAGATAAGGAACACACCCATTATCCTGAAATCACATTAGGATTCTCTTTTTAACCTGTTCCTTAATACAATAGTGCTTAGGAAATCTATTGGAGGCCGAAGCAGTCAAGGGTAGCTTAGGGTTAGGGTTAGGGTTAGGGTTAGGGTTAGGGTACGGCTTAGGGTGCGGGTTCGGGTATGGGTTCGTGTACGCTGTAGGGTATGGTTTAGGGTTAGGGTTAGGGTTAGTTTGAAGGTTAGGGCTCGGTTTAGCGTACAGGTTAGGATTAGGGTTCGTGTTAGGGTTAGGGTAGGGGTTAGGGTTAGGTTACGCGTTAGGGTTAGGGTAGTTAATAAACCTATCCCACTCTCTAGATACCCCTTAGCACGTCAAGGAATATTATTTGGGGGTCCAGCCATGGAGAAGAGTTTAGACACTAGGAGAAGATAAGGAACACACCCATTATCAAGAAATCACATTAGGATTCTCTTTTTAACCTGTTCCTTAAAACACTAGTGCTTAGGAAATCTATTGGAGGCAGAAGCAGTCAAGGGTAGCTTAGGGTTAGGGTTAGGGTTAGGGCTAGGGTTAGACACGGCTTAGGGTACGGGTTCGGGTACGGGTTCGTGTACGGCGTAGGGTATGGGTTTGGGTTAGGGTTAGGGTTAGTTTGAAGGTTAGGGCTCGGTTTAGGGTACGGGTTAGGATTAGGGTTCGTGTTAGGGTTAGGGTAGGGGTTAGGGTTAGGGTACGCGTTAGGGTTAGGGTAGTTATTAAACCTATCCCACTCTCTAGATACCCCTTAGCACGTCAAGGAATATTATTTGGGGGTCCAGCCATGGAGAAGAGTTTAGACACTAGGAGAAGATAAGGAACACACCCATTATCCTGAAATCACATTAGGATTCTCTTTTTAACCTGTTCCTTAAAACACTAGTGCTTAGGAAATCTATTGGAGGCAGAAGCAGTCAAGGGTAGCTTAGGGTTAGGGTTAGGGTTAGGGTTAGGGTTAGGGTACGGCTTAGGGTACGGGTTCGGGTACGGGTTCGCGTACGGCGTAGGGTATGGGTTAGGGTTAGGGTTAGGGTTAGTTTGAAGGTTAGGGCTCGGTTTAGGGCACGGGTTAGGATTAGGGTTCGTGTTAGGGTTAGGGTAGGGGTTAGGGTTAGGGTACGCGTTAAGCTTAGGGTAGTTATTAAACCTATCCCACTCTCTAGATACCCCTTAGCACGTCAAGGAATATTATTTGGGGGTCCAGCCATGGAGAAGATTTTAGACACTAGGAGAAGATAAGGAACACACCCATTATCCTGAAATCACATTAGGATTCTCTTTTTAACCTGTTCCTTAATACACTAGTGCTTAGGAAATCTATTGGAGGCAGAAGCAGTCAAGGGTAGCTTAGGGTTAGGGTTAGGGTTAGGGTTAGGTTTAGGGTACGGCTTAGGGTACGGGTTCGGGTAAGGGTTCGAGTACGGCGTAGGGTATGGGTTAGGGTTAGGGTTTGGGTTAATTTGAGGGTTAGGGCTCGGTTTAGGTTACGGGTTAGGATTAGTGTACGTGTTAGGGTTAAGGTAGAGGTTAGGGTTAGGGTACGCGTTAGGGTAAGGGTAGTTATTAAACCTATCCCACTCTCTAGATACCCCTTAGCACGTCAAGGAATATTATTTGGGGGTCCAGCCATGGAGAAGAGTTTAGACACTAGGAGAAGATAAGGAACACACCCATTATCAAGAAATCACATTAGGATTCTCTTTTTAACCTGTTCCTTAAAACACTAGTGCTTAGGAAATCTATTGGAGGCAGAAGCAGTCAAGGGTAGCTTAGGGTTAGGGTTAGGGTTAGGGCTAGAGTTAGGGTACGGCATAGGGTACGGGTTCGGGTACGGGTTCGTGTACGGCGTAGGGTATGGGTTAGAGTTAGGGTTAGGGTTAGTTTGAAGGTTAGGGCTCGGTTTAGGTTTCGGCTTAGGATTAGGGTACGTGTTAGGGTTAGGGTAGGGGTTAGGGTTATGGTACGTGTTAGGGTTAGGGTAGTTATTAAACCTATCCCACTCTCTAGATACCCCTTAGCACGTCAAGGAATATTATTTGGGGGTCCAGCCATGGAGAAGAGTTTAGACACTAGGAGAAGATAAGGAACACACCCATTATCAAGAAATCACATTAGGATTCTCTTTTTAACCTGTTCCTTAAAACACTTGTGCTTAGGAAATCTATTGGAGGCAGAAGCAGTCAAGGGTAGCTTAGGTTTAGGGTTAGGGTTAGGGTTAGGGTTAGCTTTAGGGTACGACTTAGTGTACGGGTTCGGGTACGGGTTCGGGTACGGCGTATGGTATGG
Source organism: Eschrichtius robustus (assembly GCF_028021215.1). Classification (NCBI taxonomy): domain Eukaryota; kingdom Metazoa; phylum Chordata; class Mammalia; order Artiodactyla; family Eschrichtiidae; genus Eschrichtius; species Eschrichtius robustus. The sequence continues at coordinate 403,074 of NW_027175233.1, forward strand.
GTTAGGGTTAGGGTTAGGTTTAGTTTGAGGGTTAGGGATAGGTTTAGGGTACGGGTTAGGATTAGGGTACGTGTTAGGGTTAGGGTACGCGTTAGGGTTAGGGTAGTTATTAAACCTATCCCACTCTCTAGATACCCCTTAGCACGCCAAGGGATATTATTTGGGGGTCCAGCCATGGAGAAGAGTTTAGACACTAGGAGAAGATAAGGAACACACCCATTATCCTGAAATCACAATAGGATTCTCTTTTTAACCTGTTCCTTAATACACAAGTGCTTAGGAAATCTATTGGAGGCAGAAGCAGTCAAGGGTAGCTTAGGGCTAGGGTTAGGGTTAGGGTTAGGGTTAGCCTTAGGGTTAGGGTTAGGGTACGGCTTAGGGTACGGGTTCGGGTACGGGTTCGGGTACGGCGTAGGGTATGGTTTAGGGTTAGGGTTAGGGTTAGTTTGAGGGTTAGGGCTCGGTTTAGGTTACGGGTTAGGATTAGTGTACATGTTAAGGTTAGGGTAGAGGTTAGGGTTAGGGTACGCGTTAGGGTTAGGGTAGTTATTAAACCTATCCCACTCCCTAGATGCCCCTTAGCACTTCAAGGAATATTATTTGGGGGTCCAGCCATGGAGAAGAGTTTAGACACTAGGAGAAGATAAGGAACACACCCATTATCCTGAAATCACATTAGGATTCTCTTTTTAACCTGTTCCTTAATACACTAGTGCTTAGGAAATCTATTGGAGGCAGAAGCAGTCAAGGGTAGCTTAGGGTTAGGGTTAGGGTTAGGGTACGGCTTAGGGTACGGGTTCGGGAACGGGTTCGGGTACGGGTTCGGATACGGCGTAGGGTATGGGTTAGGTTTAGGGTTAGGGTTAGTTTGAGGGTTAGGGCTCGGTTTAGGTTACGGGTTAGGATCTGGGTACGTGTTAGGGTTAGGGTAGGGGTTAGGGTTAGGGTACGCGTTAGGGTTAGGGTAGTTATTAAACCTATCCCACTCTCTAGATACCCCTTAGCACGTCAAGGAATATTATTTGGGGGTCCAGCCATGGAGAAGAGTTTAGACACTAGGAGAAGATAAGGAACACACCCATTATCAAGAAATCACATTAGGATTCTCTTTTTAACCTGTTCCTTAAAACACTAGTGCTTAGGAAATCTATTGGAGGCAAAGCAGTCAAGGGTAGCTTAGGGTTAGGGTTAGGGTTATTGTTAGGGTAAGGCTTAGGGTACGGGTTCGGGTACGGCATAGGGTATGGGTTAGGGTTAGGGTTAGGGTTAGTTTGAGGGTTAGGGCTCGGTTTAGGGTACGGGTTAGGATTAGGGTACGTGTTAGGTTTAGGGTAGGGGTTAGGGTTAGGGTACGCGTTAGGGTTAGGGTAGTTATTAAACCTATCCCACTCCCTAGATGCCCCTTAGCACGTCAAGGAATATTATTTGGGGTACCAGCCATGGAGAAGAGTTTAGACACTAGGAGAAAATAAGGAACACACCCATTATCAAGAAATCACATTAGGATTCTCTTTTTAACCTGTTCCTTAAAACACTAGTGCTTAGGAAATCTATTGGAGGCAGAAGCAGTCAAGGGTAGCTTAGGGTTAGGGTTAGGGTTAGGGTTAGGGTTAGGGTTAAGGTACGGGTTCAGGTACGGGTTCGTGTACGGCGTAGGTTATGGGTTAGGGTTAGGGTTAGGGTTAGTTTGAAGGTTAGGGCTCGGTTTAGGGTACGGGTTAGGATTAGGGTTCGTGTTAGGGTTAGGGTAGGGGTTAGGGTTAGGGTACGCGTTAGGGTTAGGGTAGTTATTAAACCTATCCCACTCTCTAGATACCCCTTAGCACGTCAAGGAATATTATTTGGGTGTCCAGCCATGTAGAAGAGTTTAGACACTAGGAGAAGATAAGGAACACACCCATTATCAAGAAATCACATTAGGATTCTCTTTTTAACCTGTTCCTTAAAACACTAGTGCTTAGGAAATCTATTGGAGGCAGAAGCAGTCAAGGGTAGCTTAGGGTTAGGGTTAGGGTTAGGTCTAGGGTTAGGACACGGCTTAGGGTACGGGTTTGGGTTAGGGTTAGGGTTAGTTTGAAGGTTAGGGCTCGGTTTAGGGTACAAGTTAGGATTAGGGTTCGTGTTAGGGTTAGGGTAGGGGTTAGGGTTAGGGTACGCGTTAGGGTTAGGGTAGTTATTAAACCTATCCCACTCTCTAGATACTCCTTAGCACGTCAAGGAATATTATTTGGTGGTCCAGCCATGGAGAAGAGTTTAGACACTAGGAGAAGATAAGGAACACACCCATTATCCTGAAATCACATTAGGATTCTCTTTTTAACCTGTTCCTTAATACAATAGTGCTTAGGAAATCTATTGGAGGCCGAAGCAGTCAAGGGTAGCTTAGGGTTAGGGTTAGGGTTAGGGTTAGGGTTAGGGTACGGCTTAGGGTGCGGGTTCGGGTATGGGTTCGTGTACGCTGTAGGGTATGGTTTAGGGTTAGGGTTAGGGTTAGTTTGAAGGTTAGGGCTCGGTTTAGCGTACAGGTTAGGATTAGGGTTCGTGTTAGGGTTAGGGTAGGGGTTAGGGTTAGGTTACGCGTTAGGGTTAGGGTAGTTAATAAACCTATCCCACTCTCTAGATACCCCTTAGCACGTCAAGGAATATTATTTGGGGGTCCAGCCATGGAGAAGAGTTTAGACACTAGGAGAAGATAAGGAACACACCCATTATCAAGAAATCACATTAGGATTCTCTTTTTAACCTGTTCCTTAAAACACTAGTGCTTAGGAAATCTATTGGAGGCAGAAGCAGTCAAGGGTAGCTTAGGGTTAGGGTTAGGGTTAGGGCTAGGGTTAGACACGGCTTAGGGTACGGGTTCGGGTACGGGTTCGTGTACGGCGTAGGGTATGGGTTTGGGTTAGGGTTAGGGTTAGTTTGAAGGTTAGGGCTCGGTTTAGGGTACGGGTTAGGATTAGGGTTCGTGTTAGGGTTAGGGTAGGGGTTAGGGTTAGGGTACGCGTTAGGGTTAGGGTAGTTATTAAACCTATCCCACTCTCTAGATACCCCTTAGCACGTCAAGGAATATTATTTGGGGGTCCAGCCATGGAGAAGAGTTTAGACACTAGGAGAAGATAAGGAACACACCCATTATCCTGAAATCACATTAGGATTCTCTTTTTAACCTGTTCCTTAAAACACTAGTGCTTAGGAAATCTATTGGAGGCAGAAGCAGTCAAGGGTAGCTTAGGGTTAGGGTTAGGGTTAGGGTTAGGGTTAGGGTACGGCTTAGGGTACGGGTTCGGGTACGGGTTCGCGTACGGCGTAGGGTATGGGTTAGGGTTAGGGTTAGGGTTAGTTTGAAGGTTAGGGCTCGGTTTAGGGCACGGGTTAGGATTAGGGTTCGTGTTAGGGTTAGGGTAGGGGTTAGGGTTAGGGTACGCGTTAAGCTTAGGGTAGTTATTAAACCTATCCCACTCTCTAGATACCCCTTAGCACGTCAAGGAATATTATTTGGGGGTCCAGCCATGGAGAAGATTTTAGACACTAGGAGAAGATAAGGAACACACCCATTATCCTGAAATCACATTAGGATTCTCTTTTTAACCTGTTCCTTAATACACTAGTGCTTAGGAAATCTATTGGAGGCAGAAGCAGTCAAGGGTAGCTTAGGGTTAGGGTTAGGGTTAGGGTTAGGTTTAGGGTACGGCTTAGGGTACGGGTTCGGGTAAGGGTTCGAGTACGGCGTAGGGTATGGGTTAGGGTTAGGGTTTGGGTTAATTTGAGGGTTAGGGCTCGGTTTAGGTTACGGGTTAGGATTAGTGTACGTGTTAGGGTTAAGGTAGAGGTTAGGGTTAGGGTACGCGTTAGGGTAAGGGTAGTTATTAAACCTATCCCACTCTCTAGATACCCCTTAGCACGTCAAGGAATATTATTTGGGGGTCCAGCCATGGAGAAGAGTTTAGACACTAGGAGAAGATAAGGAACACACCCATTATCAAGAAATCACATTAGGATTCTCTTTTTAACCTGTTCCTTAAAACACTAGTGCTTAGGAAATCTATTGGAGGCAGAAGCAGTCAAGGGTAGCTTAGGGTTAGGGTTAGGGTTAGGGCTAGAGTTAGGGTACGGCATAGGGTACGGGTTCGGGTACGGGTTCGTGTACGGCGTAGGGTATGGGTTAGAGTTAGGGTTAGGGTTAGTTTGAAGGTTAGGGCTCGGTTTAGGTTTCGGCTTAGGATTAGGGTACGTGTTAGGGTTAGGGTAGGGGTTAGGGTTATGGTACGTGTTAGGGTTAGGGTAGTTATTAAACCTATCCCACTCTCTAGATACCCCTTAGCACGTCAAGGAATATTATTTGGGGGTCCAGCCATGGAGAAGAGTTTAGACACTAGGAGAAGATAAGGAACACACCCATTATCAAGAAATCACATTAGGATTCTCTTTTTAACCTGTTCCTTAAAACACTTGTGCTTAGGAAATCTATTGGAGGCAGAAGCAGTCAAGGGTAGCTTAGGTTTAGGGTTAGGGTTAGGGTTAGGGTTAGCTTTAGGGTACGACTTAGTGTACGGGTTCGGGTACGGGTTCGGGTACGGCGTATGGTATGGGTTAGGGTTAGGGTTAGGTTTAGTTTGAGGGTTAGGGATCGGTTTAGGGTACGGGTTAGGATTAGGGTACGTGTTAGGGTTAGGGTACGCGTTAGGGTTAGGGTAGTTATTAAACCTATCCCACTCTCTAGATACCCCTTAGCACGTCAAGGGATATTATTTGGGGGTCCAGCCATGGAGAAGAGTTTAGACACTAGGAGAAAATAAGGAACACACCCATTATCAAGAAATCACATTAGGATTCTCTTTTTAACCTGTTCCTTAAAACACTAGTGCTTAGGAAATCTATTGGAGGCAGAAGCAGTCAAGGGTAGCTTAGGGTTAGGGTTAGGGTTAGGGTTAGGGTTAGGGTTAAGGTACGGGTTCGGGTACGGGTTCGTGTACGGCGTAGGTTATGGGTTAGGGTTAGGGTTAGGGTTAGTTTGAAGGTTAGGGCTCGGTTTAGGGTACGGGTTAGGATTAGGGTTCGTGTTAGGGTTAGGGTAGGGGTTAGGGTTAGGGTACGCGTTAGGGTTAGGGTAGTTATTAAACCTATCCCACTCTCTAGATACCCCTTAGCACGTCAAGGAATATTATTTGGGTGTCCAGCCATGTAGAAGAGTTTAGACACTAGGAGAAGATAAGGAACACACCCATTATCAAGAAATCACATTAGGATTCTCTTTTTAACCTGTTCCTTAAAACACTAGTGCTTAGGAAATCTATTGGAGGCAGAAGCAGTCAAGGGTAGCTTAGGGTTAGGGTTAGGGTTAGGTCTAGGGTTAGGACACGGCTTAGGGTACGGGTTCGGGTACGGGTTTGGGTTAGGGTTAGGGTTAGTTTGAAGGTTAGGGCTCGGTTTAGGGTACAAGTTAGGATTAGGGTTCGTGTTAGGGTTAGGGTAGGGGTTAGGGTTAGGGTACGCGTTAGGGTTAGGGTAGTTATTAAACCTATCCCACTCTCTAGATACTCCTTAGCACGTCAAGGAATATTATTTGGTGGTCCAGCCATGGAGAAGAGTTTAGACACTAGGAGAAGATAAGGAACACACCCATTATCCTGAAATCACATTAGGATTCTCTTTTTAACCTGTTCCTTAATACAATAGTGCTTAGGAAATCTATTGGAGGCCGAAGCAGTCAAGGGTAGCTTAGGGTTAGGGTTAGGGTTAGGGTTAGGGTTAGGGTACGGCTTAGGGTGCGGGTTCGGGTATGGGTTCGTGTACGCTGTAGGGTATGGTTTAGGGTTAGGGTTAGGGTTAGTTTGAAGGTTAGGGCTCGGTTTAGCGTACAGGTTAGGATTAGGGTTCGTGTTAGGGTTAGGGTAGGGGTTAGGGTTAGGTTACGCGTTAGGGTTAGGGTAGTTAATAAACCTATCCCACTCTCTAGATACCCCTTAGCACGTCAAGGAATATTATTTGGGGGTCCAGCCATGGAGAAGAGTTTAGACACTAGGAGAAGATAAGGAACACACCCATTATCAAGAAATCACATTAGGATTCTCTTTTTAACCTGTTCCTTAAAACACTAGTGCTTAGGAAATCTATTGGAGGCAGAAGCAGTCAAGGGTAGCTTAGGGTTAGGGTTAGGGTTAGGGCTAGGGTTAGACACGGCTTAGGGTACGGGTTCGGGTACGGGTTCGTGTACGGCGTAGGGTATGGGTTTGGGTTAGGGTTAGGGTTAGTTTGAAGGTTAGGGCTCGGTTTAGGGTACGGGTTAGGATTAGGGTTCGTGTTAGGGTTAGGGTAGGGGTTAGGGTTAGGGTACGCGTTAGGGTTAGGGTAGTTATTAAACCTATCCCACTCTCTAGATACCCCTTAGCACGTCAAGGAATATTATTTGGGGGTCCAGCCATGGAGAAGAGTTTAGACACTAGGAGAAGATAAGGAACACACCCATTATCCTGAAATCACATTAGGATTCTCTTTTTAACCTGTTCCTTAAAACACTAGTGCTTAGGAAATCTATTGGAGGCAGAAGCAGTCAAGGGTAGCTTAGGGTTAGGGTTAGGGTTAGGGTTAGGGTTAGGGTACGGCTTAGGGTACGGGTTCGGGTACGGGTTCGCGTACGGCGTAGGGTATGGGTTAGGGTTAGGGTTAGGGTTAGTTTGAAGGTTAGGGCTCGGTTTAGGGCACGGGTTAGGATTAGGGTTCGTGTTAGGGTTAGGGTAGGGGTTAGGGTTAGGGTACGCGTTAAGCTTAGGGTAGTTATTAAACCTATCCCACTCTCTAGATACACCTTAGCACGTCAAGGAATATTATTTGGGGGTCCAGCCATGGAGAAGATTTTAGACACTAGGAGAAGATAAGGAACACACCCATTATCCTGAAATCACATTAGGATTCTCTTTTTAACCTGTTCCTTAATACACTAGTGCTTAGGAAATCTATTGGAGGCAGAAGCAGTCAAGGGTAGCTTAGGGTTAGGGTTAGGGTTAGGGTTAGGTTTAGGGTACGGCTTAGGGTACGGGTTCGGGTAAGGGTTCGAGTACGGCGTAGGGTATGGGTTAGGGTTAGGGTTTGGGTTAATTTGAGGGTTAGGGCTCGGTTTAGGTTACGGGTTAGGATTAGTGTACGTGTTAGGGTTAAGGTAGAGGTTAGGGTTAGGGTACGCGTTAGGGTAAGGGTAGTTATTAAACCTATCCCACTCTCTAGATACCCCTTAGCACGTCAAGGAATATTATTTGGGGGTCCAGCCATGGAGAAGAGTTTAGACACTAGGAGAAGATAAGGAACACACCCATTATCAAGAAATCACATTAGGATTCTCTTTTTAACCTGTTCCTTAAAACACTAGTGCTTAGGAAATCTATTGGAGGCAGAAGCAGTCAAGGGTAGCTTAGGGTTAGGGTTAGGGTTAGGGCTAGAGTTAGGGTACGGCATAGGGTACGGGTTCGGGTACGGGTTCGTGTACGGCGTAGGGTATGGGTTAGAGTTAGGGTTAGGGTTAGTTTGAAGGTTAGGGCTCGGTTTAGGTTTCGGCTTAGGATTAGGGTACGTGTTAGGGTTAGGGTAGGGGTTAGGGTTATGGTACGTGTTAGGGTTAGGGTAGTTATTAAACCTATCCCACTCTCTAGATACCCCTTAGCACGTCAAGGAATATTATTTGGGGGTCCAGCCATGGAGAAGAGTTTAGACACTAGGAGAAGATAAGGAACACACCCATTATCAAGAAATCACATTAGGATTCTCTTTTTAACCTGTTCCTTAAAACACTTGTGCTTAGGAAATCTATTGGAGGCAGAAGCAGTCAAGGGTAGCTTAGGTTTAGGGTTAGGGTTAGGGTTAGGGTTAGCTTTAGGGTACGACTTAGTGTACGGGTTCGGGTACGGGTTCGGGTACGGCGTATGGTATGGGTTAGGGTTAGGGTTAGGTTTAGTTTGAGGGTTAGGGATAGGTTTAGGGTACGGGTTAGGATTAGGGTACGTGTTAGGGTTAGGGTACGCGTTAGGGTTAGGGTAGTTATTAAACCTATCCCACTCTCTAGATACCCCTTAGCACGCCAAGGGATATTATTTGGGGGTCCAGCCATGGAGAAGAGTTTAGACACTAGGAGAAGATAAGGAACACACCCATTATCCTGAAATCACAATAGGATTCTCTTTTTAACCTGTTCCTTAATACACAAGTGCTTAGGAAATCTATTGGAGGCAGAAGCAGTCAAGGGTAGCTTAGGGCTAGGGTTAGGGTTAGGGTTAGGGTTAGCCTTAGGGTTAGGGTTAGGGTACGGCTTAGGGTACGGGTTCGGGTACGGGTTCGGGTACGGCGTAGGGTATGGTTTAGGGTTAGGGTTAGGGTTAGTTTGAGGGTTAGGGCTCGGTTTAGGTTACGGGTTAGGATTAGTGTACATGTTAAGGTTAGGGTAGAGGTTAGGGTTAGGGTACGCGTTAGGGTTAGGGTAGTTATTAAACCTATCCCACTCCCTAGATGCCCCTTAGCACTTCAAGGAATATTATTTGGGGGTCCAGCCATGGAGAAGAGTTTAGACACTAGGAGAAGATAAGGAACACACCCATTATCCTGAAATCACATTAGGATTCTCTTTTTAACCTGTTCCTTAATACACTAGTGCTTAGGAAATCTATTGGAGGCAGAAGCAGTCAAGGGTAGCTTAGGGTTAGGGTTAGGGTTAGGGTACGGCTTAGGGTACGGGTTCGGGAACGGGTTCCGGTACGGGTTCGGATACGGCGTAGGGTATGGGTTAGGTTTAGGGTTAGGGTTAGTTTGAGGGTTAGGGCTCGGTTTAGGTTACGGGTTAGGATTAGGGTACGTGTTAGGGTTAGGGTAGGGGTTAGGGTTAGGGTACGCGTTAGGGTTAGGGTAGTTATTAAACCTATCCCACTCTCTAGATACCCCTTAGCACGTCAAGGAATATTATTTGGGGGTCCAGCCATGGAGAAGAGTTTAGACACTAGGAGAAGATAAGGAACACACCCATTATCAAGAAATCACATTAGGATTCTCTTTTTAACCTGTTCCTTAAAACACTAGTGCTTAGGAAATCTATTGGAGGCAAAGCAGTCAAGGGTAGCTTAGGGTTAGGGTTAGGGTTATTGTTAGGGTAAGGCTTAGGGTACGGGTTCGGGTACGGCATAGGGTATGGGTTAGGGTTAGGGTTAGGGTTAGTTTGAGGGTTAGGGCTCGGTTTAGGGTACGGGTTAGGATTAGGGTACGTGTTAGGTTTAGGGTAGGGGTTAGGGTTAGGGTACGCGTTAGGGTTAGGGTAGTTATTAAATCTATCCCACTCCCTAGATGCCCCTTAGCACGTCAAGGAATATTATTTGGGGGACCAGCCATGGAGAAGAGTTTAGACACTAGGAGAAGATAAGGAACACACCCATTATCAAGAAATCACATTAGGATTCTCTTTTTAACCTGTTCCTTAAAACACTAGTGCTTAGGAAATCTATTGGAGGCAGAAGCAGTCAAGGGTAGCTTAGGGTTAGGGTTAGGGTTAGGGTTAGGGTTAGGGTTAGGGTACGGGTTCGGGTACGGGTTCGTGTACGGCGTAGGTTATGGGTTAGGGTTAGGGTTAGGGTTAGTTTGAAGGTTAGGGCTCGGTTTAGGGTACGGGTTAGGATTAGGGTTCGTGTTAGGGTTAGGGTAGGGGTTAGGGTTAGGGTACGCGTTAGGGTTAGGGTAGTTATTAAACCTATCCCACTCTCTAGATACCCCTTAGCACGTCAAGGAATATTATTTGGGTGTCCAGCCATGGAGAAGAGTTTAGACACTAGGAGAAGATAAGGAACACACCCATTATCAAGAAATCACATTAGGATTCTCTTTTTAACCTGTTCCTTAAAACACTAGTGCTTAGGAAATCTATTGGAGGCAGAAGCAGTCAAGGGTAGCTTAGGGTTAGGGTTAGGGTTAGGTCTAGGGTTAGGACACGGCTTAGGGTACGGGTTCGGGTACGGGTTTGGGTTAGGGTTAGGGTTAGTTTGAAGGTTAGGGCTCGGTTTAGGGTACAAGTTAGGATTAGGGTTCGTGTTAGGGTTAGGGTAGGGGTTAGGGTTAGGGTACGCGTTAGGGTTAGGGTAGTTATTAAACCTATCCCACTCTCTAGATACTCCTTAGCACGTCAAGGAATATTATTTGGTGGTCCAGCCATGGAGAAGAGTTTAGACACTAGGAGAAGATAAGGAACACACCCATTATCCTGAAATCACATTAGGATTCTCTTTTTAACCTGTTCCTTAATACAATAGTGCTTAGGAAATCTATTGGAGGCCGAAGCAGTCAAGGGTAGCTTAGGGTTAGGGTTAGGGTTAGGGTTAGGGTTAGGGTACGGCTTAGGGTGCGGGTTCGGGTATGGGTTCGTGTACGCTGTAGGGTATGGTTTAGGGTTAGGGTTAGGGTTAGTTTGAAGGTTAGGGCTCGGTTTAGGGTACAGGTTAGGATTAGGGTTCGTGTTAGGGTTAGGGTAGGGGTTAGGGTTAGGTTACGCGTTAGGGTTAGGGTAGTTAATAAACCTATCCCACTCTCTAGATACCCCTTAGCACGTCAAGGAATATTATTTGGGGGTCCAGCCATGGAGAAGAGTTTAGACACTAGGAGAAGATAAGGAACACACCCATTATCAAGAAATCACATTAGGATTCTCTTTTTAACCTGTTCCTTAAAACACTAGTGCTTAGGAAATCTATTGGAGGCAGAAGCAGTCAAGGGTAGCTTAGGGTTAGGGTTAGGGTTAGGGCTAGGGTTAGACACGGCTTAGGGTACGGGTTCGGGTACGGGTTCGTGTACGGCGTAGGGTATGGGTTTGGGTTAGGGTTAGGGTTAGTTTGAAGGTTAGGGCTCGGTTTAGGGTACGGGTTAGGATTAGGGTTCGTGTTAGGGTTAGGGTAGGGGTTAGGGTTAGGGTACGCGTTAGGGTTAGGGTAGTTATTAAACCTATCCCACTCTCTAGATACCCCTTAGCACGTCAAGGAATATTATTTGGGGGTCCAGCCATGGAGAAGAGTTTAGACACTAGGAGAAGATAAGGAACACACCCATTATCAAGAAATCACATTAGGATTCTCTTTTTAACCTGTTCCTTAAAACACTAGTGCTTAGGAAATCTATTGGAGGCAGAAGCAGTCAAGGGTAGCTTAGGGTTAGGGTTAGGGTTAGGGTTAGGGTTAGGGTACGGCTTAGGGTACGGGTTCGGGTACGGGTTCGCGTACGGCGTAGGGTATGGGTTAGGGTTAGGGTTAGGGTTAGTTTGAAGGTTAGGGCTCGGTTTATGGCACGGGTTAGGATTAGGGTTCGTGTTAGGGTTAGGGTAGGGGTTAGGGTTAGGGTACGCGTTAAGCTTAGGGTAGTTATTAAACCTATCCCACTCTCTAGATACCCCTTAGCACGTCAAGGAATATTATTTGGGGGTCCAGCCATGGAGAAGAGTTTAGACACTAGGGGAAGATAAGGAACACACCCGTCATCAAGAAATCACATTAGGATTCTCTTTTTAACCTGTTCCTTAAAACACTAGTGCTTAGGAAATCTATTGGAGGCAGAAGCAGTCAAGGGTAGCTTAGGGTTAGGGTTAGGGTTAGGGTACGGCTTAGGGTACGGGTTCGTGTACGGGTTCGGGTACGGTTTTGGGTATGGCGTAGGATATGGGTTAGGGTTAGGGTTAGGGTTAGTTTGAGGGTTAGGGCTCGGTTTAGGGTACGGGTTAGGATTAGGGTACGTGTTAGGGTTAGGGTAGGGGTTAGGGTTAGAGTACGCTTTAGGGTTAGGTTAGTTATTAAACCTATCCCACTCTCTAGATACCCCTTAGCACGTCAAGGAATATTATTTGGGTGTCCAGCCATGGAGAAGAGTTTAGACACTAGGAGAAGATAAGGAACACACCCATTATCAAGAAATCACATTAGGATTCTCTTTTTAACCTGTTCCTTAAAACACTAGTGCTTAGGAAATCTATTGGAGGCAGAAGCAGTCAAGGGTAGCTTAGGGTTAGGGTTAGGGTTAGGGCTAGAGTTAGGGTACGGCATAGGGTACGGGTTCGGGTACGGGTTCGTGTACGGCGTAGGGTATGGGTTAGAGTTAGGGTTAGGGTTAGTTTGAAGGTTAGGGCTCGGTTTAGGTTTCGGCTTAGGATTAGGGTACGTGTTAGGGTTAGGGTAGGGGTTAGGGTTATGGTACGCGTTAGGGTTAGGGTAGTTATTAAACCTATCCCACTCTCTAGATACCCCTTAGCACGTCAAGGAATATTATTTGGGGGTCCAGCCATGGAGAAGAGTTTAGACACTAGGAGAAGATAAGGAACACACCCATTATCAAGAAATCACATTAGGATTCTCTTTTTAACCTGTTCCTTAAAACACTTGTGCTTAGGAAATCTATTGGAGGCAGAAGCAGTCAAGGGTAGCTTAGGTTTAGGGTTAGGGTTAGGGTTAGGGTTAGCTTTAGGGTACGACTTAGTGTACGGGTTCGGGTACGGGTTCGGGTACGGCGTATGGTATGGGTTAGGGTTAGGGTTAGGTTTAGTTTGAGGGTTAGGGATCGGTTTAGGGTACGGGTTAGGATTAGGGTACGTGTTAGGGTTAGGGTACGCGTTAGGGTTAGGGTAGTTATTAAACCTATCCCACTCTCTAGATACCCCTTAGCACGTCAAGGGATATTATTTGGGGGTCCAGCCATGGAGAAGAGTTTAGACACTAGGAGAAGATAAGGAACACACCCATTATCCTGAAATCACAATAGGATTCTCTTTTTAACCTGTTCCTTAATACACAAGTGCTTAGGAAATCTATTGGAGGCAGAAGCAGTCAAGGGTAGCTTAGGGCTAGGGTTAGGGTTAGGGTTAGGGTTAGCGTTAGGGTTAGGGTTAGGGTACGGCTTAGGGTACGGGTTCGGGTACGGGTTCGGGTACGGCGTAGGGTATGGTTTAGGGTTAGGGTTAGGGTTAGTTTGAGGGTTAGGGCTCGGTTTAGGTTACGGGTTAGGATTAGTGTACATGTTAAGGTTAGGGTAGAGGTTAGGGTTAGGGTACGCGTTAGGGTTAGGGTAGTTATTAAACCTATCCCACTCTCTAGATACCCCTTAGCACGTCAAGGAATATTATTTGGGGGTCCAGCCATGGAGAAGAGTTTAGACACTAGGAGAAGATAAGGAACACACCCATTATCAAGAAATCACATTAGGATTCTCTTTTTAACCTGTTCCTTAAAACACTAGTGCTTAGGAAATCTATTGGAGGCAGAAGCAGTCAAGGGTAGCTTAGGGTTAGGGTTAGGGTTAGGGTTAGGTTTAGGGTACGGCTTAGGGTACGGGTTCGGGTATGGGTTCGGGTACGGCGTAGGTTATGGGTTAGGGTTAGGGTTAGGGTTAGTTTGAGGGTTAGGGCTCGGTTTAGGGTACGGGTTAGGATTAGTGTACGTGTTAGGGTTAGGGTAGAGGTTAGGGTTAGGGTACGCGTTAGGGTTCGGGTAGTTATTAAACCTATCCCACTCTCTAGATACCCCTTAGCACGTCAAGGAATATTATTTGGGGATCCAGCCATGGAGAAGAGTTTAGACACTAGGAGAAGATAAGGAACACACCCATTATCAAGAAATCACATTAGGATTCTCTTTTTAACCTGTTCCTTAAAACACTAGTGCTTAGGAAATCTATTGGAGGCAGAAGCAGTCAAGGGTAGCTTAGGGTTAGGGTTAGGGTTAGGGTACGGCTTAGGGTACGGGTTCGGGAACGGGTTCGGGTACGGGTTCGGATACGGCGTAGGGTATGGGTTAGGTTTAGGGTTAGGGTTAGTTTGAGGGTTAGGGCTCGGTTTAGGTTACGGGTTAGGATCTGGGTACGTGTTAGGGTTAGGGTAGGGGTTAGGGTTAGGGTACGCGTTAGGGTTAGGGTAGTTATTAAACCTATCCCACTCTCTAGATACCCCTTAGCACGTCAAGGAATATTATTTGGGGGTCCAGCCATGGAGAAGAGTTTAGACACTAGGAGAAGATAAGGAACACACCCATTATCAAGAAATCACATTAGGATTCTCTTTTTAACCTGTTCCTTAAAACACTAGTGCTTAGGAAATCTATTGGAGGCAAAGCAGTCAAGGGTAGCTTAGGGTTAGGGTTAGGGTTATTGTTAGGGTAAGGCTTAGGGTACGGGTTCGGGTACGGCATAGGGTATGGGTTAGGGTTAGTGTTAGGTTTAGTTTGAGGGTTAGGGCTCGGTTTAGGGTACGGGTTAGGATTAGGGTACGTGTTAGGTTTAGGGTAGGGGTTAGGGTTAGGGTACGCGTTAGGGTTAGGGTAGTTATTAAACCTATCCCACTCCCTAGATGCCCCTTAGCACGTCAAGGAATATTATTTGGGGTACCAGCCATGGAGAAGAGTTTAGACACTAGGAGAAAATAAGGAACACACCCATTATCAAGAAATCACATTAGGATTCTCTTTTTAACCTGTTCCTTAAAACACTAGTGCTTAGGAAATCTATTGGAGGCAGAAGCAGTCAAGGGTAGCTTAGGGTTAGGGTTAGGGTTAGGGTTAGGGTTAGGGTTAAGGTACGGGTTCGGGTACGGGTTCGTGTACGGCGTAGGTTATGGGTTAGGGTTAGGGTTAGGGTTAGTTTGAAGGTTAGGGCTCGGTTTAGGGTACGGGTTAGGATTAGGGTTCGTGTTAGGGTTAGGGTAGGGGTTAGGGTTAGGGTACGCGTTAGGGTTAGGGTAGTTATTAAACCTATCCCACTCTCTAGATACCCCTTAGCACGTCAAGGAATATTATTTGGGTGTCCAGCCATGTAGAAGAGTTTAGACACTAGGAGAAGATAAGGAACACACCCATTATCAAGAAATCACATTAGGATTCTCTTTTTAACCTGTTCCTTAAAACACTAGTGCTTAGGAAATCTATTGGAGGCAGAAGCAGTCAAGGGTAGCTTAGGGTTAGGGTTAGGGTTAGGTCTAGGGTTAGGACACGGCTTAGGGTACGGGTTCGGGTACGGGTTAGGGTTAGGGTTAGGGTTAGTTTGAAGGTTAGGGCTCGGTTTAGGGTACAAGTTAGGATTAGGGTTCGTGTTAGGGTTAGGGTAGGGTTTAGGGTTAGGGTACGCGTTAGGGTTAGGGTAGTTATTAAACCTATCCCACTCTCTAGATACTCCTTAGCACGTCAAGGAATATTATTTGGGGGTCCAGCCATGGAGAAGAGTTTAGACACTAGGAGAAGATAAGGAACACACCCATTATCCTGAAATCACATTAGGATTCTCTTTTTAACCTGTTCCTTAATACAATAGTGCTTAGGAAATCTATTGGAGGCCGAAGCAGTCAAGGGTAGCTTAGGGTTAGGGTTAGGGTTAGGGTTAGGGTTAGGGTACGGCTTAGGGTGCGGGTTCGGGTATGGGTTCGTGTACGCTGTAGGGTATGGTTTAGGGTTAGGGTTAGGGTTAGTTTGAAGGTTAGGGCTCGGTTTAGCGTACAGGTTAGGATTAGGGTTCGTGTTAGGGTTAGGGTAGGGGTTAGGGTTAGGTTACGCGTTAGGGTTAGGGTAGTTAATAAACCTATCCCACTCTCTAGATACCCCTTAGCACGTCAAGGAATATTATTTGGGGGTCCAGCCATGGAGAAGAGTTTAGACACTAGGAGAAGATAAGGAACACACCCATTATCAAGAAATCACATTAGGATTCTCTTTTTAACCTGTTCCTTAAAACACTAGTGCTTAGGAAATCTATTGGAGGCAGAAGCAGTCAAGGGTAGCTTAGGGTTAGGGTTAGGGTTAGGGCTAGGGTTAGACACGGCTTAGGGTACGGGTTCGGGTACGGGTTCGTGTACGGCGTAGGGTATGGGTTTGGGTTAGGGTTAGGGTTAGTTTGAAGGTTAGGGCTCGGTTTAGGGTACGGGTTAGGATTAGGGTTCGTGTTAGGGTTAGGGTAGGGGTTAGGGTTAGGGTACGCGTTAGGGTTAGGGTAGTTATTAAACCTATCCCACTCTCTAGATACCCCTTAGCACGTCAAGGAATATTATTTGGGGGTCCAGCCATGGAGAAGAGTTTAGACTCTAGGAGAAGATAAGGAACACACCCATTATCCTGAAATCACATTAGGATTCTCTTTTTAACCTGTTCCTTAAAACACTAGTGCTTAGGAAATCTATTGGAGGCAGAAGCAGTCAAGGGTAGCTTAGGGTTAGGGTTAGGGTTAGGGTTAGGGTTAGGGTACGGCTTAGGGTACGGGTTCGGGTACGGGTTCGCGTACGGCGTAGGGTATGGGTTAGGGTTAGGGTTAGGGTTAGTTTGAAGGTTAGGGCTCGGTTTAGGGCACGGGTTAGGATTAGGGTTCGTGTTAGGGTTAGGGTAGGGGTTAGGGTTAGGGTACGCGTTAAGCTTAGGGTAGTTATTAAACCTATCCCACTCTCTAGATACCCCTTAGCACGTCAAGGAATATTATTTGGGGGTCCAGCCATGGAGAAGATTTTAGACACTAGGAGAAGATAAGGAACACACCCATTATCCTGAAATCACATTAGGATTCTCTTTTTAACCTGTTCCTTAATACACTAGTGCTTAGGAAATCTATTGGAGGCAGAAGCAGTCAAGGGTAGCTTAGGGTTAGGGTTAGGGTTAGGGTTAGGTTTAGGGTACGGCTTAGGGTACGGGTTCGGGTAAGGGTTCGAGTACGGCGTAGGGTATGGGTTAGGGTTAGGGTTAGGGTTAATTTGAGGGTTAGGGCTCGGTTTAGGTTACGGGTTAGGATTAGTGTACGTGTTAGGGTTAAGGTAGAGGTTAGGGTTAGGGTAAGCGTTAGGGTAAGGGTAGTTATTAAACCTATCCCACTCTCTAGATACCCCTTAGCACGTCAAGGATTATTATTTGGGGGTCCAGCCATGGAGAAGAGTTTAGACACTAGGAGAAGATAAGGAACACACACATTATCAAGAAATCACATTAGGATTCTCTTTTTAACCTGTTCCTTAAAACACTAGTGCTTAGGAAATCTATTGGAGGCAGAAGCAGTCAAGGGTAGCTTAGGGTTAGGGTTAGGGTTAGGGCTAGAGTTAGGGTACGGCATAGGGTACGGGTTCGGGTACGGGTTCGTGTACGGCGTAGGGTATGGGTTAGAGTTAGGGTTAGGGTTAGTTTGAAGGTTAGGGCTCGGTTTAGGTTTCGGCTTAGGATTAGGGTACGTGTTAGGGTTAGGGTAGGGGTTAGGGTTATGGTACGTGTTAGGGTTAGGGTAGTTATTAAACCTATCCCACTCTCTAGATACCCCTTAGCACGTCAAGGAATATTATTTGGGGGTCCAGCCATGGAGAAGAGTTTAGACACTAGGAGAAGATAAGGAACACACCCATTATCAAGAAATCACATTAGGATTCTCTTTTTAACCTGTTCCTTAAAACACTTGTGCTTAGGAAATCTATTGGAGGCAGAAGCAGTCAAGGGTAGCTTAGGTTTAGGGTTAGGGTTAGGGTTAGGGTTAGCTTTAGGGTACGACTTAGTGTACGGGTTCGGGTACGGGTTCGGGTACGGCGTATGGTATGGGTTAGGGTTAGGGTTAGGTTTAGTTTGAGGGTTAGGGATCGGTTTAGGGTACGGGTTAGGATTAGGGTACGTGTTAGGGTTAGGGTACGCGTTAGGGTTAGGGTAGTTATTAAACCTATCCCACTCTCTAGATACCCCTTAGCACGTCAAGGGATATTATTTGGGGGTCCAGCCATGGAGAAGAGTTTAGACACTAGGAGAAGATAAGGAACACACCCATTATCCTGAAATCACAATAGGATTCTCTTTTTAACCTGTTCCTTAATACACAAGTGCTTAGGAAATCTATTGGAGGCAGAAGCAGTCAAGGGTAGCTTAGGGCTAGGGTTAGGGTTAGGGTTAGGGTTAGCCTTAGGGTTAGGGTTAGGGTACGGCTTAGGGTACGGGTTCGGGTACGGGTTCGGGTACGGCGTAGGGTATGGTTTAGGGTTAGGGTTAGGGTTAGTTTGAGGGTTAGGGCTCGGTTTAGGTTACGGGTTAGGATTAGTGTACATGTTAAGGTTAGGGTAGAGGTTAGGGTTAGGGTACGCGTTAGGGTTAGGGTAGTTATTAAACCTATCCCACTCTCTAGATACCCCTTAGCACGTCAAGGAATATTATTTGGGGGTCCAGCCATGGAGAAGAGTTTAGACACTAGGAGAAGATAAGGAACACACCCATTATCAAGAAATCACATTAGGATTCTCTTTTTAACCTGTTCCTTAAAACACTAGTGCTTAGGAAATCTATTGGAGGCAGAAGCAGTCAAGGGTAGCTTAGGGTTAGGGTTAGGGTTAGGGTTAGGTTTAGGGTACGGCTTAGGGTACGGGTTCGGGTATGGGTTCGGGTACGGCGTAGGTTATGGGTTAGGGTTAGGGTTAGGGTTAGTTTGAGGGTTAGGGCTCGGTTTAGGGTACGGGTTAGGATTAGTGTACGTGTTAGGGTTAGGGTAGAGGTTAGGGTTAGGGTATGCGTTAGGGTTCGGGTAGTTATTAAACCTATCCCACTCTCTAGGTACCCCTTAGCACGTCAAGGAATATTATTTGGGGATCCAGCCATGGAGAAGAGTTTAGACACTAGGAGAAGATAAGGAACACACCCATTATCAAGAAATCACATTAGGATTCTCTTTTTAACCTGTTCCTTAATACACAAGTGCTTAGGAAATCTATTGGAGGCAGAAGCAGTCAAGGGTAGCTTAGGGCTAGGGTTAGGGTTAGGGTTTGGGTTAGCGTTAGGGTTAGGGTTAGGGTACGGCTTAGGGTACGGGTTCGGGTACGGGTTCGGGTACGGCGTAGGGTATGGTTTAGGGTTAGGGTTAGGGTTAGTTTGAGGGTTAGGGCTCGGTTTAGGTTACGGTTTAGGATTAGTGTACGTGTTAAGGTTAGGGTAGAGGTTAGGGTTAGGGTACGCGTTAGGGTTAGGGTAGTTATTAAACCTATCCCACTCTCTAGATACCCCTTAGCACGTCAAGGAATATTATTTGGGGGTCCAGCCATGGAGAAGAGTTTAGACACTAGGAGAAGATAAGGAACACACCCATTATCAAGAAATCACATTAGGATTCTCTTTTTAACCTGTTCCTTAAAACACTAGTGCTTAGGAAATCTATTGGAGGAAGAAGCAGTCAAGGGTAGCTTAGGGTTAGGGTTAGGGTTAGGGTTAGGTTTAGGGTACGGCTTAGGGTACGGGTTCGGGTATGGGTTCGGGTACGGCGTAGGTTATGGGTTAGGGTTAGGGTTAGGGTTAGTTTGAGGGTTAGGGCTCGGTTTAGGGTACGGGTTAGGATTAGTGTACGTGTTAGGGTTAGGGTAGAGGTTAGGGTTAGGGTATGCGTTAGGGTTCGGGTAGTTATTAAACCTATCCCACTCTCTAGATACCCCTTAGCACGTCAAGGAATATTATTTGGGGATCCAGCCATGCAGAAGAGTTTAGACACTAGGAGAAGATAAGGAACACACCCATTATCAAGAAATCACATTAGGATTCTCTTTTTAACCTGTTTCTTAAAACACTAGTGCTTAGGAAATCTATTGGAGGCAGAAGCAGTCAAGGGTAGCTTAGGGTTAGGGTTAGGGTTATTGTTAGGGTAAGGCTTAGGGTACGGGTTCGGGTACGGGTTCGTGTACGGCGTAGGGTATGGGTTTGTGTTAGGGTTAGGGTTAGTTTGAAGGTTAGGGCTCGGTTTAGGGTACGGGTTAGGATTAGGGTTCGTGTTAGGGTTAGGGTAGGGGTTAGGGTTAGGGTACGCGTTAGGGTTAGGGTAGTTATTAAACCTATCCCACTCTGTAGATACCCCTTAGCACGTCAAGGAATATTATTTGGGGGTCCAGCCATGGAGAAGAGTTTAGACACTAGGAGAAGATAAGGAACACACCCATTATCCTGAAATCACATTAGGATTCTCTTTTTAACCTGTTCCTTAATACACTAGTGCTTAGGAAATCTATTGGAGGCAGAAGCAGTCAAGGGTAGCTTAGGGTTAGGGTTAGGGTTAGGGTTATTGTTAGGGTACGGCTTAGGGTACGGTTTCGGGTATGGGTTCGGGTACGGCGTAGGGTATGGGTTAGGGTTAGGGTTAGGGTTAGTTTGAGGTTTAGGGCTCGGTTTAGTGTACGGGTTAGGATTAGTGTACGTGTTAGGGTTAGGGTAGAGGTTAGGGTTAGGGTACGCGTTAGGGTTAGGGTAGTTATTAAACCTATCCCACTCTCTAGATACCCCTTAGCACGTCAAGGAATATTATTTGGGGGTCCAGCCATGGAGAAGAGTTTAGACACTAGGAGAAGATAAGGAACACACCCATTATCAACAAATCACATTAGGATTCTCTTTTTAACCTGTTCCTTAAAACACTAGTGCTTAGGAAATCTATTGGAGGCAGAAGCAGTCAAGGGTAGCTTAGGGTTAGGGTTAGGGTTAGGGCTAGGGTTAGGACACGGCTTAGGGTACGGGTTCGGGTACGGGTTCGTGTACGGCGTAGGGTATGGGTTTGGGTTAGTGTTAGGGTTAGTTTGAAGGTTAGGGCTCGGTTTAGGGTACGGGTTAGGATTAGGGTTCGTGTTAGGGTTAGGGTAGGGGTTAGGGTTAGGGTACGCGTTAGGGTTAGGGTAGTTATTAAACCTATCCCACTCTCTAGATACCCCTTAGCACGTCAAGGAATATTATTTGGGGGTCCAGCCATGGAGAAGAGTTTAGACACTAGGAGAAGATAAAGAACACACCCATTATCCTGAAATCACATTAGGATTCTCTTTTTAACCTGTTCCTTAATACACTAGTGCTTAGGAAATCTATTGGAGGCAGAAGTAGTCAAGGGTAGCTTAGGGTTAGAGTTACGGTTAGGGTTAGGGTTAGGGTACGGCTTAGGGTACGGGTTCGGGTACGGCGTAGGGTATGGGTTAGGGTTAGGGTTAGGGTTAGTTTGAGGTTTAGGGCTCGGTTTAGGGTATGGGTTAGGATTAGGGTACGTGTTAGGGTTAGGGTAGGGGTTAGGGTTAGGGTACGCGTTAGGGTTAGGGTAGTTATTAAACCTATCCCACTCTCTAGATACCCCTTAGCACGTCAAGGAATATTATTTGGGGGTCCAGCAATGGAGAAGAGTTTAGACACTAGGAGAAGATAAGGAACACACCCATTATCAAGAAATCACATTAGGATTCTCTTTTTAACCTGTTCCTTAAAACACTAGTGCTTAGGAAATCTATTGGAGGCAGAAGCAGTCAAGGGTAGCTTAGGGTTAGGGTTAGGGTTATTGTTAGGGTAAGGCTTAGGGTACGGGTTCGGGTACGGCATAGGGTATGGGATAGGGTTAGGGTTAGGGTTAGTTTGAGGGTTAGGGCTCGGTTTAGGGTACGGGTTAGGATTAGGGTACGTGTTAGGTTTAGGGTAGGGGTTAGGGTTAGGGTACGCGTTAGGGTTAGGGTAGTTATTAAACCTATCCCACTCCCTAGATGCCCCTTAGCACGTCAAGGAATATTATTTGGGGGACCAGCCATGGAGAAGAGTTTAGACACTAGGAGAAGATAAGGAACACACCCATTATCAAGAAATCACATTAGGATTCTCTTTTTAACCTGTTCCTTAAAACACTAGTGCTTAGGAAATCTATTGGAGGCAGAAGCAGTCAAGGGTAGCTTAGGGTTAGGGTTAGGGTTAGGGTTAGGGTTAGGGTTATGGTACGGGTTCGGGTAGGGGTTCGTGTACGGCGTAGGTTATGGGTTAGGGTTAGGGTTAGGGTTAGTTTGAAGGTTAGGGCTCGGTTTAGGCTACGGGTTAGGATTAGGGTTCGTGTTAGGGTTAGGGTAGGGGTTAGGGTTAGGGTACGCGTTAGGGTTAGGGTAGTTATTAAACCTATCCCACTCTCTAGATACCCCTTAGCACGTCAAGGAATATTATTTGGGGGTCCAGCCATGGAGAAGAGTTTAGACACTAGGAGAAGATAAGGAACACACACATTATCAAGAAATCACATTAGGATTCTCTTTTTAACCTGTTCCTTAAAACACTAGTGCTTAGGAAATCTATTGGAGGCAGAAGCAGTCAAGGGTAGCTTAGGGTTAGGGTTAGGGTTAGGGCTAGGGTTAGGACACGGCTTAGGGTACGGGTTCGGGTACGGGTTCGTGTACGGCGTAGGGTATGGGTTTGGGTTAGGGTTAGGGTTAGTTTGAAGGTTAGGGCTCGGTTTAGGGTACGGGTTAGGATTAGGGTTCGTGTTAGGGTTAGGGTAGGGGTTAGGGTTAGGGTACGCGTTAGGGTTAGGGTAGTTATTAAACCTATCCCACTTTCTAGATACCCCTTAGCACGTCAAGGAATATTATTTGGGGGTCCAGCAATGGAGAAGAGTTTAGACACTAGGAGAAGATAAGGAACACACCCATTATCAAGAAATCACATTAGGATTCTCTTTTTAACCTGTTCCTTAAAACACTAGTGCTTAGGAAATCTATTGGAGGCAGAAGTAGTCAAGGGTAGCTTAGGGTTAGGGTTACGGTTAGGGTTAGGGTTAGGGTACGGCTTAGGGTACGGGTTCGGGTACGGGTTCGGGTACGGCGTAGGGTATGGGTTAGGGTTAGGGTTAGGGTTAGTTTGAGGTTTAGGGCTCGGTTTAGGGTACGGGTTAGGATTAGGGTACGTGTTAGGGTTAGGGTAGGGGTTAGGGTTAGGGTACGCGTTAGGGTTAGGGTTGTTATTAAACCTATCCCACTCTCGAGATACCCCTTAGCACGTCAAGGAATATTATTTGGGGGTCCAGCCATGGAGAAGAGTTTAGACACTAGGAGAAGATAAGGAACACACCCATTATCCTGAAATCACATTAGGATTCTCTTTTTAACCTGTTCCTTAAAACACTAGTGCTTAGGAAATCTATTGGAGGCAGAAGCAGTCAAGGGTAGCTTAGGGTTAGGGTTAGGGTTAGGTCTAGGGTTAGGACACGGCTTAGGGTACGGGTTCGGGTACGGGTTTGGGTTAGGGTTAGGGTTAGTTTGAAGGTTAGGTCTCGGTTTAGGGTACAAGTTAGGATTAGGGTTCGTGTTAGGGTTAGGGTAGGGGTTAGGGTTAGGGTACGCGTTAGGGTTAGGGTAGTTATTAAACCTATCACACTCTCTAGATACTCCTTAGCACGTCAAGGAATATTATTTGGTGGTCCAGCCATGGAGAAGAGTTTAGACACTAGGAGAAGATAAGGAACACACCCATTATCCTGAAATCACATTAGGATTCTCTTTTTAACCTGTTCCTTAATACAATAGTGCTTAGGAAATCTATTGGAGGCAGAAGCAGTCAAGGGTAGCTTAGGGTTAGGGTTAGGGTTAGGGTTAGGGTTAGGGTACGGCTTAGGGTGCGGGTTCGGGTATGGGTTCGTGTACGCTGTAGGGTATGTTTTAGGGTTAGGGTTAGGGTTAGTTTGAAGGTTAGGGCTCGGTTTAGGGTACAGGTTAGGATTAGGGTTCGTGTTAGGGTTAGGGTAGGGGTTAGGGTTAGGTTACGCGTTAGGGTTAGGGTAGTTAATAAACCTATCCCACTCTCTAGATACCCCTTAGCACGTCAAGGAATATTATTTGGGGATCCAGCCATGCAGAAGAGTTTAGACACTAGGAGAAGATAAGGAACACACCCATTATCAAGAAATCACATTAGGATTCTCTTTTTAACCTGTTCCTTAAAACACTAGTGCTTAGGAAATCTATTGGAGGCAGAAGCAGTCAAGGGTAGCTTAGGGTTAGGGTTAGGGTTAGGGTACGGCTTAGGGTACGGGTTCGGGAACGGGTTCGGGTACGGGTTCGGATACGGCGTAGGGTATGGGTTAGGTTTAGGGTTAGGGTTAGTTTGAGGGTTAGGGCTCGGTTTAGGTTACGGGTTAGGATCTGGGTACGTGTTAGGGTTAGGGTAGGGGTTAGGGTTAGGGTACGCGTTAGGGTTAGGGTAGTTATTAAACCTATCCCACTCTCTAGATACCCCTTAGCACGTCAAGGAATATTATTTGGGGGTCCAGCCATGGAGAGGAGTTTAGACACTAGGAGAAGATAAGGAACACACCCATTATCAAGAAATCACATTAGGATTCTCTTTTTAACCTGTTCCTTAAAACACTAGTGCTTAGGAAATCTATTGGAGGCAAAGCAGTCAAGGGTAGCTTAGGGTTAGGGTTAGGGTTATTGTTAGGGTAAGGCTTAGGGTACGGGTTCGGGTACGGCATAGGGTATGGGTTAGGGTTAGGGTTAGGGTTAGTTTGAGGGTTAGGGCTCGGTTTAGGGTACGGGTTAGGATTAGGGTACGTGTTAGGTTTAGGGTAGGGGTTAGGGTTAGGGTACGCGTTAGGGTTAGGGTAGTTATTAAACCTATCCCACTCCCTAGATGCCCCTTAGCACGTCAAGGAATATTATTTGGGGTACCAGCCATGGAGAAGAGTTTAGACACTAGGAGAAGATAAGGAACACACCCATTATCAAGAAATCACATTAGGATTCTCTTTTTAACCTGTTCCTTAAAACACTAGTGCTTAGGAAATCTATTGGAGGCAAAGCAGTCAAGGGTAGCTTAGGGTTAGGGTTAGGGTTAGGGTTAGGGTTAGGGTACGGCTTAGGGTGCGGGTTCGGGTATGGGTTCGTGTACGCTGTAGGGTATGGTTTAGGGTTAGGGTTAGGGTTAGTTTGAAGGTTAGGGCTCGGTTTAGCGTACAGGTTAGGATTAGGGTTCGTGTTAGTGTTAGGGTAGGGGTTAGGGTTAGGTTACGCGTTAGGGTTAGGGTAGTTAATAAACCTATCCCACTCTCTAGATACCCCTTAGCACGTCAAGGAATATTATTTGGGGGTCCAGCCATGGAGAAGAGTTTAGACACTAGGAGAAGATAAGGAACACACCCATTATCAAGAAATCACATTAGGATTCTCTTTTTAACCTGTTCCTTAAAACACTAGTGCTTAGGAAATCTATTGGAGGCAGAAGCAGTCAAGGGTAGCTTAGGGTTAGGGTTAGGGTTAGGGCTAGGGTTAGACACGGCTTAGGGTACGGGTTCGGGTACGGGTTCGTGTACGGCGTAGGGTAAGGGTTTGGGTTAGGGTTAGGGTTAGTTTGAAGGTTAGGGCTCGGTTTAGGGTACGGGTTAGGATTAGGGTTCGTGTTAGGGTTAGGGTAGGGGTTAGGGTTAGGGTACGCGTTAGGGTTAGGGTAGTTATTAAACCTATCCCACTCTCTAGATACCCCTTAGCACGTCAAGGAATATTATTTGGGGGTCCAGCCATGGAGAAGAGTTTAGACACTAGGAGAAGATAAGGAACACACCCATTATCCTGAAATCACATTAGGATTCTCTTTTTAACCTGTTCCTTAAAACACTAGTGCTTAGGAAATCTATTGGAGGCAGAAGCAGTCAAGGGTAGCTTAGGGTTAGGGTTAGGGTTAGGGTTAGGGTTAGGGTACGGCTTAGGGTACGGGTTCGGGTACGGGTTCGCGTACGGCGTAGGGTATGGGTTAGGGTTAGGGTTAGGGTTAGTTTGAAGGTTAGGGCTCGGTTTAGGGCACGGGTTAGGATTAGGGTTCGTGTTAGGGTTAGGGTAGGGGTTAGGGTTAGGGTACGCGTTAAGCTTAGGGTAGTTATTAAACCTATCCCACTCTCTAGATACCCCTTAGCACGTCAAGGAATATTATTTGGGGGTCCAGCCATGGAGAAGATTTTAGACACTAGGAGAAGATAAGGAACACACCCATTATCCTGAAATCACATTAGGATTCTCTTTTTAACCTGTTCCTTAATACACTAGTGCTTAGGAAATCTATTGGAGGCAGAAGCAGTCAAGGGTAGCTTAGGGTTAGGGTTAGGGTTAGGGTTAGGTTTAGGGTACGGCTTAGGGTACGGGTTCGGGTAAGGGTTCGAGTACGGCGTAGGGTATGGGTTAGGGTTAGGGTTAGGGTTAATTTGAGGGTTAGGGCTCGGTTTAGGTTACGGGTTAGGATTAGTGTACGTGTTAGGGTTAAGGTAGAGGTTAGGGTTAGGGTACGCGTTAGGGTAAGGGTAGTTATTAAACCTATCCCACTCTCTAGATACCCCTTAGCACGTCAAGGAATATTATTTGGGGGTCCAGCCATGGAGAAGAGTTTAGACACTAGGAGAAGATAAGGAACACACCCATTATCAAGAAATCACATTAGGATTCTCTTTTTAACCTGTTCCTTAAAACACTAGTGCTTAGGAAATCTATTGGAGGCAGAAGCAGTCAAGGGTACCTTAGGGTTAGGGTTAGGGTTAGGGCTAGAGTTAGGGTACGGCATAGGGTACGGGTTCGGGTACGGGTTCGTGTACGGCGTAGGGTATGGGTTAGAGTTAGGGTTAGGGTTAGTTTGAGGGTTAGGGCTCGGTTTAGGGTACGGGTTAGGATTAGTGTACGTGTTAGGGTTAGGGTAGAGGTTAGGGTTAGGGTATGCGTTAGGGTTCGGGTAGTTATTAAACCTATCCCACTCTCTAGATACCCCTTAGCACGTCAAGGAATATTATTTGGGGATCCAGCCATGGAGAAGAGTTTAGACACTAGGAGAAGATAAGGAACACACCCATTATCAAGAAATCACATTAGGATTCTCTTTTTAACCTGTTCCTTAATACACAAGTGCTTAGGAAATCTATTGGAGGCAGAAGCAGTCAAGGGTAGCTTAGGGCTAGGGTTAGGGTTAGGGTTTGGGTTAGCGTTAGGGTTAGGGTTAGGGTACGGCTTAGGGTACGGGTTCGGGTACGGGTTCGGGTACGGCGTAGGGTATGGTTTAGGGTTAGGGTTAGGGTTAGTTTGAGGGTTAGGGCTCGGTTTAGGTTACGGTTTAGGATTAGTGTACGTGTTAAGGTTAGGGTAGAGGTTAGGGTTAGGGTACGCGTTAGGGTTAGGTTAGTTATTAAACCTATCCCACTCTCTAGATACCCCTTAGCACGTCAAGGAATATTATTTGGGGGTCCAGCCATGGAGAAGAGTTTAGACACTAGGAGAAGATAAGGAACACACCCATTATCAAGAAATCACATTAGGATTCTCTTTTTAACCTGTTCCTTAAAACACTAGTGCTTAGGAAATCTATTGGAGGAAGAAGCAGTCAAGGGTAGCTTAGGGTTAGGGTTAGGGTTAGGGTTAGGTTTAGGGTACGGCTTAGGGTACGGGTTCGGGTATGGGTTCGGGTACGGCGTAGGTTATGGGTTAGGGTTAGGGTTAGGGTTAGTTTGAGGGTTAGGGCTCGGTTTAGGGTACGGGTTAGGATTAGTGTACGTGTTAGGGTTAGGGTAGAGGTTAGGGTTAGGGTATGCGTTAGGGTTCGGGTAGTTATTAAACCTATCCCACTCTCTAGATACCCCTTAGCACGTCAAGGAATATTATTTGGGGATCCAGCCATGCAGAAGAGTTTAGACACTAGGAGAAGATAAGGAACACACCCATTATCAAGAAATCACATTAGGATTCTCTTTTTAACCTGTTTCTTAAAACACTAGTGCTTAGGAAATCTATTGGAGGCAGAAGCAGTCAAGGGTAGCTTAGGGTTAGGGTTAGGGTTATTGTTAGGGTAAGGCTTAGGGTACGGGTTCGGGTACGGGTTCGTGTACGGCGTAGGGTATGGGTTTGTGTTAGGGTTAGGGTTAGTTTGAAGGTTAGGGCTCGGTTTAGGGTACGGGTTAGGATTAGGGTTCGTGTTAGGGTTAGGGTAGGGGTTAGGGTTAGGGTACGCGTTAGGGTTAGGGTAGTTATTAAACCTATCCCACTCTGTAGATACCCCTTAGCACGTCAAGGAATATTATTTGGGGGTCCAGCCATGGAGAAGAGTTTAGACACTAGGAGAAGATAAGGAACACACCCATTATCCTGAAATCACATTAGGATTCTCTTTTTAACCTGTTCCTTAATACACTAGTGCTTAGGAAATCTATTGGAGGCAGAAGCAGTCAAGGGTAGCTTAGGGTTAGGGTTAGGGTTAGGGTTATTGTTAGGGTACGGCTTAGGGTACGGTTTCGGGTATGGGTTCGGGTACGGCGTAGGGTATGGGTTAGGGTTAGGGTTAGGGTTAGTTTGAGGTTTAGGGCTCGGTTTAGTGTACGGGTTAGGATTAGTGTACGTGTTAGGGTTAGGGTAGAGGTTAGGGTTAGGGTACGCGTTAGGGTTAGGGTAGTTATTAAACCTATCCCACTCTCTAGATACCCCTTAGCACGTCAAGGAATATTATTTGGGGGTCCAGCCATGAAGAAGAGTTTAGACACTAGGAGAAGATAAGGAACACACCCATTATCAACAAATCACATTAGGATTCTCTTTTTAACCTGTTCCTTAAAACACTAGTGCTTAGGAAATCTATTGGAGGCAGAAGCAGTCAAGGGTAGCTTAGGGTTAGGGTTAGGGTTAGGGCTAGGGTTAGGACACGGCTTAGGGTACGGGTTCGGGTACGGGTTCGTGTACGGCGTAGGGTATGGGTTTGGGTTAGTGTTAGGGTTAGTTTGAAGGTTAGGGCTCGGTTTAGGGTACGGGTTAGGATTAGGGTTCGTGTTAGGGTTAGGGTAGGGGTTAGGGTTAGGGTACGCGTTAGGGTTAGGGTAGTTATTAAACCTATCCCACTCTCTAGATACCCCTTAGCACGTCAAGGAATATTATTTGGGGGTCCAGCCATGGAGAAGAGTTTAGACACTAGGAGAAGATAAAGAACACACCCATTATCCTGAAATCACATTAGGATTCTCTTTTTAACCTGTTCCTTAATACACTAGTGCTTAGGAAATCTATTGGAGGCAGAAGTAGTCAAGGGAAGCTTAGGGTTAGGGTTACGGTTAGGGTACGGGTTCGGGTACGGGTTCGGGTACGGGTTCGGGTACGGCGTAGGGTATGGGTTAGGGTTAGGGTTAGGGTTAGTTTGAGGTTTAGGGCTCGGTTTAGGGTATGGGTTAGGATTAGGGTACGTGTTAGGGTTAGGGTAGGGGTTAGGGTTAGGGTACGCGTTAGGGTTAGGGTAGTTATTAAACCTATCCCACTCTCTAGATACCCCTTAGCACGTCAAGGAATATTATTTGGGGGTCCAGCAATGGAGAAGAGTTTAGACACTAGGAGAAGATAAGGAACACACCCATTATCCTGAAATCACATTAGGATTCTCTTTTTAACCTGTTCCTTAATACACTAGTGCTTAGGAAATCTATTGGAGGCAGAAGCAGTCAAGGGTAGCTTAGGGTTAGGGTTAGGGTTAGGGTTATTGTTAGGGTACGGCTTAGGGTACGGTTTCGGGTATGGGTTCGGGTACGGCGTAGGGTATGGGTTAGGGTTAGGGTTAGGGTTAGTTTGAGGTTTAGGGCTCGGTTTAGTGTACGGGTTAGGATTAGTGTACGTGTTAGGGTTAGGGTAGAGGTTAGGGTTAGGGTACGCGTTAGGGTTAGGGTAGTTATTAAACCTATCCCACTCTCTAGATACCCCTTAGCACGTCAAGGAATATTATTTGGGGGTCCAGCCATGAAGAAGAGTTTAGACACTAGGAGAAGATAAGGAACACACCCATTATCAACAAATCACGTTAGGATTCTCTTTTTAACCTGTTCCTTAAAACACTAGTGCTTAGGAAATCTATTGGAGGCAGAAGCAGTCAAGGGTAGCTTAGGGTTAGGGTTAGGGTTAGGGCTAGGGTTAGGACACGGCTTAGGGTACGGGTTCGGGTACGGGTTCGTGTACGGCGTAGGGTATGGGTTTGGGTTAGTGTTAGGGTTAGTTTGAAGGTTAGGGCTCGGTTTAGGGTACGGGTTAGGATTAGGGTTCGTGTTAGGGTTAGGGTAGGGGTTAGGGTTAGGGTACGCGTTAGGGTTAGGGTAGTTATTAAACCTATCCCACTCTCTAGATACCCCTTAGCACGTCAAGGAATATTATTTGGGGGTCCAGCCATGGAGAAGAGTTTAGACACTAGGAGAAGATAAAGAACACACCCATTATCCTGAAATCACATTAGGATTCTCTTTTTAACCTGTTCCTTAATACACTAGTGCTTAGGAAATCTATTGGAGGCAGAAGTAGTCAAGGGAAGCTTAGGGTTAGGGTTACGGTTAGGGTACGGGTTCGGGTACGGGTTCGGGTACGGGTTCGGGTACGGCGTAGGGTATGGGTTAGGGTTAGGGTTAGGGTTAGTTTGAGGTTTAGGGCTCGGTTTAGGGTATGGGTTAGGATTAGGGTACGTGTTAGGGTTAGGGTAGGGGTTAGGGTTAGGGTACGCGTTAGGGTTAGGGTAGTTATTAAACCTATCCCACTCTCTAGATACCCCTTAGCACGTCAAGGAATATTATTTGGGGGTCCAGCAATGGAGAAGAGTTTAGACACTAGGAGAAGATAAGGAACACACCCATTATCAAGAAATCACATTAGGATTCTCTTTTTAACCTGTTCCTTAAAACACTAGTGCTTAGGAAATCTATTGGAGGCAGAAGCAGTCAAGGGTAGCTTAGGGTTAGGGTTAGGGTTAGGGTACGGCTTAGGGTACGGGTTCGGGAACGGGTTCGGGTACGGGTTCGGGTACGGCGTAGGGTATGGGTTAGGTTTAGGGTTAGGGTTAGTTTGAGGGTTAGGGCTCGGTTTAGGTTACGGGTTAGGATTAGGGTACGTGTTAGGGTTAGGGTAGGGGTTAGGGTTAGGGTACGCGTTAGGGTTAGGGTAGTTATTAAACCTATCCCACTCTCTAGATACCCCTTAGCACGTCAAGGAATATTATTTGGGGGTCCAGCCATGGAGAAGAGTTTAGACACTAGGAGAAGATAAGGAACACACCCATTATCAAGAAATCACATTAGGATTCTCTTTTTAACCTGTTCCTTAAAACACTAGTGCTTAGGAAATCTATTGGAGGCAGAAGCAGTCAAGGGTAGCTTAGGGTTAGGGTTAGGGTTAGGGTTAGGGTTAGGGTTATGGTACGGGTTCGGGTACGGGTTCGTGTACGGCGTAGGTTATGGGTTAGGGTTAGGGTTAGGGTTAGTTTGAAGGTTAGGGCTCGGTTTAGGCTACGGGTTAGGATTAGGGTTCGTGTTAGGGTTAGGGTAGGGGTTAGGGTTAGGGTACGCGTTAGGGTTAGGGTAGTTATTAAACCTATCCCACTCTCTAGATACCCCTTAGCACGTCAAGGAATATTATTTGGGGGTCCAGCCATGGAGAAGAGTTTAGACACTAGGAGAAGATAAGGAACACACACATTATCAAGAAATCACATTAGGATTCTCTTTTTAACCTGTTCCTTAAAACACTAGTGCTTAGGAAATCTATTGGAGGCAGAAGCAGTCAAGGGTAGCTTAGGGTTAGGGTTAGGGTTAGGGCTAGGGTTAGGACACGGCTTAGGGTACGGGTTCGGGTACGGGTTCGTGTACGGCGTAGGGTATGGGTTTGGGTTAGGGTTAGGGTTAGTTTGAAGGTTAGGGCTCGGTTTAGGGTACGGGTTAGGATTAGGGTTCGTGTTAGGGTTAGGGTAGGGGTTAGGGTTAGGGTACGCGTTAGGGTTAGGGTAGTTATTAAACCTATCCCACTTTCTAGATACCCCTTAGCACGTCAAGGAATATTATTTGGGGGTCCAGCAATGGAGAAGTGTTTAGACACTAGGAGAAGATAAGGAACACACCCATTATCAAGAAATCACATTAGGATTCTCTTTTTAACCTGTTCCTTAAAACACTAGTGCTTAGGAAATCTATTGGAGGCAGAAGTAGTCAAGGGTAGCTTAGGGTTAGGGTTACGGTTAGGGTTAGGGTTAGGGTACGGCTTAGGGTACGGGTTCGGGTACGGGTTCGGGTACGGCGTAGGGTATGGGTTAGGGTTAGGGTTAGGGTTAGTTTGAGGTTTAGGGCTCGGTTTAGGGTACGGGTTAGGATTAGGGTACGTGTTAGGGTTAGGGTAGGGGTTAGGGTTAGGGTACGCGTTAGGGTTAGGGTTGTTATTAAACCTATCCCACTCTCGAGATACCCCTTAGCACGTCAAGGAATATTATTTGGGGGTCCAGCCATGGAGAAGAGTTTAGACACTAGGAGAAGATAAGGAACACACCCATTATCCTGAAATCACATTAGGATTCTCTTTTTAACCTGTTCCTTAAAACACTAGTGCTTAGGAAATCTATTGGAGGCAGAAGCAGTCAAGGGTAGCTTAGGGTTAGGGTTAGGGTTAGGTCTAGGGTTAGGACACGGCTTAGGGTACGGGTTCGGGTACGGGTTTGGGTTAGGGTTAGGGTTAGTTTGAAGGTTAGGTCTCGGTTTAGGGTACAAGTTAGGATTAGGGTTCGTGTTAGGGTTAGGGTATGGGTTAGGGTTAGGGTACGCGTTAGGGTTAGGGTAGTTATTAAACCTATCACACTCTCTAGATACTCCTTAGCACGTCAAGGAATATTATTTGGTGGTCCAGCCATGGAGAAGAGTTTAGACACTAGGAGAAGATAAGGAACACACCCATTATCCTGAAATCACATTAGGATTCTCTTTTTAACCTGTTCCTTAATACAATAGTGCTTAGGAAATCTATTGGAGGCAGAAGCAGTCAAGGGTAGCTTAGGGTTAGGGTTAGGGTTAGGGTTAGGGTTAGGGTACGGCTTAGGGTGCGGGTTCGGGTATGGGTTCGTGTACGCTGTAGGGTATGTTTTAGGGTTAGGGTTAGGGTTAGTTTGAAGGTTAGGGCTCGGTTTAGGGTACAGGTTAGGATTAGGGTTCGTGTTAGGGTTAGGGTAGGGGTTAGGGTTAGGTTACGCGTTAGGGTTAGGGTAGTTAATAAACCTATCCCACTCTCTAGATACCCCTTAGCACGTCAAGGAATATTATTTGGGGGTCCAGCCATGGAGAAGAGTTTAGACACTAGGAGAAGATAAGGAACACACCCATTATCAAGAAATCACATTAGGATTCTCTTTTTAACCTGTTCCTTAAAACACTAGTGCTTAGGAAATCTATTGGAGGCAGAAGCAGTCAAGGGTAGCTTAGGGTTAGGGTTAGGGTTAGGGCTAGGGTTAGACATGGCTTAGGGTACGGGTTCGGGTACGGGTTCGTGTACGGCGTAGGGTATGGGTTTGGGTTAGGGTTAGGGTTAGTTTGAAGGTTAGGGCTCGGTTTAGGGTACGGGTTAGGATTAGGGTTCGTGTTAGGGTTAGGGTAGGGGTTAGGGTTAGGGTACGCGTTAGGGTTAGGGTAGTTATTAAACCTATCCCACTCTCTAGATACCCCTTAGCACGTCAAGGAATATTATTTGGGGGTCCAGCCATGGAGAAGAGTTTAGACACTAGGAGAAGATAAGGAACACACCCATTATCCTGAAATCACATTAGGATTCTCTTTTTAACCTGTTCCTTAAAACACTAGTGCTTAGGAAATCTATTGGAGGCAGAAGCAGTCAAGGGTAGCTTAGGGTTAGGGTTAGGGTTAGGGTACGGCTTAGGGTACGGGTTCGGGAACGGGTTCGGGTACGGGTTCGGGTACGGCGTAGGGTATGGGTTAGGTTTAGGGTTAGGGTTAGTTTGAGGGTTAGGGCTCGGTTTAGGTTACGGGTTAGGATTAGGGTACGTGTTAGGGTTAGGGTAGGGGTTAGGGTTAGGGTACGCGTTAGGGTTAGGGTAGTTATTAAACCTATCCCACTCTCTAGATACCCCTTAGCACGTCAAGGAATATTATTTGGGGGTCCACCCATGGAGAAGAGTTTAGACACTAGGAGAAGATAAGGAACACACCCATTATCAAGAAATCACATTAGGATTCTCTTTTTAACCTGTTCCTTAAAACACTAGTGCTTAGGAAATCTATTGGAGGCAAAGCAGTCAAGGGTAGCTTAGGGTTAGGGTTAGGGTTATTGTTAGGGTAAGGCTTAGGGTACGGGTTCGGGTACGGCATAGGGTATGGGTTAGGGTTAGGGTTAGGGTTAGTTTGAGGGTTAGGGCTCGGTTTAGGGTACGGGTTAGGATTAGGGTACGTGTTAGGGTTAGGGTAGGGGTTAGGGTTAGGGTATGCGTTAGGGTTAGGGTATTTATTAAACCTATCCCACTCTCTAGATACCCCTTAGCACGTCAAGGAATATTATTTGGGGGTCCAGCCATGGAGAAGAGTTTAGACACTAGGAGAAGATAAGGAACACACCCGTCATCAAGAAATCACATTAGGATTCTCTTTTTAACCTGTTCCTTAAAACACTAGTGCTTAGGAAATCTATTGGAGGCAGAAGCAGTCAAGGGTAGCTTAGGGTTAGGGTTAGGGTTAGGGTACGGCTTAGGGTACGGGTTCGTGTACGGGTTCGGGTACGGTTTTGGGTATGGCGTAGGATATGGGTTAGGGTTAGGGTTAGGGTTAGTTTGAGGGTTAGGGCTCGGTTTAGGTTACGGGTTAGGATTAGGGTACGTGTTAGGGTTAGGGTAGGGGTTAGGGTTAGAGTACGCGTTAGGGTTAGGGTAGTTATTAAACCTATCCCACTCTCTAGATACCCCTTAGCACGTCAAGGAATATTATTTGGGGGTCCAGCCATGGAGAAGAGTTTAGACACTAGGAGAAGATAAGGAACACACCCATTATCAAGAAATCACATTAGGATTCTCTTTTTAACCTGTTCCTTAAAACACTAGTGTATAGGAAATCTATTGGAGGCAGAAGCAGTCAAGGGTAGCTTAGGGTTAGGGTTAGGGATAGGGCTAGAGTTAGGGTACGGCATAGGGTACGGGTTCGGGTACGGGTTCGTGTACGGCGTAGGGTATGGGTTAGAGTTAGGGTTAGGGTTAGTTTGAAGGTTAGGGCTCGGTTTAGGTTTCGGCTTAGGATTAGGGTACGTGTTAGGGTTAGGGTAGGGGTTAGGGTTATGGTACGCGTTAGGGTTAGGGTAGTTATTAAACCTATCCCACTCTCTAGATACCCCTTAGCACGTCAAGGAATATTATTTGGGGGTCCAGCCATGGAGAAGAGTTTAGACACTAGGAGAAGTAAGGAACACACCCATTATCAAGAAATCACATTAGGATTCTCTTTTTAACCTGTTCCTTAAAACACTTGTGCTTAGGAAATCTATTGGAGGCAGAAGCAGTCAAGGGTAGCTTAGGTTTAGGGTAAGGGTTAGAGTTAGGGTTAGCTTTAGGGTACGACTTAGTGTACGGGTTCGGGTACGGGTTCGGGTACGGCGTATGGTATGGGTTAGGGTTAGGGTTAGGTTTAGTTTGAGGGTTAGGGATCGGTTTAGGGTACGGGTTAGGATTAGGGTACGTGTTAGGGTTAGGGTACGCGTTAGGGTTAGGGTAGTTATTAAACCTATCCCACTCTCTAGATACCCCTTAGCACGTCAAGGGATATTATTTGGGGGTCCAGCCATGGAGAAGAGTTTAGACACTAGGAGAAGATAAGGAACACACCCATTATCCTGAAATCACAATAGGATTCTCTTTTTAACCTGTTCCTTAATACACAAGTGCTTAGGAAATCTATTGGAGGCAGAAGCAGTCAAGGGTAGCTTAGGGCTAGGGTTAGGGTTAGGGTTAGGGTTAGCGTTAGGGTTAGGGTTAGGGTACGGCTTAGGGTACGGGTTCGGGTACGGGTTCGCGTACGGCGTAGGGTATGGGTTAGGGTTAGTGTTAGGGTTAGTTTGAAGGTTAGGGCTCGGTTTAGGGTACGGGTTAGGATTAGGGTTCGTGTTAGGGTTAGGGTAGGGGTTAGGGTTAGGGTACGCGTTAGGGTTAGGGTAGTTATTAAACCTATCCCACTCTCTAGATACCCCTTAGCACGTCAAGGAATATTATTTGGGGGTCCAGCCATGGAGAAGAGTTTAGACACTAGGAGAAGATAAGGAACACACCCATTATCAAGAAATCACATTAGGATTCTCTTTTTAACCTGTTCCTTAAAACACTAGTGCTTAGGAAATCTATTGGAGGCAAAGCAGTCAAGGGTAGCTTAGGGTTAGGGTTAGGGTTAGGGTTAGGGTTAGGGTATGGCTTAGGGTACGGGTTCGGGTACGGGTTCGTGTACGGCGTAGGGTATGGGTTTGGGTTAGGGTTAGGGTTAGTTTGAAGGTTAGGGCTCGGTTTAGGGTACGGGTTAGGATTAGGGTTCGTGTTAGTGTTAGGGTAGGTGTTAGGTTTAGGGTACGCGTTAGGGTTAGGGTAGTTATTAAACCTATCCCACTCTCTAGATACCCCTTAGCACGTCAAGGAATATTATTTGGGGGTCCAGCCATGGAGAAGAGTTTAGACACTAGGAGAAGATAAGGAACACACCCATTATCCTGAAATCACAATAGGATTCTCTTTTTAACCTGTTCCTTAATACACAAGTGCTTAGGAAATCTATTGGAGGCAGAAGCAGTCAAGGGTAGCTTAGGGCTAGGGTTAGGGTTAGGGTTAGGGTTAGCGTTAGGGTTAGGGTTAGGGTACGGCTTAGGGTACGGGTTCGGGTACGGGTTCGCGTACGGCGTAGGGTATGGGTTAGGGTTAGTGTTAGGGTTAGTTTGAAGGTTAGGGCTCGGTTTAGGGTACGGGTTAGGATTAGGGTTCGTGTTAGGGTTAGGGTAGGGGTTAGGGTTAGGGTACGCGTTAGGGTTAGGGTAGTTATTAAACCTATCCCACTCTCTAGATACCCCTTAGCACGTCAAGGAATATTATTTGGGGGTCCAGCCATGGAGAAGTGTTTAGACACTAGGAGAAGATAAGGAACACACCCATTATCAAGAAATCACATTAGGATTCTCTTTTTAACCTGTTCCTTAAAACACTAGTGCTTAGGAAATCTATTGGAGGCAAAGCAGTCAAGGGTAGCTTAGGGTTAGGGTTAGGGTTAGGGTTAGGGTTAGGGTATGGCTTAGGGTACGGGTTCGGGTACGGGTTCGTGTACGGCGTAGGGTATGGGTTTGGGTTAGGGTTAGGGTTAGTTTGAAGGTTAGGGCTCGGTTTAGGGTACGGGTTAGGATTAGGGTTCGTGTTAGGGTTAGGGTAGGTGTTAGGTTTAGGGTACGCGTTAGGGTTAGGGTAGTTATTAAACCTATCCCACTCTCTAGATACCCCTTAGCACGTCAAGGAATATTATTTGGGGGTCCAGCCATGGAGAAGAGTTTAGACACTAGGAGAAGATAAGGAACACACCCATTATCAAGAAATCACATTAGGATTCTCTTTTTAACCTGTTCCTTAAAACACTAGTGCTTAGGAAATCTATTGGAGGCAAAGCAGTCAAGGGTAGCTTAGGGTTAGGGTTAGGGTTAGGGTTAGGGTTAGGGTTAGGGTATGGCTTAGGGTACGGGTTCGGGTACGGGTTCGTGTACGGCGTAGGGTATGGGTTTGGGTTAGGGTTAGGGTTAGTTTGAAGGTTAGGGCTCGGTTTAGGGTACGGGTTAGGATTAGGGTTCGTGTTAGGGTTAGGGTAGGTGTTAGGTTTAGGGTACGCGTTAGGGTTAGGGTAGTTATTAAACCTATCCCACTCTCTAGATACCCCTTAGCACGTCAAGGAATATTATTTGGGGGTCCAGCCATGGAGAAGAGTTTAGACACTAGGAGAAGATAAGGAACACACCCATTATCAAGAAATCACATTAGGATTCTCTTTTTAACCTGTTCCTTAAAACACTAGTGCTTAGGAAATCTATTGGAGGCAGAAGCAGTCAAGGGTAGCTTAGGGTTAGGGTTAGGGTTAGGGCTAGGGTTAGGACACGGCTTAGAGTACGGGTTCGGGTACGGGTTCGTGTACGGCGTAGGGTATGGGTTTGGGTTAGGGTTAGGATTATTTTGAAGGTTAGGGCTCGGTTTAGGGTACGGGTTAGGATTAGGGTTCGTGTTAGG
The DNA here is from genome assembly GCF_028021215.1 of Eschrichtius robustus. NCBI lineage: Eukaryota > Metazoa > Chordata > Mammalia > Artiodactyla > Eschrichtiidae > Eschrichtius > Eschrichtius robustus. Next base: position 440,840 of record NW_027175233.1, read on the forward strand.
GTTAGGGTAGGGGTTAGGGTTAGGGTACGCGTTAGGGTTAGGGTAGTTATTAAACCTATCCCACTCTCTAGATACCCCTTAGCACGTCAAGGAATATTATTTGGGCGTCCAGCGATGGAGAAGAGTTTAGACACTAGGAGAAGATAAGGAACACACCCATTATCCTGAAATCACATTAGGATTCTCTTTTTAACCTGTTCCTTAATACACTAGTGCTTAGGAAATCTATTGGAGGCAGAAGCAGTCAAGGGTAGCTTAGGGTTAGGGTTACGGTGAGGGTTAGGGTTAGGGTATGGCTTAGAGTACGGGTTCGGGTACGGGTTCGGGTACGGCGTAGGGTATGGGTTAGGGTTAGGGTTAGTTTGAGGGTTAGGGCTCCGTTTAGGATACGGGTTAGGATTAGGGTACGTGTTAGGGTTAGGGTAGGGGTTAGGGTTAGGGTACGCGTTAGGGTTAGGGTAGTTATTAAACCTATCCCACACTCTAGATACCCCTTAGCACGTCAAGGAATATTATTCGGGGGTCCAGCCATGGAGAAGAGTTTAGACACTAGGAGAAGATAAGGAACACACCCATTATCAAGAAATCACATTAGGATTCTCTTTTTAACCTGTTCCTTAAAACACTAGTGCTTAGGAAATCTATTGGAGGCAGAAGCAGTCAAGGGTAGCTTAGGGTTAGGGTTTGGGTTAGGGTACGGCTTAGGGTACGGGTTCGGGTACGGGTTCGGGTACGGGTTTGGGTATGGCGTAGGATATGGGTTAGGGTTAGGGTTAGGGTTAGTTTGAGGGTTAGGGCTCGGTTTATGTTACGGGTTAGGATTAGGGTACGTGTTAGGGTTAGGGTAGGGGTTAGGGTTAGGGTACGCGTTAGGGTTAGGGTAGTTATTAAACCTATCCCACTCTCTAGATACCCCTTAGCACGTCAAGGAATATTATTTGGGGGTCCAGCCATGGAGAAGAGTTTAGACACTAGGAGAAGATAAGGAACACACCCATTATCAAGAAATCACATTAGGATTCTCTTTTTAACCTGTTCCTTAAAACACTAGTGCTTAGGAAATCTATTGGAGGCAGAAGCAGTCAAGGGTAGCTTAGGGTTAGGGTTAGGGTTATTGTTAGGGTAAGGCTTAGGGTACGCGTTCGGGTACGGCATAGGGTATGGGTTAGGGTTAGGGTTAGGGTTAGGTTGAGGGTTAGGGCTCGGTTTAGGGTACGGGTTAGGATTAGGGTACGTGTTAGGGTTAGGGTAGGGGTTAGGGTTAGGGTACGCGTTAGGGTTAGGGTAGTTATTAAACCTATCCCAGTCCCTAGATACCCCTTAGCACGTCAAGGAATATTATTTGGGGGACCAGACTTGGAGAAGAGTTTAGACACTAGGAGAAGATAAGGAACACACCCATTATCAAGAAATCACATTAGGATTCTCTTTTTAACCTGTTCCTTAAAACACTAGTGCTTAGGAAATCTATTGGAGGCAGAAGCAGTCAAGGGTAGCTTAGGGTTAAGGTTAGGGTTATTGTTAGGGTAAGGATTAGGGTACGGGTTCGGGTACGGCATAGGGTATGGGTTAGGGTTAGGGTTAGGGTTAGTTTGAGGGTTAGGGCTCGGTTTAGGGTACGGGTTAGGAGTGGGGTACGTGTTAGGGTTAGGGTAGGGGTTAGGGTTAGGGTACGCGTTAGGGTTAGGGTAGATATTAAACCTATCCCACTCCCTAGATACCCCTTAGCACGTCAAGGAATATTATTTGGGGGTCCAGCCATGGAGAAGAGTTTAGACAGTAGGAGAAGATAAGGAACACACCCATTAGCAAGAAATCACATTAGGATTCTCTTTTTAACCTGTTCCTTAAAACACTAGTGCTTAGGAAATCTATTGGAGGCAGAAGCAGTCAAGGGTAGCTTAGGGTTAGGGTTAGGGTTAGGGCTAGGGTTAGGACACGGCTTAGGGTACGGGTTCGGGTACGGGTTCGTGTACGGCGTAGGGTATGGGTTTGGGTTAGGGTTAGCGTTAGTTTGAAGGTTAGGGCTCGGTTTAGGGTACGGGTTAGGATTAGGGTTCGTGTTAGGGTTAGGGTAGGGGTTAGGGTTAGGGTACGCGTTAGGGTTAGGGTAGTTATTAAACCTATCCCACTCTCTATATACCCCTTAGCACGTCAAGGAATATTATTTGGGGGTCCAGCCATGGAGAAGAGTTTAGACACTAGGAGAAGATAAGGAACACACCCATTATCAAGAAATCACATTAGGATTCTCTTTTTAACCTGTTCCTTAAAACACTAGTGCTTAGGAAATCTATTGGAGGCCAAGCAGTCAAGGGTAGCTTAGGGTTAGGGTTAGGGTTAGGGTTAGGGTTAGGGTATGGCTTAGGGTACGGGTTCGGGTACGGGTTCGTGTACGGCGTAGGGTATGGGTTTGGGTTAGGGTTAGGGTTAGTTTGAAGGTTAGGGCTCGGTTTAGGGTACGGGTTAGGATTAGGGTTCGTGTTAGGGTTAGGGTAGGTGTTAGGTTTAGGGTACGCGTTAGGGTTAGGGTAGTTATTAAACCTATCCCACTCTCTAGATACCCCTTAGCACGTCGAGGAATATTATTTGGGGGTCCAGCCATGGAGAAGAGTTTAGACACTAGGAGAAGATAAGGAACACACCCATTGTCAAGAAATCACATTAGGATTCTCTTTTTAACCAGTTCCTTAAAACACTAGTGCTTAGGAAATCTATTGGAGGCAAAGCAGTCAAGGGTAGCTTAGGGTTAGGGTTAGGGTTAGGGTTAGGGTTAGGGTATGGCTTAGGGTACGGGTTCGGGTACGGGTTCGTGTACGGCGTAGGGTATGGGTTTGGGTTAGGGTTAGGGTTAGTTTGAAGGTTAGGGCTCGGTTTAGGGTACGGGTTAGGATTAGGGTTCGTGTTAGGGTTAGGGTAGGTGTTAGGTTTAGGGTACGCGTTAGGGTTAGGGTAGTTATTAAACCTATCCCACTCTCTAGATACCCCTTAGCACGTCAAGGAATATTATTTGGGGGTCCAGCCATGGAGAAGAGTTTAGACACTAGGAGAAGATAAGGAACACACCCATTATCAAGAAATCACATTAGGATTCTCTTTTTAACCTGTTCCTTAAAACACTAGTGCTTAGGAAATCTATTGGAGGCAGAAGCAGTCAAGGGTAGCTTAGGGTTAGGGTTAGGGTTAGGGCTAGGGTTAGGACACGGCTTAGGGTACGGGTTCGGGTACGGGTTCGTGTACGGCGTAGGGTATGGGTTTGGGTTAGGGTTAGGATTATTTTGAAGGATAGGGCTCGGTTTAGGGTACGGGTTAGGATTAGTGTTCGTGTTAGGGTTAGGGTAGGGGTTAGGGTTAGGGTACGCGTTAGGGTTAGGGTAGTTATTAAACCTATCCCACTCTCTAGATACCCCTTAGCACGTCAAGGAATATTATTTGGGCGTCCAGCGATGGAGAAGAGTTTAGACACTAGGAGAAGATAAGGAACACACCCATTATCCTGAAATCACATTAGGATTCTCTTTTTAACCTGTTCCTTAATACACTAGTGCTTAGGAAATCTATTGGAGGCAGAAGCAGTCAAGGGTAGCTTAGGGTTAGGGTTACGGTGAGGGTTAGGGTTAGGGTATGGCTTAGAGTACGGGTTCGGGTACGGGTTCGGGTACGGCGTAGGGTATGGGTTAGGGTTAGGGTTAGTTTGAGGGTTAGGGCTCCGTTTAGGATACGGGTTAGGATTAGGGTACGTGTTAGGGTTAGGGTAGGGGTTAGGGTTAGGGTACGCGTTAGGGTTAGGGTAGTTATTAAACCTATCCCACACTCTAGATACCCCTTAGCACGTCAAGGAATATTATTCGGGGGTCCAGCCATGGAGAAGAGTTTAGACACTAGGAGAAGATAAGGAACACACCCATTATCAAGAAATCACATTAGGATTCTCTTTTTAACCTGTTCCTTAAAACACTAGTGCTTAGGAAATCTATTGGAGGCAGAAGCAGTCAAGGGTAGCTTAGGGTTAGGGTTTGGGTTAGGGTACGGCTTAGGGTACGGGTTCGGGTACGGGTTCGGGTACGGGTTTGGGTATGGCGTAGGATATGGGTTAGGGTTAGGGTTAGGGTTAGTTTGAGGGTTAGGGCTCGGTTTATGTTACGGGTTAGGATTAGGGTACGTGTTAGGGTTAGGGTAGGGGTTAGGGTTAGGGTACGCGTTAGGGTTAGGGTAGTTATTAAACCTATCCCACTCTCTAGATACCCCTTAGCACGTCAAGGAATATTATTTGGGGGTCCAGCCATGGAGAAGAGTTTAGACACTAGGAGAAGATAAGGAACACACCCATTATCAAGAAATCACATTAGGATTCTCTTTTTAACCTGTTCCTTAAAACACTAGTGCTTAGGAAAAGTATTGGAGGCAGAAGCAGTCAAGGGTAGCTTAGGGTTAGGGTTAGGGTTATTGTTAGGGTAAGGCTTAGGGTACGCGTTCGGGTACGGCATAGGGTATGGGTTAGGGTTAGGGTTAGGGTTAGGTTGAGGGTTAGGGCTCGGTTTAGGGTACGGGTTAGGATTAGGGTACGTGTTAGGGTTAGGGTAGGGGTTAGGGTTAGGGTACGCGTTAGGGTTAGGGTAGTTATTAAACCTATCCCAGTCCCTAGATACCCCTTAGCACGTCAAGGAATATTATTTGGGGGACCAGATATGGAGAAGAGTTTAGACACTAGGAGAAGATAAGGAACACACCCAGTATCAAGAAATCACATTAGGATTCTCTTTTTAACCTGTTCCTTAAAACACTAGTGCTTAGGAAATCTATTGGAGGCAGAAGCAGTCAAGGGTAGCTTAGGGTTAAGGTTAGGGTTATTGTTAGGGTAAGGATTAGGGTACGGGTTCGGGTACGGCATAGGGTATGGGTTAGGGTTAGGGTTAGGGTTAGTTTGAGGGTTAGGGCTCGGTTTAGGGTACGGGTTAGGAGTGGGGTACGTGTTAGGGTTAGGGTAGGGGTTAGGGTTAGGGTACGCGTTAGGGTTAGGGTAGATATTAAACCTATCCCACTCCCTAGATACCCCTTAGCACGTCAAGGAATATTATTTGGGGGTCCAGCCATGGAGAAGAGTTTAGACAGTAGGAGAAGATAAGGAACACACCCATTAGCAAGAAATCACATTAGGATTCTCTTTTTAACCTGTTCCTTAAAACACTAGTGCTTAGGAAATCTATTGGAGGCAGAAGCAGTCAAGGGTAGCTTAGGGTTAGGGTTAGGGTTAGGGCTAGGGTTAGGACACGGCTTAGGGTACGGGTTCGGGTACGGGTTCGTGTACGGCGTAGGGTATGGGTTTGGGTTAGGGTTAGGGTTAGTTTGAAGGTTAGGGCTCGGTTTAGGGTACGGGTTAGGATTAGGGTTCGTGTTAGGGTTAGGGTAGGGGTTAGGGTTAGGGTACGCGTTAGGGTTAGGGTAGTTATTAAACCTATCCCACTCTCTAGATACCCCTTAGCACGTCAAGGAATATTATTTGGGGGTCCAGCCATGGAGAAGAGTTTAGACACTAGGAGAAGATAAGGAACACACCCATTATCCTGAAATCACATTAGGATTCTCTTTTTAACCTGTTCCTTAATACACTAGTGCTTAGGAAATCTATTGGAGGCAGAAGCAGTCAAGGGTAGCTTAGGGTTAGGGTTACGGTGAGGGTTAGGGTTAGGGTATGGCTTAGGGTACGGGTTCGGGTACGGGTTCGGGTACGGCGTAGGGTATGGGTTAGGGTTAGGGTTAGGGTTAGTTTGAGGGTTAGGGCTCCGTTTAGGGTACGGGTTAGGATTAGGGTAAGTGTTAGGGTTAGGGTAGGGGTTAGGGTTAGGGTACGCGTTAGGGTTAGGTTAGTTATTAAACCTATCTCACTCTCTAGATACCCCTTAGCACGTCAAGGAATATTATTTGGGGGTCCAGCCATGGAGAAGAGTTTAGACACTAGGAGAAGATAAGGAACACACCCATTATCAAGAAATCACATTAGGATTCTCTTTTTAACCTGTTCCTTAAAACACTAGTGCTTAGGAAATCTATTGGAGGCAGAAGCAGTCAAGGGTAGCTTAGGGTTAGGGTTAGTGTTAGGGTTAGGGTACGGCTTAGGGTACGGGTTCGGGTACGGGTTCGGGTACGGGTTCGGGTACGGCGTAGGGTATGGGTTAGGTTTAGGGTTAGGGTTAGTTTGAGGGTTAGGGCTCGGTTTAGGTTACGGGTTAGGATTAGGGTACGTGTTAGGGTTAGGGTAGGGGTTAGGGTTAGGGTACGCGTTAGGGTGAGGGTAGTTATTAAACCTATCCCACTCTCTAGATAACCCTTAGCACGTCAAGGAATATTATTTGGGGGTCCAGCCATGGAGAAGAGTTTATACACTAGGAGAAGATAAGGAACACACCCATTATCCTGAAATCACATTAGGATTCTCTTTTTAACCTGCTCCTTAATACACTAGTGCTTAGGAAATCTATTGGAGGCAGAAGCAGTCAAGGGTAGCTTAGGGTTAGGGTTACGGTTAGGGTTAGGTTTAGGGTACGGCTTAGGGTACGGGTTCGGGTACGGGTTCGGGTACGGGTTTGGGTACGGCGTAGGGTATGGGTTAGGATTAGGGTTAGGGTTAGTTTGAGGGTTAGGGCACGGTTTAGGGTATGAGGTAGGATTAGTGTACGTGTTAGGGTTAGGGTAGAGGTTAGGGTTAGGGTATGCGTTAGGGTTATGGTAGTTATTAAACCTATCCCACTCTCTAGATACCCCTTAGCACGTCAAGGAATATTATTTGGCGGTCCAGCCATGGAGAAGAGTTTAGACACTAGGAGAAGATAAGGAACACACCCATTATCAAGAAATCACATTAGGATTCTCTTTTTAACCTGTTCCTTAAAACACTAGTGCTTAGGAAATCTATTGGAGGCAGAAGCAGTCAAGGTTAGCTTAGGGTTAAGGTTAGGGTTATTGTTAGGGTAAGGATTAGGGTACGGGTTCGGGTACGGCATAGGGTATGCGTTAGGGTTAGGGTTAGGGTTAGTTTGAGGGTTAGGGCTCCGTTTAGGGTACGGGTAAGGATTAGGGTAAGTGTTAGGGTTAGGGTAGGGGTTAGGGTTAGGGTACGCGTTAGGGTTAGGGTAGTTATTAAACCTATCCCACTCTCTAGATACCCCTTAGCACGTCAAGGAATATTATTTGGGGGTCCAGCCATGGAGAAGAGTTTAGACACTAGAAGATAAGGAACACACCCATTATCCTGAAATCACATTAGGATTCTCTTTTTAACCTGTTCCTTAATACACTAGTGCTTAGGAAATCTATTGGAGGCAGAAGCAGTCAAGGATAGCTTAGGTTTAGGGTTACGGTGAGGGTTAGGGTTAGGGTATGGCTTAGGGTACGGGTTCGGGTACGGGTTCGTGTACGGCGTAGGGTATGGGTTAGGGTTAGGGTTAGGGTTAGTTTGAGGGTTAGAGCTCCATTTAGGGTACGGGTTAGGATTGGGGTAAGTGTTAGGATTAGGGTAGGGGTTAGGGTTAGGGTACGTGTTAGGTTTAGGGTAGTTATTAAACCTATCCCACTCTCTAGATACCCCTTAGCACGTCAAGGAATATTATTTGGGGGTCCAGCCATGGAGAAGAGTTTAGACACTAGGAGAAGATAAGGAACACACCCATTATCAAGAAATCACATTAGGATTCTCTTTTTAACCTGTTCCTTAAAACACTAGTGCTTAGGAAATCTATTGGAGGCAGAAGCAGTCAAGGGTAGCTTAGGGTTAGGGTTAGGGTTAGGGTACGGCTTAGGGTACGGGTTCGGGTATGGGTTCGGGTACGGGTTCGGGTACGGCGTAGGGTATGGGTTAGGTTTAGGGTTAGGGTTAGTTTGAGGGTTAGGGCTCGGTTTAGGTTACGGGTTAGGATTAGGGTACGTGTTAGGGTTAGGGTAGGGGTTAGGGTTAGGGTACGCGTTAGGGTTAGCGTAGTTATTAAACCTATCCCACTCTCTAGATACCCCTTAGCACGTCAAGGAATATTATTTGGGGGTCCAGCCATGGAGAAGAGTTTAGACACTAGGAGAAGATAAGGAACACACCCATTATCCTGAAATCACATTAGGATTCTCTTTTTAACCTGTTCCTTAATACACTAGTGCTTAGGAAATCTATTGGAGGCAGAAGCAGTCAAGGGTAGCTTAGGGTTAGGGTTACGGTTAGGGTTAGGGTTAGGGTATGGCTTAGGGTATGGGTTCGGGTACGGGTTCGGGTACGGCGTAGGGTATGGTTTAGGGTTAGGGTTAGGGTTAGTTTGAGGGTTAGGCCTCGGTTTAGGGTACGGGTTAGGATTAGTGTACGTGTTAGGGTTAGGGTAGGGGTTAGTGTTAGGGTACGCGTTAGGGTTAGGGTAGTTATTAAACCTAACCCACTCTCTAGATACCCCTTAGCACGTCAAGGAATATTATTTGGGGTTCCAGCCATGGAGAAGAGTTTAGACACTAGGAGAAGATAAGGAACACACCCATTATCAAGAAATCACATTAGGATTCTCTTTTTAACCTGTTCCTTAAAACACTAGTGCTCAGGAAATGTATTGGAGGCAGAAGCAGTCAAGGGTAGCTTAGGGTTAGGGTTAGGGTTAGGGCTAGGGTTAGGACACGGCTTAGGGTACGGGTTCGGGTACGGGTTTGTGTACGGCGTAGGGTATGGGTTTGGGTTAGTGTTAGGGTTAGTTTGAAGGTTAGGGCTCGGTTTAGGGTACGGGTTAGGATTAGGGTTCGTGTTAGGGTTAGGGTAGGGGTTAGGGTTAGGGTACGCGTTAGGGTTAGGGTAGTTATTAAACCTATCCCACTCTCTAGATACCCCTTAGCACGTCAAGGAATATTATTTGGGGGTCCAGCCATGGAGAAAAGTTTAGACACTAGGAGAAGATAAGGAACACACCCATTATCAAGAAATCACATTAGGATTCTCTTTTTAACCTGTTCCTTAAAACACTAGTGCTTAGGAAATCTATTGGAGGCAGAAGCAGTCAAGGGTAGCTTAGGGTTAGGGTTTGGGTTAGGGTACGGCTTAGGGTACGGGTTCGGGTACGGGTTCGGGTACGGGTTTGGGTATGGTGTAGGATATGGGTTAGGGTTAGGTTTAGGGTTAGTTTGAGGGTTAGGGCTCGGTTTAGGGTACGGGTTAGGATTAGGGTACGTGTTAGGGTTAGGGTAGGGGTTAGGGTTAGGGTACGCGTTAGGGTTAGGGTAGTTATTAAACCTATCCCACTCTCTAGATACCCCTTAGCACGTCAAGGGATATTATTTGGGGGTCCAGCCATGGAGAAGAGTTTAGACACTAGGAGAAGATAAGGAACACACCCATTATCAAGAAATCACATTAGGATTCTCTTTTTAACCTGTTCCTTAAAACACTAGTGCTTAGGAAATCTATTGGAGGCAGAAGCAGTCAAGGGTAGCTTAGGGTTAGGGTTAGGGTTAGGGTTAGGGTTAGGGTACAGCTTAGGGTACGGGTTCGGGCACGGGTTCGTGTACGGCGTAGGGTATGGGTTAGGGTTAGGGTTAGGGTTAGTTTGAAGGTTAGGGCTCGGTTTAGGGTACGGGTTAGGATTAGGGTTCGTGTTAGGGTTAGGGTAGGGGTTAGGGTTAGGGTTAGGGTTAGGGTTAGGGTTAGGGTACGGCTTAGTGTACGGGTTCGGGTACGGGTTCGGGTATGGCGTAGGGTATGGGTTAGGGTTAGGGTTAGGGTTAGTTTGAGGGTTAGGGCTCGGTTTAGGTTACGGGTTAGGATTAGGGTACGTCTTAGGGTTAGGGTAGGGGTTAGGGTTAGGGTACGCGTTAGGGTTAGGGTAGTTATTAAACCTATCCCACGCTCTAGATAACCCTTAGCACGTCAAGGAATATTATTTGGGAGTCCAGCCATGGAGAAGAGTTTAGACACTAGGAGAAGATAAGGAACACACCCATTATCAAGAAATCACATTAGGATTCTCTTTTTAACCTGTTCCTTAAAACACTAGTGCTTAGGAAATCTATTGGAGGCAGAAGCAGTCAAGGGTAGCTTAGGGTTAGGGTTAGGGTTAGGGTTAGGGTTAGCTTTAGGGTACGGCTTAGGGTACGGGTTCGGGTAAGGCGTAGGGTATGGGTTAGGGTTAGGGTTAGTTTGAAGGTTAGGGCTCGGTTTAGGGTACGGGTTAGGATTAGGGTTCGTGTTAGGGTTAGGGTAGGGGTTAGGGTTAGGGTACGCGTTAGGGTTAGGGTAGTTATTAAACCTATCCCACTCTCTAGATACCCCTTAGCACGTCAAGGAATATTATTTGGGGGTACAGCCATGGAGAAGAGTTTAGACACTAGGAGAAGATAAGGAACACACCCATTATCAAGAAATCACATTAGGATTCTCTTTTTAACCTGTTCCTTAAAACACTAGTGCTCAGGAAATCTATTGGAGGCAGAAGCAGTCAAGGGTAGCTTAGGGTTAGGGTTAGGGTTAGGGTACGACTTAGGGTACGGGTTCGGGTACGGGTTCGGGTACGGGTTCGGGTACGGCGTAGGGTATGGGTTAGGTTTAGGGTTAGGGTTAGTTTGAGGGTTAGGGCTCGGTTTATGTGACGGGTTAGGATTAGGGTACGTGTTAGGGTTAGGGTAGGGGTTAGGGTTGGGGTACGCGTTAGGGTTAGGGTAGTTATTAAACATATCCCACTCTCTAGATACCCCTTAGCACGTCAAGGAATATTATTTGGGGGTCCAGCCATGGAGAAGAGTTTAGACACTAGGAGAAGATAAGGAACACACCCATTATCAAGAAATCACATTAGGATTCTCTTTTTAACCTGTTCCTTAAAACACTAGTGCTTAGGAAATCTATTGGAGGCAGAAGGAGGCAAGGGTAGCTTAGGTTTAGGGTTAGGGTTAGGGTTAGGGTTAGGGTTAGGATACGGCTTAGGGTACGGGTTCGGGTACGGGTTCGCGTACGGCGTAGGGTATGGGTTAGGGTTAGTGTTAGGGTTAGTTTGAAGGTTAGGGCTCGGTTTAGGGTACGGGTTAGGATTAGGGTTCGTGTTAGGGTTAGGGTAGGGGTTAGGGTTAGCGTACGCGTTAGGGTTAGGGTAGTTATTAAACCTATCCCACTCTCTAGATACTCCTTAGCACGTCAAGGAATATTATTTGGGGGTCCAGCCATGGAGAAGAGTTTAGACACTAGGAGAAGATAAGGAACACACCCATTATCAAGAAATCACATTAGGATTCTCTTTTTAACCTGTTCCTTAAAACACTAGTGCTTAGGAAATCTATTGGAGTCAGAAGCAGTCAAGGGTAGCTTAGGGTTAGGGTTAGGGTTAGGGCTAGGGTTAGGACACGGCTTAGGGTACGGGTTCGGGTACGGGTTTGTGTACGGCGTAGGGTATGGGTTTGGGTTAGTGTTAGGATTAGTTTGAAGGTTAGGGCTCGGTTTAGGGTACGGGTTAGGATTAGGGTTCGTGTTAGGGTTAGGGTAGGGGTTAGGGTTAGGGTACGCGTTAGGGTTAGGGTAGTTATTAAACCTATCCCACTCCCTAGATGCCCCTTAGCACGTCAAGGAATATTATTTGGGGGACCAGCCATGGAGAAGAGTTTAGACACTAGGAGAAGATAAGGAACACACCCATTATCAAGAAATCACATTAGGATTCTCTTTTTAACCTGTTCCTTAAAACACTAGTGCTTAGGAAATCTATTGGAGGCAGAAGCAGTCAAGTGTAGCTTAGGGTTAGGGTTTGGGTTAGGGTACGGCTTAGGGTACGGGTTCGGGTACGGGTTCGGGTACGGGTTTGGGTATGGCGTAGGATATGGGTTAGGGTTAGGGTTAGGGTTAGTTTGAGGGTTAGGGCTCGGTTTAGGGTACGGGTTAGGATTAGGGTACGTGTTAGGGTTAGGGTAGGGGTTAGGGTTAGGGTACGCGTTAGGGTTAGGGTAGTTATTAAACCTATCCCACTCTCTAGATACCCCTTAGCACGTCAAGGAATATTATTTGGGGGTCCAGCCATGGAGAAGAGTTTAGACACTAGGAGAAGATAAGGAACACACCCATTATCAAGAAATCACATTAGGATTCTCTTTTTAACCTGTTCTTTAAAACACTAGTGCTTAGGAAATCTATTGGAGGCAGAAGCAGTCAAGGGTAGCTTAGGGTAAGGGTTAGGGTTAGGGTTAGGGTTAGGGTACGGCTTAGGGTACGGGTTCGGGCACGGGTTCGTGTACGGCGTAGGGTATGGGTTAGGGTTAGGGTTAGGGTTAGTTTGAAGTTTAGGGCTCGGTTTAGGGTACGGGTTAGGATTAGGGTTCGTGTTAGGGTTAGGGTAGGGGTTAGGGTTAGGGTACGCGTTAGGGTTAGGGTAGTTATTAAACCTATCCCACTCCCTAGATACCCCTTAGCACGTCAAGGAATATTATTTTGGGGTCCAGCCATGGAGAAGAGTTTAGACAGTAGGAGAAGATAAGGAACACACCCATTATCCTGAAATCACATTAGGATTCTCTTTTTAACCTGTTCCTTAAAACACTAGTGCTTAGGAAATCTATTGGAGGCAGAAGCAGTCAAGGGTAGCTTAGGGTTAGGGTTAGGGTTAGGGTTAGGGTTAGCTTTAGGGTACGGCTTAGGGTACGGGTTCGGGTACGGGTTCGGGTACGGCGTAGGGTATGGGTTAGGGTTAGGGTTAGTTTGAAGGTTAGGGCTCGGTTTAGGGTACGGGTTAGGATTAGGGTTCGTGTTAGGGTTAGGGTAGGGGTTAGGGTTAGGGTACGCGTTAGGGTTAGGGTAGTTATTAAACCTATCCCACTCTCTAGATACCCCTTAGCACGTCAAGGAATATTATTTGGGGGTCCAGCCATGGAGAAGAGTTTAGACACTAGGAGAAGATAAGGAACACACCCATTATCAAGAAATCACATTAGGATTCTCTTTTTAACCTGTTCCTTAAAACACTAGTGCTCAGGAAATCTATTGGAGGCAGAAGCAGTCAAGGGTAGCTTAGGGTTAGGGTTAGGGTTAGGGTACGACTTAGGGTACGGGTTCGGGTACGGGTTCGGGTACGGGTTCGGGTACGGCGTAGGGTATGGGTTAGGTTTAGGGTTAGGGTTAGTTTGAGGGTTTGGGCTCGGTTTATGTTACGGGTTAGGATTAGGGTACGTGTTAGGGTTAGGGTAGGGGTTAGGGTTAGGTTACGCGTTAGGGTTAGGGTAGTTATTAAACATATCCCACTCTCTAGATACCCCTTAGCACGTCAAGGAATATTATTTGGGGGTCCAGCCATGGAGAAGAGTTTAGACACTAGGAGAAGATAAGGAACACACCCATTATCAATAAATCACATTAGGATTCTCTTTTTAACCTGTTCCTTAAAACACTAGTGCTTAGGAAATCTATTGGAGGCAGAAGCAGTCAAGGGTAGCTTAGGGTTAGGGTTTGGGTTAGGGTACGGCTTAGGGTACGGGTTCGGGTACGGGATCGGGTACGGGTTTGGGTATGGCGTAGGATATGGGTTAGGGTTAGGGTTAGGGTTAGTTTGAGGGTTAGGGCTCGGTTTAGGGTACGGGTTAGGATTAGGGTACGTGTTAGGGTTAGGGTAGGGGTTAGGGTTAGGGTACGCGTTAGGGTTAGGGTAGTTATTAAACCTATCCCACTCTCTAGATACCCCTTAGCACGTCAAGGAATATTATTTGGGTGTCCAGCCATGGAGAAGAGTTTAGACACTAGGAGAAGATAAGGAACACACCCATTATCAAGAAATCACTTTAGGATTCTCTTTTTAACCTGTTCCTTAAAACACTAGTGCTTAGGAAATCTATTGGAGGCAGAAGCAGGCAAGGGTAGCTTAGGGTTAGGGTTAGGGTTAGGGTTAGGGTTAGGGTTAGGATACGGCTTAGGGTACGGGTTCGGGTACGGGTTCGCGTACGGCGTAGGGTATGGGTTAGGGTTAGTGTTAGGGTTAGTTTGAAGGTTAGGGCTCGGTTTAGGGTACGGGTTAGGATTAGGGTTCGTGTTAGGGTTAGGGTAGGGGTTAGGGTTAGGGTACGCGTTAGGGTTAGGGTAGTTATTAAACCTATCCCACTCCCTAGATACCCCTTAGCACGTCAAGGAATATTATTTGGGGGTCCAGCCATGGAGAAGAGTTTAGACAGTAGGAGAAGATAAGGAACACACCCATTATCCTGAAATCACATTAGGATTCTCTTTTTAACCTGTTCCTTAAAACACTAGTGCTTAGGAAATCTATTGGAGGCAGAAGCAGTCAAGGGTAGCTTAGGGTTAGGGTTAGGTTTAGGGTTAGGGTTAGGGTTAGGGTTAGGTTTAGGGTACGGCTTAGTGTAATGGTTCGGGTACGGGTTCGGGTATGGCGTAGGGTATGGGTTAGGGTTAGGGTTAGGGTTAGTTTGAGGGTTAGGGCTCGGTTTAGGTTACGGGTTAGGATTAGGGTACGTCTTAGGGTTAGGGTAGGGGTTAGGGTTAGGGTACGCGTTAGGGTTAGGGTAGTTATTAAACCTATCCCACTCTCTAGATAACCCTTAGCACGTCAAGGAATATTATTTGGGGGTCCAGCCATGGAGAATAGTTTAGACACTAGGAGAAGATAAGGAACACACCCATTATCAAGAAATCACATTAGGATTCTCTTTTTAACCTGTTCCTTAAAACACTAGTGCTTAGGAAATCTATTGGAGGCAGAAGCAGTCAAGGGTAGCTTAGGGTTAGGGTTAGGGTTAGGGTTAGGGTTAGCTTTAGGGTACGGCTTAGGATACGGTGTTCGGGTACGTGTTCGGGTACGGGCGTAGGGTATGGGTTAGGGTTAGGGTTAGTTTGAAGGTTAGGCTCGTTTAGGGTACGGGTTAGGATTAGGGTTCGTGGTAGGGTTAGGGTACGCGTTAGGGTTAGGGTAGTTATTAAACCTATACCACTCTCTAGATACCCCTTAGCACGTCAAGGAATATTATTTGGGGGTCCAGCCATGGAGAAGAGTTTAGACACTAGGAGAAGATAAGGAACACACCCATTATCAAGAAATCACATTAGGATTCTCTTTTTAACCTGTTCCTTAAAACACTAGTGCTTAGGAAATCTATTGGAGGCAGAAGCAGTCAAGGGTAGCTTAGGGTTAGGGTTAGGGTTAGGGTACGACGTAGGGTACGGGTTCGTGGTACGGGTTCGGGTACGGTTCGTGTACGGCGTAGGGTATGGGTTTGGGTTAGGGTTAGGTTAGTTTGAAGGTTAGGGCTCGGTTTAGGGTACGGGTTAGGATTAGGGTTCGTGTTAGGGTTAGGGTAGGGGTTAGGGTTAGGGTACGCGTTAGGGTTAGGGTAGTTATTAAACCTATCCCACTCTCTAGATACCCCTTAGCACGTCAAGGAATATTATTTGGGGGTCCAGCCATGGAGAAGAGTTTAGACACTAGGAGAAGATAAGGAACACACCCATTATCCTGAAATCACATTAGGATTCTCTTTTTAACCTGTTCCTTAATACACTAGTGCTTAGAAATCTATTGGAGCAGAAGCAGTCAAGGGTAGCTTAGGGGTTAGGGTACGGTGAGGGTTAGGGTTAGGGTATGGCTTAGGGTACGGGTTCGGGTACGGGTTCGGGTACGGCGTAGGGTATGGGTTAGGGTTAGGGTTAGGGTTAGTTTGAGGGTTAGGGCTCCGTTTAGGGTACGGGTTAGGATTAGGGTAAGTGTTAGGGTTAGGGTAGGGGTTAGGGTTAGGGTACGCGTTAGGGTTAGGGTAGTTATTAAACCTATCTCACTCTCTAGATACCCCTTAGCACGTCAAGGAATATTATTTGGGGGTCCAGCCATGGAGAAGAGTTTAGACACTAGGAGAAGATAAGGAACACACCCATTATCAAGAAATCACATTAGGATTCTCTTTTAACCTGTTCCTTAAAACACTAGTGCTTAGGAAATCTATTGGAGGCAGAAGCAGTCAAGGGTAGCTTAGGGTTAGGGTTAGGGTTAGGGTTAGGGTTAGGGTATGGCTTAGGGTACGGGTTCGGGTACGGGTTCGTGTACGGCGTAGGGTATGGGTTAGGGTTAGGGTTAGGGTTAGTTTGAGGGTTAGGGGCTCGTTTAGGGTACGGGTTAGGATTTAGGGTAAGTGTTAGGTTAGGGTAGGGGTTAGGGTTAGGGTACGCGTTAGGGTTAGGGTAGTTATTAAACCTATCCCACTCTCTAGATACCCCTTAGCACGTCAAGGAATATTATTTGGGGGTCCAGCATGGAGAAGAGTTTAGACACTAGAGAAGATAAGGGAACACACCCATTATCAAGAAATCACATTAGGATTCTCTTTTTAACCTGTTCCTTAAAACACTAGTGCTTAGGAAATCTATTGGAGGCAGAAGCAGTCAAGGTTAGCTTAGGGTTAAGTTTAGGGTTATTGTTAGGGTAAGGATTAGGGTACGCGTTCGGGTAAGGCATAGGGTATGGTTAGGGTTAGGGTTAGGGTTAGTTTGAGGGTTAGGGCTCCGTTTAGGGTACGGGTTAGGATTAGGGTAAGTGTTAGGGTTAGGGTAGGGGTTAGGGTTAGGGTACGCGTTAGGGTTAGGGTAGTTATTAAACCTATCCCACTCTCTAGATACCCATTAGCACGTCAAGGAATATTATTTGGGGGTCCAGCCATGGAGAAGAGTTTAGACACTAGGAGAAGATAAGGAACACACCCATTATCCTGAAATCACATTAGGATTCTCTTTTAACCTGTTCCTTAATACACTAGTGCTTAGGAAATCTATTGGAGGCAGAAGCAGTCAAGGATAGCTTAGGGTTAGGGTTACGGTGAGGGTTAGGGTTAGGGTATGGCTTAGGGTATGGGTTCGGGTACGGGTTCGTGTACGGCGTAGCGTATGGGTTAGGGTTAGGGTTAGGGTTAGTTTGAGGGTTAGGGCTCCATTTAGGGTACGGGTTAGGATTGGGGTAAGTGTTAGGATTAGGGTAGTGGTTAGGGTTAGGGTACGCGTTAGGGTTAGGGTAGTTATTAAACCTATCCCACTCTCTAGATACCCCTTAGCACGTCAAGGAATATTATTTGGGGGTCCAGCCATGGAGAAGAGTTTAGACACTAGGAGAAGATAAGGAACACACCCATTATCAAGAAATCACATTAGGATTCTCTTTTTAACCTGTTCCTTAAAACACTAGTGCTTAGGAAATCTACTGGAGGCAGAAGCAGTCAAGGGTAGCTTAGGGTAAGGGTTAGGGTTAGGGTTAGGGTTAGGGTACGGCTTAGGGTACGGGTTCGGTCACGGGTTCGTGTACGGCGTAGGGTATGGGTTAGGGTTAGGGTTAGGGTTAGTTTGAAGTTTAGGGCTCGGTTTAGGGTACGGGTTAGGATTAGGGTTCGTGTTAGGGTTAGGGTAGGGGTTAGGGTTAGGGTACGCGTTAGGGTTAGGGTAGTTATTAAACCTATCCCACTCCCTAGATACCCCTTAGCACGTCAAGGAATATTATTTGGGGGTCCAGCCATGGAGAAGAGTTTAGACAGTAGGAGAAGATAAGGAACACACCCATTATCCTGAAATCACATTAGGATTCTCTTTTTAACCTGTTCCTTAAAACACTAGTGCTTAGGAAATCTATTGGAGGCAGAAGCAGTCAAGGGTAGCTTAGGGTTAGGGTTAGGGTTAGGGTTAGGGTTAGCTTTAGGGTACGGCTTAGGGTACGGGTTCGGGTACGTGTTCGGGTACGGCGTAGGGTATGGGTTAGGGTTAGGGTTAGTTTGAAGGTTAGGGCTCGGTTTAGGGTACGGGTTAGGATTAGGGTTCGTGTTAGGGTTAGGGTAGGGGTTAGGGTTAGGGTACGCGTTAGGGTTAGGGTAGTTATTAAACCTATCCCACTCTCTAGATACCCCTTAGCACGTCAAGGAATATTATTTGGGGGTCCAGCCATGGAGAAGAGTTTAGACACTAGGAGAAGATAAGGAACACACCCATTATCAAGAAATCACATTAGGATTCTCTTTTTAACCTGTTCCTTAAAACACTAGTGCTCAGGAAATCTATTGGAGGCAGAAGCAGTCAAGGGTAGCTTAGGGTTAGGGTTAGGGTTAGGGTACGACTTAGGGTACGGGTTCGGGTACGGGTTCGGGTACGGGTTCGGGTACGGCGTAGGGTATGGGTTAGGTTTAGGGTTAGGGTTAGTTTGAGGGTTTGGGCTCGGTTTATGTTACGGGTTAGGATTAGGGTACGTGTTAGGGTTAGGGTAGGGGTTAGGGTTAGGGTACGCGTTAGGGTTAGGGTAGTTATTAAACATATCCCACTCTCTAGATACCCCTTAGCACGTCAAGGAATATTATTTGGGGGTCCAGCCATGGAGAAGAGTTTAGACACTAGGAGAAGATAAGGAACACACCCATTATCAATAAATCACATTAGGATTCTCTTTTTAACCTGTTCCTTAAAACACTAGTGCTTAGGAAATCTATTGGAGGCAGAAGCAGTCAAGGGTAGCTTAGGGTTAGGGTTTGGGTTAGGGTACGGCTTAGGGTACGGGTTCGGGTACGGGATCGGGTACGGGTTTGGGTATGGCGTAGGATATGGGTTAGGGTTAGGGTTAGGGTTAGTTTGAGGGTTAGGGCTCGGTTTAGGGTACGGGTTAGGATTAGGGTACGTGTTAGGGTTAGGGTAGGGGTTAGGGTTAGGGTACGCGTTAGGGTTAGGGTAGTTATTAAACCTATCCCACTCTCTAGATACCCCTTAGCACGTCAAGGAATATTATTTGGGTGTCCAGCCATGGAGAAGAGTTTAGACACTAGGAGAAGATAAGGAACACACCCATTATCAAGAAATCACATTAGGATTCTCTTTTTAACCTGTTCCTTAAAACACTAGTGCTTAGGAAATCTATTGGAGGCAGAAGCAGGCAAGGGTAGCTTAGGGTTAGGGTTAGGGTTAGGGTTAGGTTTAGGGTTAGGATACGGCTTAGGGTACGGGTTCGGGTACGGGTTCGCGTACGGCGTAGGGTATGGGTTAGGGTTAGTGTTAGGGTTAGTTTGAAGGTTAGGGCTCGGTTTAGGGTACGGGTTAGGATTAGGGTTCGTGTTAGGGTTAGGGTAGGGGTTAGGGTTAGGGTACGCGTTAGGGTTAGGGTAGTTATTAAACCTATCCCACTCCCTAGATACCCCTTAGCACGTCAAGGAATATTATTTGGGGGTCCAGCCATGGAGAAGAGTTTAGACAGTAGGAGAAGATAAGGAACACACCCATTATCCTGAAATCACATTAGGATTCTCTTTTTAACCTGTTCCTTAAAACACTAGTGCTTAGGAAATCTATTGGAGGCAGAAGCAGTCAAGGGTAGCTTAGGGTTAGGGTTAGGTTTAGGGTTAGGGTTAGGGTTAGGGTTAGGTTTAGGGTACGGCTTAGTGTACGGGTTCGGGTACGGGTTCGGGTATGGCGTAGGGTATGGTTTAGGGTTAGGGTTAGGGTTAGTTTGAGGGTTAGGGCTCGGTTTAGGTTACGGGTTAGGATTAGGGTACGTCTTAGGGTTAGGGTAGGGGTTAGGGTTAGGGTACGCGTTAGGGTTAGGGTAGTTATTAAACCTATCCCACTCTCTAGATAACCCTTAGCACGTCAAGGAATATTATTTGGGGGTCCAGCCATGGAGAATAGTTTAGACACTAGGAGAAGATAAGGAACACACCCATTATCAAGAAATCACATTAGGATTCTCTTTTTAACCTGTTCCTTAAAACACTAGTGCTTAGGAAATCTATTGGAGGCAGAAGCAGTCAAGGGTAGCTTAGGGTTAGGGTTAGGGTTAGGGTTAGGGTTAGCTTTAGGGTACGGCTTAGGATACGGGTTCGGGTACGTGTTCGGGTACGGCGTAGGGTATGGGTTAGGGTTAGGGTTAGTTTGAAGGTTAGGGCTCGGTTTAGGGTACGGGTTAGGATTAGGGTTCGTGGTAGGGTTAGGGTACGCGTTAGGGTTAGGGTAGTTATTAAACCTATCCCACTCTCTAGATACCCCTTAGCACGTCAAGGAATATTATTTGGGGGTCCAGCCATGGAGAAGAGTTTAGACACTAGGAGAAGATAAGGAACACACCCATTATCAAGAAATCACATTAGGATTCTCTTTTTAACCTGTTCCTTAAAACACTAGTGCTTAGGAAATCTATTGGAGGCAGAAGCAGTCAAGGGTAGCTTAGGGTTAGGGTTAGGGTTAGGGTACGACTTAGGGTACGGGTTCGGGTACGGGTTCGGGTACGGGTTCGTGTACGGCGTAGGGTATGGGTTTGGGTTAGGGTTAGGGTTAGTTTGAAGGTTAGGGCTCGGTTTAGGGTACGGGTTAGGATTAGGGTTCGTGTTAGGGTTAGGGTAGGGGTTAGGGTTAGGGTACGCGTTAGGGTTAGGGTAGTTATTAAACCTATCCCACTCTCTAGATACCCCTTAGCACGTCAAGGAATATTATTTGGGGGTCCAGCCATGGAGAAGAGTTTAGACACTAGGAGAAGATAAGGAACACACCCATTATCCTGAAATCACATTAGGATTCTCTTTTTAACCTGTTCCTTAATACACTAGTGCTTAGGAAATCTATTGGAGGCAGAAGCAGTCAAGGGTAGCTTAGGGTTAGGGTTACGGTGAGGGTTAGGGTTAGGGTATGGCTTAGGGTACGGGTTCGGGTACGGGTTCGGGTACGGCGTAGGGTATGGGTTAGGGTTAGGGTTAGGGTTAGTTTGAGGGTTAGGGCTCCGTTTAGGGTACGGGTTAGGATTAGGGTAAGTGTTAGGGTTAGGGTAGGGGTTAGGGTTAGGGTACGCGTTAGGGTTAGGGTAGTTATTAAACCTATCTCACTCTCTAGATACCCCTTAGCACGTCAAGGAATATTATTTGGGGGTCCAGCCATGGAGAAGAGTTTAGACACTAGGAGAAGATAAGGAACACACCCATTATCAAGAAATCACATTAGGATTCTCTTTTTAACCTGTTCCTTAAAACACTAGTGCTTAGGAAATCTATTGGAGGCAGAAGCAGTCAAGGTTAGCTTAGGGTTAAGTTTAGGGTTATTGTTAGGGTAAGGATTAGGGTACGCGTTCGGGTACGGCATAGGGTATGGTTTAGGGTTAGGGTTAGGGTTAGTTTGAGGGTTAGGGCTCCGTTTAGGGTACGGGTTAGGATTAGGGTAAGTGTTAGGGTTAGGGTAGGGGTTAGGGTTAGGGTACGCGTTAGGGTTAGGGTAGTTATTAAACCTATCCCACTCTCTAGATACCCCTTAGCACGTCAAGGAATATTATTTGGGGGTCCAGCCATGGAGAAGAGTTTAGACACTAGGAGAAGATAAGGAACACACCCATTATCCTGAAATCACATTAGGATTCTCTTTTTAACCTGTTCCTTAATACACTAGTGCTTAGGAAATCTATTGGAGGCAGAAGCAGTCAAGGATAGCTTAGGGTTAGGGTTACGGTGAGGGTTAGGGTTAGGGTATGGCTTAGGGTACGGGTTTGGGTACGGGTTCGTGTACGGCGTAGCGTATGGGTTAGGGTTAGGGTTAGGGTTAGTTTGAGGGTTAGGGCTCCATTTAGGGTACGGGTTAGGATTGGGGTAAGTGTTAGGATTAGGGTAGGGGTTAGGGTTAGGGTACGCGTTAGGGTTAGGGTAGTTATTAAACCTATCCCACTCTCTAGATACCCCTTAGCACGTCAAGGAATATTATTTGGGGGTCCAGCCATGGAGAAGAGTTTAGACACTAGGAGAAGATAAGGAACACACCCATTATCAAGAAATCACATTAGGATTCTCTTTTTAACCTGTTCCTTAAAACACTAGTGCTTAGGAAATCTATTGGAGGCAGAAGCAGTCAAGGGTAGCTTAGGGTTAGGGTTAGGGTTAGGGTACGGCTTAGGGTACGGGTTCGGGTACGGGTTCGGGTACGGGTTCGGGTACGGCGTAGGGTATGGGTTAGGTTTAGGGTTAGGGTTAGTTTGAGGGTTAGGGCTCGGTTTAGGTTACGGGTTAGGATTAGGGTACGTGTTAGGGTTAGGGTAGGGGTTAGGGTTAGGGTACGCGTTAGGGTTAGGGTAGTTATTAAACCTATCCCACTCTCTAGATACCCCTTAGCACGTCAAGGAATATTATTTGGGGGTCCAGCCATGGAGAAGAGTTTATACACTAGGAGAAGATAAGGAACACACCCATTATCCTGAAATCACATTAGGATTCTCTTTTTAACCTGTTCCTTAATACACTAGTGCTTAGGAAATCTATTGGAGGCAGAAGCAGTCAAGGGTAGCTTAGGGTTAGGGTTACGGTTAGGGTTAGGGTTAGGGTATGGCTTAGGGTATGGGTTCGGGTACGGGTTCGGGTACGGCGTAGGGTATGGTTTAGGGTTAGGGTTAGGGTTAGTTTGAGGGTTAGGGCTCGGTTTAGGGTACGGGTTAGGATTAGGGTACGTGTTAGGGTTAGGGTAGGGGTTAGGGTTAGGGTACGCGTTAGGGTTAGGGTAGTTATTAAACCTATCCCACTCTCTAGATACCCCTTAGCACGTCAAGGAATATTATTTGGGGGTCCAGCCATGGAGAAGAGTTTAGACACTAGGAGAAGATAAGGAACACACCCATTATCAAGAAATCACATTAGGATTCTCTTTTTAACCTGTTCCTTAAAACACTAGTGCTCAGGAAATCTATTGGAGGCAGAAGCAGTCAAGGGTAGCTTAGGGTTAGGGTTAGGGTTAGGGTACGGCTTAGGGTACGGGTTCGGGTACGGGTTCGGGTACGGATTCGGGTACGGCGTAGGGTATGGGTTAGGTTTAGGGTTAGGGTTAGTTTGAGGGTTAGGGCTCGGTTTAGGTTACGGGTTAGGATTAGGGTACGTGTTAGGGTTAGGGTAGGGGTTAGGGTTAGGGTACGCGTTAGGGTTAGGGTAGTTATTAAACATATCCCACTCTCTAGATACCCCTTAGCACGTCAAGGAATATTATTTGGGGGTCCAGCCATGGAGAAGAGTTTAGACACTAGGAGAAGATAAGGAACACACCCATTATCAATAAATCACATTAGGATTCTCTTTTTAACCTGTTCCTTAAAACACTAGTGCTTAGGAAATCTATTGGAGGCAGAAGCAGTCAAGGGTAGCTTAGGGTTAGGGTTTGGGTTAGGGTACGGCTTAGGGTACGGGTTCGGGTACGGGTTCGGGTACGGGTTTGGGTATGGCGTAGGATATGGGTTAGGGTTAGGGTTAGGGTTAGTTTGAGGGTTAGGGCTCGGTTTAGGGTACGGGTTAGGATTAGGGTACGTGGTAGGGTTAGGGTAGGGGTTAGGGTTAGGGTACGCGTTAGGGTTAGGGTAGTTATTAAACCTATCCCACTCTCTAGATACCCCTTAGCACGTCAAGGAATATTATTTGGGTGTCCAGCCATGGAGAAGAGTTTAGACACTAGGAGAAGATAAGGAACACACCCATTATCAAGAAATCACATTAGGATTCTCTTTTTAACCTGTTCCTTAAAACACTAGTGCTTAGGAAATCTATTGGAGGCAGAAGCAGGCAAGGGTAGCTTAGGGTTAGGGTTAGGGTTAGGGTTAGGGTTAGGGTTAGGATACGGCTTAGGGTACGGGTTCGGGTACGGGTTCGCGTACGGCGTAGGGTATGGGTTAGGGTTAGTGTTAGGGTTAGTTTGAAGGTTAGGGCTCGGTTTAGGGTACGGGTTAGGATTAGTGTTCGTGTTAGGGTTAGGGTAGGGGTTAGGGATAGGGTACGCGTTAGGGTTAGGGTAGTTATTAAACCTATCCCACTCCCTAGATACCCCTTAGCACGTCAAGGAATATTATTTGGGGGTCCAGCCATGGAGAAGAGTTTAGACAGTAGGAGAAGATAAGGAACACACCCATTATCCTGAAATCACATTAGGATTCTCTTTTTAACCTGTTCCTTAAAACACTAGTGCTTAGGAAATCTATTGGAGGCAGAAGCAGTCAAGGGTAGCTTAGGGTTAGGGTTAGGTTTAGGGTTAGGGTTAGGGTTAGGGTTAGGTTTAGGGTACGGCTTAGTGTACGGGTTCGGGTACGGGTTCGGGTATGGCGTAGGGTATGGGATAGGGTTAGGGTTAGGGTTAGTTTGAGGGTTAGGGCTCGGTTTAGGTTACGGGTTAGGATTAGGGTACGTCTTAGGGTTAGGGTAGGGGTTAGGGTTAGGGTACGCGTTAGGGTTAGGGTAGTTATTAAACCTATCCCACTCTCTAGATAACCCTTAGCACGTCAAGGAATATTATTTGGGGGTCCAGCCATGGAGAAGAGTTTAGACACTAGGAGAAGGTAAGGAACACACCCATTATCAAGAAATCACATTAGGATTCTCTTTTTAACCTGTTCCTTAAAACACTAGTGCTTAGGAAATCTATTGGAGGCAGAAGCAGTCAAGGGTAGCTTAGGGTTAGGGTTAGGGTTAGGGTTAGGGTTAGGGTTAGCTTTAGGGTACGGCTTAGGGTACGGGTTCGGGTACGTGTTCGGGTACGGCGTAGGGTATGGGTTAGGGTTAGGGTTAGTTTGAAGGTTAGGGCTCGGTTTAGGGTACGGGTTAGGATTAGGGTTCGTGTTAGGGTTAGGGTAGGGGTTAGGGTTAGGGTACGCGTTAGGGTTAGGGTAGTTATTAAACCTATCCCACTCTCTAGATACCCCTTAGCACGTCAAGGAATATTATTTGGGGGTCCAGCCATGGAGAAGAGTTTAGACACTAGGAGAAGGTAAGGAACACACCCATTATCAAGAAATCACATTAGGATTCTCTTTTTAACCTGTTCCTTAATACACTAGTGCTTAGGAAATCTATTGGAGGCAGAAGCAGTCAAGGGTAGCTTAGGGTTTGGGTTAGGGTTAGGGTTAGGTTTAGGGTACGGCTTAGGGTACGGGTTCGGGTACGGGTTCGGGTACGGGTTCGGGTACGGCGTAGGGTATGGGTTAGGGTTAGGGTTAGGGTTAGTTTGAGGGTTAGGGCTCGGTTTAGGGTATGGGTTAGGATTAGTGTACGTGTTAGGGTTAGGGTAGAGGTTAGGGTTAGGGTATGCGTTAGGGTTATGGTAGTTATTAAACCTATCCCACTCTCTAGATACCCCTTAGCACGTCAAGGAATGTTATTTGGCGGTCCAGCCATGGAGAAGAGTTTAGACACTAGGAGAAGATAAGGAACACACCCATTATCAAGAAATCACATTAGGATTCTCTTTTTAACCTGTTCCTTAAAACACTAGTGCTTAGGAAATCTATTGGAGGCAGAAGCAGTCAAGGGTAGCTTAGGGTTAGGGTTAGGGTTAGGGTTAGGGTTAGCTTTAGGGTACGGCTTAGGGTACGGGTTCGGGTAAGGCGTAGGGTATGGGTTAGGGTTAGGGTTAGTTTGAAGGTTAGGGCTCGGTTTAGGGTACGGGTTAGGATTAGGGTTCGTGTTAGGGTTAGGGTAGGGGTTAGGGTTAGGGTACGCGTTAGGGTTAGGGTAGTTATTAAACCTATCCCACTCTCTAGATACCCCTTAGCACGTCAAGGAATATTATTTTGGGGTACAGCTATGGAGAAGAGTTTAGACACTAGGAGAAGATAAGGAACACACCCATTATCAAGAAATCACATTAGGATTCTCTTTTTAACCTGTTCCTTAAAACACTAGTGCTCAGGAAATCTATTGGAGGCAGAAGCAGTCAAGGGTAGCTTAGGGTTAGGGTTAGGGTTAGGGTACGACTTAGGGTACGGGTTCGGGTACGGGTTCGGGTACGGGTTCGGGTACGGCGTAGGGTATGGGTTAGGTTTAGGGTTAGGGTTAGTTTGAGGGTTAGGGCTCGGTTTATGTTACGGGTTAGGATTAGGGTACGTGTTAGGGTTAGGGTAGGGGTTAGGGTTGGGGTACGCGTTAGGGTTAGGGTAGTTATTAAACATATCCCACTCTCTAGATACCCCTTAGCACGTCAAGGAATATTATTTGGGGGTCCAGCCATGGAGAAGAGTTTAGACACTAGGAGAAGATAAGGAACACACCCATTATCAATAAATCACATTAGGATTCTCTTTTTAACCTGTTCCTTAAAACACTAGTGCTTAGGAAATCTATTGGAGGCAGAAGCAGTCAAGGGTAGCTTAGGGTTAGGGTTTGGGTTAGGGTACGGCTTAGGGTACGGGTTCGGGTACGGGTTCGGGTACGGGTTTGGGTATGGCGTAGGATATGGGTTAGGGTTAGGGTTAGGGTTAGTTTGAGGGTTAGGGCTCGGTTTAGGGTACGGGTTAGGATTAGGGTTCGTGTTAGGGTTAGGGTAGGGGTTAGGGTTAGCGTACGCGTTAGGGTTAGGGTAGTTATTAAACCTATCCCACTCTCTAGATACCCCTTAGCACGTCAAGGAATATTATTTGGGGGTCCAGCCATGGAGAAGAGTTTAGACACTAGGAGAAGATAAGGAACACACCCATTATCAAGAAATCACATTAGGATTCTCTTTTTAACCTGTTCCTTAAAACACTAGTGCTTAGGAAATCTATTGGAGTCAGAAGCAGTCAAGGGTAGCTTAGGGTTAGGGTTAGGGTTAGGGCTAGGGTTAGGACACGGCTTAGGGTACGGGTTCGGGTACGGGTTTGTGTACGGCGTAGGGTATGGGTTTGGGTTAGTGTTAGGGTTAGTTTGAAGGTTAGGGCTCGGTTTAGGGTACGGGTTAGGATTAGGGTTCGTGTTAGGGTTAGGGTAGGGGTTAGGGTTAGGGTACGCGTTAGGGTTAGGGTAGTTATTAAACCTATCCCACTCCCTAGATGCCCCTTAGCACGTCAAGGAATATTATTTGGGGGACCAGCCATGGAGAAGAGTTTAGACACTAGGAGAAGATAAGGAACACACCCATTATCAAGAAATCACATTAGGATTCTCTTTTTAATCTGTTCCTTAAAACACTAGTGCTTAGGAAATCTATTGGAGGCAGAAGCAGTCAAGTGTAGCTTAGGGTTAGGGTTTGGGTTAGGGTACGGCTTAGGGTACGGGTTCGGGTACGGGTTCGGGTACGGGTTTGGGTATGGCGTAGGATATGGGTTAGGGTTAGGGTTAGGGTTAGTTTGAGGGTTAGGGCTCGGTTTAGGGTACGGGTTAGGATTAGGGTACGTGTTAGGGTTAGGGTAGGGGTTAGGGTTAGGGTACGCGTTAGGGTTAGGGTAGTTATTAAACCTATCCCACTCTCTAGATACCCCTTAGCACGTCAAGGAATATTATTTGGGGGTCCAGCCATGGAGAAGAGTTTAGACACTAGGAGAAGATAAGGAACACACCCATTATCAAGAAATCACATTAGGATTCTCTTTTTAACCTGTTCTTTAAAACACTAGTGCTTAGGAAATCTATTGGAGGCAGAAGCAGTCAAGGGTAGCTTAGGGTAAGGGTTAGGGTTAGGGTTAGGGTTAGGGTACGGCTTAGGGTACGGGTTCGGGCACGGGTTCGTGTACGGCGTAGGGTATGGGTTAGGGTTAGGGTTAGGGTTAGTTTGAAGTTTAGGGCTCGGTTTAGGGTACGGGTTAGGATTAGGGTTCGTGTTAGGGTTAGGGTAGGGGTTAGGGTTAGGGTACGCGTTAGGGTTAGGGTAGTTATTAAACCTATCCCACTCCCTAGATACCCCTTAGCACGTCAAGGAATATTATTTTGGGGTCCAGCCATGGAGAAGAGTTTAGACAGTAGGAGAAGATAAGGAACACACCCATTATCCTGAAATCACATTAGGATTCTCTTTTTAACCTGTTCCTTAAAACACTAGTGCTTAGGAAATCTATTGGAGGCAGAAGCAGTCAAGGGTAGCTTAGGGTTAGGGTTAGGGTTAGGGTTAGGGTTAGCTTTAGGGTACGGCTTAGGGTACGGGTTCGGGTACGGGTTCGGGTACGGCGTAGGGTATGGGTTAGGGTTAGGGTTAGTTTGAAGGTTAGGGCTCGGTTTAGGGTACGGGTTAGGATTAGGGTTCGTGTTAGGGTTAGGGTAGGGGTTAGGGTTAGGGTACGCGTTAGGGTTAGGGTAGTTATTAAACCTATCCCACTCTCTAGATACCCCTTAGCACGTCAAGGAATATTATTTGGGGGTCCAGCCATGGAGAAGAGTTTAGACACTAGGAGAAGATAAGGAACACACCCATTATCAAGAAATCACATTAGGATTCTCTTTTTAACCTGTTCCTTAAAACACTAGTGCTCAGGAAATCTATTGGAGGCAGAAGCAGTCAAGGGTAGCTTAGGGTTAGGGTTAGGGTTAGGGTACGACTTAGGGTACGGGTTCGGGTACGGGTTCGGGTACGGGTTCGGGTACGGCGTAGGGTATGGGTTAGGTTTAGGGTTAGGGTTAGTTTGAGGGTTTGGGCTCGGTTTATGTTACGGGTTAGGATTAGGGTACGTGTTAGGGTTAGGGTAGGGGTTAGGGTTAGGTTACGCGTTAGGGTTAGGGTAGTTATTAAACATATCCCACTCTCTAGATACCCCTTAGCACGTCAAGGAATATTATTTGGGGGTCCAGCCATGGAGAAGAGTTTAGACACTAGGAGAAGATAAGGAACACACCCATTATCAATAAATCACATTAGGATTCTCTTTTTAACCTGTTCCTTAAAACACTAGTGCTTAGGAAATCTATTGGAGGCAGAAGCAGTCAAGGGTAGCTTAGGGTTAGGGTTTGGGTTAGGGTACGGCTTAGGGTACGGGTTCGGGTACGGGATCGGGTACGGGTTTGGGTATGGCGTAGGATATGGGTTAGGGTTAGGGTTAGGGTTAGTTTGAGGGTTAGGGCTCGGTTTAGGTTACGGGTTAGGATTAGGGTACGTGTTAGGGTTAGGGTAGGGGTTAGGGTTAGGGTACGCGTTAGGGTTAGGGTAGTTATTAAACCTATCCCACTCTCTAGATACCCCTTAGCACGTCAAGGAATATTATTTGGGTGTCCAGCCATGGAGAAGAGTTTAGACACTAGGAGAAGATAAGGAACACACCCATTATCAAGAAATCACATTAGGATTCTCTTTTTAACCTGTTCCTTAAAACACTAGTGCTTAGGAAATCTATTGGAGGCAGAAGCAGGCAAGGGTAGCTTAGGGTTAGGGTTAGGGTTAGGGTTAGGGTTAGGGTTAGGATACGGCTTAGGGTACGGGTTCGGGTACGGGTTCGCGTACGGCGTAGGGTATGGGTTAGGGTTAGTGTTAGGGTTAGTTTGAAGGTTAGGGCTCGGTTTAGGGTACGGGTTAGGATTAGGGTTCGTGTTAGGGTTAGGGTAGGGGTTAGGGTTAGGGTACGCGTTAGGGTTAGGGTAGTTATTAAACCTATCCCACTCCCTAGATACCCCTTAGCACGTCAAGGAATATTATTTGGGGGTCCAGCCATGGAGAAGAGTTTAGACAGTAGGAGAAGATAAGGAACACACCCATTATCCTGAAATCACATTAGGATTCTCTTTTTAACCTGTTCCTTAAAACACTAGTGCTTAGGAAATCTATTGGAGGCAGAAGCAGTCAAGGGTAGCTTAGGGTTAGGGTTAGGTTTAGGGTTAGGGTTAGGGTTAGGGTTAGGTTTAGGGTACGGCTTAGTGTACGGGTTCGGGTACGGGTTCGGGTATGGCGTAGGGTATGGGTTAGGGTTAGGGTTAGGGTTAGTTTGAGGGTTAGGGCTCGGTTTAGGTTACGGGTTAGGATTAGGGTACGTCTTAGGGTTAGGGTAGGGGTTAGGGTTAGGGTACGCGTTAGGGTTAGGGTAGTTATTAAACCTATCCCACTCTCTACATAACCCTTAGCACGTCAAGGAATATTATTTGGGGGTCCAGCCATGGAGAATAGTTTAGACACTAGGAGAAGATAAGGAACACACCCATTATCAAGAAATCACATTAGGATTCTCTTTTTAACCTGTTCCTTAAAACACTAGTGCTTAGGAAATCTATTGGAGGCAGAAGCAGTCAAGGGTAGCTTAGGGTTAGGGTTAGGGTTAGGGTTAGGGTTAGCTTTAGGGTACGGCTTAGGATACGGGTTCGGGTACGTGTTCGGGTACGGCGTAGGGTATGGGTTAGGGTTAGGGTTAGTTTGAAGGTTAGGGCTCGGTTTAGGGTACGGGTTAGGATTAGGGTTCGTGGTAGGGTTAGGGTACGCGTTAGGGTTAGGGTAGTTATTAAACCTATCCCACTCTCTAGATACCCCTTAGCACGTCAAGGAATATTATTTGGGGGTCCAGCCATGGAGAAGAATTTAGACACTAGGAGAAGATAAGGAACACACCCATTATCAAGAAATCACATTAGGATTCTCTTTTTAACCTGTTCCTTAAAACACTAGTGCTTAGGAAATCTATTGGAGGCAGAAGCAGTCAAGGGTAGCTTAGGGTTAGGGTTAGGGTTAGGGTACGACTTAGGGTACGGGTTCGGGTACGGGTTCGGGTACGGGTTCGTGTACGGCGTAGGGTATGGGTTTGGGTTAGGGTTAGGGTTAGTTTGAAGGTTAGGGCTCGGTTTAGGGTACGGGTTAGGATTAGGGTTCGTGTTAGGGTTAGGGTAGGGGTTAGGGTTAGGGTACGCGTTAGGGTTAGGGTAGTTATTAAACCTATCCCACTCTCTAGATACCCCTTAGCACGTCAAGGAATATTATTTGGGGGTCCAGCCATGGAGAAGAGTTTAGACACTAGGAGAAGATAAGGAACACACCCATTATCCTGAAATCACATTAGGATTCTCTTTTTAACCTGTTCCTTAATACACTAGTGCTTAGGAAATCTATTGGAGGCAGAAGCAGTCAAGGGTAGCTTAGGGTTAGGGTTACGGTGAGGGTTAGGGTTAGGGTATGGCTTAGGGTACGGGTTCGGGTACGGGTTCGGGTACGGCGTAGGGTATGGGTTAGGGTTAGGGTTAGGGTTAGTTTGAGGGTTAGGGCTCCGTTTAGGGTACGGGTTAGGATTAGGGTAAGTGTTAGGGTTAGGGTAGGGGTTAGGGTTAGGGTACGCGTTAGGGTTAGGGTAGTTATTAAACCTATCTCACTCTCTAGATACCCCTTAGCACGTCAAGGAATATTATTTGGGGGTCCAGCCATGGAGAAGAGTTTAGACACTAGGAGAAGATAAGGAACACACCCATTATCAAGAAATCACATTAGGATTCTCTTTTTAACCTGTTCCTTAAAACACTAGTGCTTAGGAAATCTATTGGAGGCAGAAGCAGTCAAGGGTAGCTTAGGGTTAGGGTTAGGGTTAGGGTACGGCTTAGGGTACGGGTTCGGGTACGGGTTCGTGTACGCTGTAGGGTATGGGTTAGGGTTAGGGTTAGGGTTAGTTTGAAGGTTAGGGCTCGGTTTAGGGTACGGGTTAGGATTAGGGTTCGTGTTAGGGTTAAGGTAGGGGTTAGGGTTAGGGTACGCGTTAGGGTTAGGGTAGTTATTAAACCTATCCCACTCTCTAGATACCCCTTAGCACGTCAAGGAATATTATTTGGGGGTCCAGCCATGGAGAAGAGTTTAGACACTAGGAGAAGATAAGGAACACACCCATTATCAAGAAATCACATTAGGATTCTCTTTTTAACCTGTTCCTTAAAACACTAGTGCTTAGGAAATCTATTGGAGGCAGAAGCAGTCAAGGGTAGCTTAGGGTTAGGGTTACGGTGAGGGTTAGGGTTAGGGTATGGCTTAGGGTACGGGTTCGGGTACGGGTTCGTGTACGGCGTAGGGTATGGGTTAGGGTTAGGGTTAGGGTTAGTTTGAGGGTTAGGGCTCCGTTTAGGGTACGGGTTAGGATTAGGGTAAGTGTTAGGGTTAGGGTAGGGGTTAGGGTTAGGGTACGCGTTAGGGTTAGGGTAGTTATTAAACCTATCCCACTCTCTAGATACCCCTTAGCACGTCAAGGAATATTATTTGGGGGTCCAGCCATGGAGAAGAGTTTAGACACTAGGAGAAGATAAGGAACACACCCATTATCAAGAAATCACATTAGGATTCTCTTTTTAACCTGTTCCTTAAAACACTAGTGCTTAGGAAATCTATTGGAGGCAGAAGCAGTCAAGGTTAGCTTAGGGTTAAGTTTAGGGTTATTGTTAGGGTAAGGATTAGGGTACGCGTTCAGGTACGGCATAGGGTATGGGTTAGGGTTAGGGTTAGGGTTAGTTTGAGGGTTAGGGCTCCGTTTAGGGTACGGGTTAGGATTAGGGTAAGTGTTAGGGTTAGGGTAGGGGTTAGGGTTAGGGTACGCGTTAGGGTTAGGGTAGTTATTAAACCTATCCCACTCTCTAGATACCCCTTAGCACGTCAAGGAATATTATTTGGGGGTCCAGCCATGGAGAAGAGTTTAGACACTAGGAGAAGATAAGGAACACACCCATTATCCTGAAATCACATTAGGATTCTCTTTTTAACCTGTTCCTTAATACACTAGTGCTTAGGAAATCTATTGGAGGCAGAAGCAGTCAAGGATAGCTTAGGGTTAGGGTTACGGTGAGGGTTAGGGTTAGGGTATGGCTTAGGGTATGGGTTCGGGTACGGGTTCGTGTACGGCGTAGCGTATGGGTTAGGGTTAGGGTTAGGGTTAGTTTGAGGGTTAGGGCTCCATTTAGGGTACGGGTTAGGATTGGGGTAAGTGTTAGGATTAGGGTAGGGGTTAGGGTTAGGGTACGCGTTAGGGTTAGGGTAGTTATTAAACCTATCCCACTCTCTAGATACCCCTTAGCACGTCAAGGAATATTATTTGGGGGTCCAGCCATGGAGAAGAGTTTAGACACTAGGAGAAGATAAGGAACACACCCATTATCAAGAAATCACATTAGGATTCTCTTTTTAACCTGTTCCTTAAAACACTAGTGCTTAGGAAATCTATTGGAGGCAGAAGCAGTCAAGGGTAGCTTAGGGTAAGGGTTAGGGTTAGGGTTAGGGTTAGGGTACGGCTTAGGGTACGGGTTCGGGCACGGGTTCGTGTACGGCGTAGGGTATGGGTTAGGGTTAGGGTTAGGGTTAGTTTGAAGTTTAGGGCTCGGTTTAGGGTACGGGTTAGGATTAGGGTTCGTGTTAGGGTTAGGGTAGGGGTTAGGGTTAGGGTACGCGTTAGGGTTAGGGTAGTTATTAAACCTATCCCACTCCCTAGATACCCCTTAGCACGTCAAGGAATATTATTTGGGGGTCCAGCCATGGAGAAGAGTTTAGACAGTAGGAGAAGATAAGGAACACACCCATTATCCTGAAATCACATTAGGATTCTCTTTTTAACCTGTTCCTTAAAACACTAGTGCTTAGGAAATCTATTGGAGGCAGAAGCAGTCAAGGGTAGCTTAGGGTTAGGGTTAGGGTTAGGGTTAGGGTTAGCTTTAGGGTACGGCTTAGGGTACGGGTTCGGGTACGTGTTCGGGTACGGCGTAGGGTATGGGTTAGGGTTAGGGTTAGTTTGAAGGTTAGGGCTCGGTTTAGGGTACGGGTTAGGATTAGGGTTCGTGTTAGGGTTAGGGTAGGGGTTAGGGTTAGGGTACGCGTTAGGGTTAGGGTAGTTATTAAACCTATCCCACTCTCTAGATACCCCTTAGCACGTCAAGGAATATTATTTGGGGGTCCAGCCATGGAGAAGAGTTTAGACACTAGGAGAAGATAAGGAACACACCCATTATCAAGAAATCACATTAGGATTCTCTTTTTAACCTGTTCCTTAAAACACTAGTGCTCAGGAAATCTATTGGAGGCAGAAGCAGTCAAGGGTAGCTTAGGGTTAGGGTTAGGGTTAGGGTACGACTTAGGGTACGGGTTCGGGTACGGGTTCGGGTACGGGTTCGGGTACGGCGTAGGGTATGGGTTAGGTTTAGGGTTAGGGTTAGTTTGAGGGTTTGGGCTCGGTTTATGTTACGGGTTAGGATTAGGGTACGTGTTAGGGTTAGGGTAGGGGTTAGGGTTAGGGTACGCGTTAGGGTTAGGGTAGTTATTAAACATATCCCACTCTCTAGATACCCCTTAGCACGTCAAGGAATATTATTTGGGGGTCCAGCCATGGAGAAGAGTTTAGACACTAGGAGAAGATAAGGAACACACCCATTATCAATAAATCACATTAGGATTCTCTTTTTAACCTGTTCCTTAAAACACTAGTGCTTAGGAAATCTATTGGAGGCAGAAGCAGTCAAGGGTAGCTTAGGGTTAGGGTTTGGGTTAGGGTACGGCTTAGGGTACGGGTTCGGGTACGGGATCGGGTACGGGTTTGGGTATGGCGTAGGATATGGGTTAGGGTTAGGGTTAGGGTTAGTTTGAGGGTTAGGGCTCGGTTTAGGGTACGGGTTAGGATTAGGGTACGTGTTAGGGTTAGGGTAGGGGTTAGGGTTAGGGTACGCGTTAGGGTTAGGGTAGTTATTAAACCTATCCCACTCTCTAGATACCCCTTAGCACGTCAAGGAATATTATTTGGGTGTCCAGCCATGGAGAAGAGTTTAGACACTAGGAGAAGATAAGGAACACACCCATTATCAAGAAATCACATTAGGATTCTCTTTTTAACCTGTTCCTTAAAACACTAGTGCTTAGGAAATCTATTGGAGGCAGAAGCAGGCAAGGGTAGCTTAGGGTTAGGGTTAGGGTTAGGGTTAGGTTTAGGGTTAGGATACGGCTTAGGGTACGGGTTCGGGTACGGGTTCGCGTACGGCGTAGGGTATGGGTTAGGGTTAGTGTTAGGGTTAGTTTGAAGGTTAGGGCTCGGTTTAGGGTACGGGTTAGGATTAGGGTTCGTGTTAGGGTTAGGGTAGGGGTTAGGGTTAGGGTACGCGTTAGGGTTAGGGTAGTTATTAAACCTATCCCACTCCCTAGATACCCCTTAGCACGTCAAGGAATATTATTTGGGGGTCCAGCCATGGAGAAGAGTTTAGACAGTAGGAGAAGATAAGGAACACACCCATTATCCTGAAATCACATTAGGATTCTCTTTTTAACCTGTTCCTTAAAACACTAGTGCTTAGGAAATCTATTGGAGGCAGAAGCAGTCAAGGGTAGCTTAGGGTTAGGGTTAGGTTTAGGGTTAGGGTTAGGGTTAGGGTTAGGTTTAGGGTACGGCTTAGTGTACGGGTTCGGGTACGGGTTCGGGTATGGCGTAGGGTATGGGTTTGGGTTAGGGTTAGGGTTAGTTTGAGGGTTAGGGCTCGGTTTAGGTTACGGGTTAGGATTAGGGTACGTCTTAGGGTTAGGGTAGGGGTTAGGGTTAGGGTACGCGTTAGGGTTAGGGTAGTTATTAAACCTATCCCACTCTCTAGATAACCCTTAGCACGTCAAGGAATATTATTTGGGGGTCCAGCCATGGAGAATAGTTTAGACACTAGGAGAAGATAAGGAACACACCCATTATCAAGAAATCACATTAGGATTCTCTTTTTAACCTGTTCCTTAAAACACTAGTGCTTAGGAAATCTATTGGAGGCAGAAGCAGTCAAGGGTAGCTTAGGGTTAGGGTTAGGGTTAGGGTTAGGGTTAGCTTTAGGGTACGGCTTAGGATACGGGTTCGGGTACGTGTTCGGGTACGGCGTAGGGTATGGGTTAGGGTTAGGGTTAGTTTGAAGGTTAGGGCTCGGTTTAGGGTACGGGTTAGGATTAGGGTTCGTGGTAGGGTTAGGGTACGCGTTAGGGTTAGGGTAGTTATTAAACCTATCCCACTCTCTAGATACCCCTTAGCACGTCAAGGAATATTATTTGGGGGTCCAGCCATGGAGAAGAGTTTAGACACTAGGAGAAGATAAGGAACACACCCATTATCAAGAAATCACATTAGGATTCTCTTTTTAACCTGTTCCTTAAAACACTAGTGCTTAGGAAATCTATTGGAGGCAGAAGCAGTCAAGGGTAGCTTAGGGTTAGGGTTAGGGTTAGGGTACGACTTAGGGTACGGGTTCGGGTACGGGTTCGGGTACGGGTTCGTGTACGGCGTAGGGTATGGGTTTGGGTTAGGGTTAGGGTTAGTTTGAAGGTTAGGGCTCGGTTTAGGGTACGGGTTAGGATTAGGGTTCGTGTTAGGGTTAGGGTAGGGGTTAGGGTTAGGGTACGCGTTAGGGTTAGGGTAGTTATTAAACCTATCCCACTCTCTAGATACCCCTTAGCACGTCAAGGAATATTATTTGGGGGTCCAGCCATGGAGAAGAGTTTAGACACTAGGAGAAGATAAGGAACACACCCATTATCCTGAAATCACATTAGGATTCTCTTTTTAACCTGTTCCTTAATACACTAGTGCTTAGGAAATCTATTGGAGGCAGAAGCAGTCAAGGGTAGCTTAGGGTTAGGGTTACGGTGAGGGTTAGGGTTAGGGTATGGCTTAGGGTACGGGTTCGGGTACGGGTTCGGGTACGGCGTAGGGTATGGGTTAGGGTTAGGGTTAGGGTTAGTTTGAGGGTTAGGGCTCCGTTTAGGGTACGGGTTAGGATTAGGGTAAGTGTTAGGGTTAGGGTAGGGGTTAGGGTTAGGGTACGCGTTAGGGTTAGGGTAGTTATTAAACCTATCTCACTCTCTAGATACCCCTTAGCACGTCAAGGAATATTATTTGGGGGTCCAGCCATGGAGAAGAGTTTAGACACTAGGAGAAGATAAGGAACACACCCATTATCAAGAAATCACATTAGGATTCTCTTTTTAACCTGTTCCTTAAAACACTAGTGCTTAGGAAATCTATTGGAGGCAGAAGCAGTCAAGGTTAGCTTAGGGTTAAGTTTAGGGTTATTGTTAGGGTAAGGATTAGGGTACGCGTTCGGGTACGGCATAGGGTATGGGTTAGGGTTAGGGTTAGGGTTAGTTTGAGGGTTAGGGCTCCGTTTAGGGTACGGGTTAGGATTAGGGTAAGTGTTAGGGTTAGGGTAGGGGTTAGGGTTAGGGTACGCGTTAGGGTTAGGGTAGTTATTAAACCTATCCCACTCTCTAGATACCCCTTAGCACGTCAAGGAATATTATTTGGGGGTCCAGCCATGGAGAAGAGTTTAGACACTAGGAGAAGATAAGGAACACACCCATTATCCTGAAATCACATTAGGATTCTCTTTTTAACCTGTTCCTTAATACACTAGTGCTTAGGAAATCTATTGGAGGCAGAAGCAGTCAAGGATAGCTTAGGGTTAGGGTTACGGTGAGGGTTAGGGTTAGGGTATGGCTTAGGGTACGGGTTTGGGTACGGGTTCGTGTACGGCGTAGCGTATGGGTTAGGGTTAGGGTTAGGGTTAGTTTGAGGGTTAGGGCTCCATTTAGGGTACGGGTTAGGATTGGGGTAAGTGTTAGGATTAGGGTAGGGGTTAGGGTTAGGGTACGCGTTAGGGTTAGGGTAGTTATTAAACCTATCCCACTCTCTAGATACCCCTTAGCACGTCAAGGAATATTATTTGGGGGTCCAGCCATGGAGAAGAGTTTAGACACTAGGAGAAGATAAGGAACACACCCATTATCAAGAAATCACATTAGGATTCTCTTTTTAACCTGTTCCTTAAAACACTAGTGCTTAGGAAATCTATTGGAGGCAGAAGCAGTCAAGGGTAGCTTAGGGTTAGGGTTAGGGTTAGGGTACGGCTTAGGGTACGGGTTCGGGTACGGGTTCGGGTACGGGTTCGGGTACGGCGTAGGGTATGGGTTAGGTTTAGGGTTAGGGTTAGTTTGAGGGTTAGGGCTCGGTTTAGGTTACGGGTTAGGATTAGGGTACGTGTTAGGGTTAGGGTAGGGGTTAGGGTTAGGGTACGCGTTAGGGTTAGGGTAGTTATTAAACCTATCCCACTCTCTAGATACCCCTTAGCACGTCAAGGAATATTATTTGGGGGTCCAGCCATGGAGAAGAGTTTATACACTAGGAGAAGATAAGGAACACACCCATTATCCTGAAATCACATTAGGATTCTCTTTTTAACCTGTTCCTTAATACACTAGTGCTTAGGAAATCTATTGGAGGCAGAAGCAGTCAAGGGTAGCTTAGGGTTAGGGTTACGGTTAGGGTTAGGGTTAGGGTATGGCTTAGGGTATGGGTTCGGGTACGGGTTCGGGTACGGCGTAGGGTATGGTTTAGGGTTAGGGTTAGGGTTAGTTTGAGGGTTAGGGCTCGGTTTAGGGTACGGGTTAGGATTAGGGTACGTGTTAGGGTTAGGGTAGGGGTTAGGGTTAGGGTACGCGTTAGGGTTAGGGTAGTTATTAAACCTATCCCACTCTCTAGATACCCCTTAGCACGTCAAGGAATATTATTTGGGGGTCCAGCCATGGAGAAGAGTTTAGACACTAGGAGAAGATAAGGAACACACCCATTATCAAGAAATCACATTAGGATTCTCTTTTTAACCTGTTCCTTAAAACACTAGTGCTCAGGAAATCTATTGGAGGCAGAAGCAGTCAAGGGTAGCTTAGGGTTAGGGTTAGGGTTAGGGTACGGCTTAGGGTACGGGTTCGGGTACGGGTTCGGGTACGGGTTCGGGTACGGCGTAGGGTATGGGTTAGGTTTAGGGTTAGGGTTAGTTTGAGGGTTAGGGCTCGGTTTAGGTTACGGGTTAGGATTAGGGTACGTGTTAGGGTTAGGGTAGGGGTTAGGGTTAGGGTACGCGTTAGGGTTAGGGTAGTTATTAAACATATCCCACTCTCTAGATACCCCTTAGCACGTCAAGGAATATTATTTGGGGGTCCAGCCATGGAGAAGAGTTTAGACACTAGGAGAAGATAAGGAACACACCCATTATCAATAAATCACATTAGGATTCTCTTTTTAACCTGTTCCTTAAAACACTAGTGCTTAGGAAATCTATTGGAGGCAGAAGCAGTCAAGGGTAGCTTAGGGTTAGGGTTTGGGTTAGGGTACGGCTTAGGGTACGGGTTCGGGTACGAGTTCGGGTACGGGTTTGGGTATGGCGTAGGATATGGGTTAGGGTTAGGGTTAGGGTTAGTTTGAGGGTTAGGGCTCGGTTTAGGGTACGGGTTAGGATTAGGGTACGTGGTAGGGTTAGGGTAGGGGTTAGGGTTAGGGTACGCGTTAGGGTTAGGGTAGTTATTAAACCTATCCCACTCTCTAGATACCCCTTAGCACGTCAAGGAATATTATTTGGGTGTCCAGCCATGGAGAAGAGTTTAGACACTAGGAGAAGATAAGGAACACACCCATTATCAAGAAATCACATTAGGATTCTCTTTTTAACCTGTTCCTTAAAACACTAGTGCTTAGGAAATCTATTGGAGGCAGAAGCAGGCAAGGGTAGCTTAGGGTTAGGGTTAGGGTTAGGGTTAGGGTTAGGGTTAGGATACGGCTTAGGGTACGGGTTCGGGTACGGGTTCGCGTACGGCGTAGGGTATGGGTTAGGGTTAGTGTTAGGGTTAGTTTGAAGGTTAGGGCTCGGTTTAGGGTACGGGTTAGGATTAGTGTTCGTGTTAGGGTTAGGGTAGGGGTTAGGGATAGGGTACGCGTTAGGGTTAGGGTAGTTATTAAACCTATCCCACTCCCTAGATACCCCTTAGCACGTCAAGGAATATTATTTGGGGGTCCAGCCATGGAGAAGAGTTTAGACAGTAGGAGAAGATAAGGAACACACCCATTATCCTGAAATCACATTAGGATTCTCTTTTTAACCTGTTCCTTAAAACACTAGTGCTTAGGAAATCTATTGGAGGCAGAAGCAGTCAAGGGTAGCTTAGGGTTAGGGTTAGGTTTAGGGTTAGGGTTAGGGTTAGGGTTAGGTTTAGGGTACGGCTTAGTGTACGGGTTCGGGTACGGGTTCGGGTATGGCGTAGGGTATGGGATAGGGTTAGGGTTAGGGTTAGTTTGAGGGTTAGGGCTCGGTTTAGGTTACGGGTTAGGATTAGGGTACGTCTTAGGGTTAGGGTAGGGGTTAGGGTTAGGGTACGCGTTAGGGTTAGGGTAGTTATTAAACCTATCCCACTCTCTAGATAACCCTTAGCACGTCAAGGAATATTATTTGGGGGTCCAGCCATGGAGAAGAGTTTAGACACTAGGAGAAGATAAGGAACACACCCATTATCAAGAAATCACATTAGGATTCTCTTTTTAACCTGTTCCTTAAAACACTAGTGCTTAGGAAATCTATTGGAGGCAGAAGCAGTCAAGGGTAGCTTAGGGTTAGGGTTAGGGTTAGGGTTAGGGTTAGCTTTAGGGTACGGCTTAGGGTACGGGTTCGGGTACGTGTTCGGGTACGGCGTAGGGTATGGGTTAGGGTTAGGGTTAGTTTGAAGGTTAGGGCTCGGTTTAGGGTACGGGTTAGGATTAGGGTTCGTGTTAGGGTTAGGGTAGGGGTTAGGGTTAGGGTACGCGTTAGGGTTAGGGTAGTTATTAAACCTATCCCACTCTCTAGATACCCCTTAGCACGTCAAGGAATATTATTTGGGGGTCCAGCCATGGAGAAGAGTTTAGACACTAGGAGAAGGTAAGGAACACACCCATTATCAAGAAATCACATTAGGATTCTCTTTTTAACCTGTTCCTTAAAACACTAGTGCTTAGGAAATCTATTGGAGGCAGAAGCAGTCAAGGGTAGCTTAGGGTTAGGGTTAGGGTTAGGGTTAGGGTTAGCTTTAGGGTACGGCTTAGGGTACGGGTTCGGGTACGTGTTCGGGTACGGCGTAGGGTATGGGTTAGGGTTAGGGTTAGTTTGAAGGTTAGGGCTCGGTTTAGGGTACGGGTTAGGATTAGGGTTCGTGTTAGGGTTAGGGTAGGGGTTAGGGTTAGGGTACGCGTTAGGGTTAGGGTAGTTATTAAACCTATCCCACTCTCTAGATACCCCTTAGCACGTCAAGGAATATTATTTGGGGGTCCAGCCATGGAGAAGAGTTTAGACACTAGGAGAAGGTAAGGAACACACCCATTATCAAGAAATCACATTAGGATTCTCTTTTTAACCTGTTCCTTAATACACTAGTGCTTAGGAAATCTATTGGAGGCAGAAGCAGTCAAGGGTAGCTTAGGGTTTGGGTTAGGGTTAGGGTTAGGTTTAGGGTACGGCTTAGGGTACGGGTTCGGGTACGGGTTCGGGTACGGGTTCGGGTACGGCGTAGGGTATGGGTTAGGGTTAGGGTTAGGGTTAGTTTGAGGGTTAGGGCTCGGTTTAGGGTATGGGTTAGGATTAGTGTACGTGTTAGGGTTAGGGTAGAGGTTAGGGTTAGGGTATGCGTTAGGGTTATGGTAGTTATTAAACCTATCCCACTCTCTAGATACCCCTTAGCACGTCAAGGAATGTTATTTGGCGGTCCAGCCATGGAGAAGAGTTTAGACACTAGGAGAAGATAAGGAACACACCCATTATCAAGAAATCACATTAGGATTCTCTTTTTAACCTGTTCCTTAAAACACTAGTGCTTAGGAAATCTATTGGAGGCAGAAGCAGTCAAGGGTAGCTTAGGGTTAGGGTTAGGGTTAGGGTTAGGGTTAGCTTTAGGGTACGGCTTAGGGTACGGGTTCGGGTAAGGCGTAGGGTATGGGTTAGGGTTAGGGTTAGTTTGAAGGTTAGGGCTCGGTTTAGGGTACGGGTTAGGATTAGGGTTCGTGTTAGGGTTAGGGTAGGGGTTAGGGTTAGGGTACGCGTTAGGGTTAGGGTAGTTATTAAACCTATCCCACTCTCTAGATACCCCTTAGCACGTCAAGGAATATTATTTGGGGGTACAGCCATGGAGAAGAGTTTAGACACTAGGAGAAGATAAGGAACACACCCATTATCAAGAAATCACATTAGGATTCTCTTTTTAACCTGTTCCTTAAAACACTAGTGCTCAGGAAATCTATTGGAGGCAGAAGCAGTCAAGGGTAGCTTAGGGTTAGGGTTAGGGTTAGGGTACGACTTAGGGTACGGGTTCGGGTACGGGTTCGGGTACGGGTTCGGGTACGGCGTAGGGTATGGGTTAGGTTTAGGGTTAGGGTTAGTTTGAGGGTTAGGGCTCGGTTTATGTTACAGGTTAGGATTAGGGTACGTGTTAGGGTTAGGGTAGGGGTTAGGGTTGGGGTACGCGTTAGGGTTAGGGTAGTTATTAAACATATCCCACTCTCTAGATACCCCTTAGCACGTCAAGGAATATTATTTGGGGGTCCAGCCATGGAGAAGAGTTTAGACACTAGGAGAAGATAAGGAACACACCCATTATCAATAAATCACATTAGGATTCTCTTTTTAACCTGTTCCTTAAAACACTAGTGCTTAGGAAATCTATTGGAGGCAGAAGCAGTCAAGGGTAGCTTAGGGTTAGGGTTTGGGTTAGGGTACGGCTTAGGGTACGGGTTCGGGTACGGGTTCGGGTACGGGTTTGGGTATGGCGTAGGATATGGGTTAGGGTTAGGGTTAGGGTTAGTTTGAGGGTTAGGGCTCGGTTTAGGGTACGGGTTAGGATTAGGGTACGTGTTAGGGTTAGGGTAGGGGTTAGGGTTAGGGTACGCGTTAGGGTTAGGGTAGTTATTAAACCTATCCCACTCTCTAGATACCCCTTAGCACGTCAAGGAATATTATTTGGGTGTCCAGCCATGGAGAAGAGTTTAGACACTAGGAGAAGATAAGGAACACACCCATTATCAAGAAATCACATTAGGATTCTCTTTTTAACCTGTTCCTTAAAACACTAGTGCTTAGGAAATCTATTGGAGGCAGAAGGAGGCAAGGGTAGCTTAGGGTTAGGGTTAGGGTTAGGGTTAGGGTTAGGGTTAGGATACGGCTTAGGGTACGGGTTCGGGTACGGGTTCGCGTACGGCGTAGGGTATGGGTTAGGGTTAGTGTTAGGGTTAGTTTGAAGGTTAGGGCTCGGTTTAGGGTACGGGTTAGGATTAGGGTTCGTGTTAGGGTTAGGGTAGGGGTTAGGGTTAGCGTACGCGTTAGGGTTAGGGTAGTTATTAAACCTATCCCACTCTCTAGATACCCCTTAGCACGTCAAGGAATATTATTTGGGGGTCCAGCCATGGAGAAGAGTTTAGACACTAGGAGAAGATAAGGAACACACCCATTATCAAGAAATCACATTAGGATTCTCTTTTTAACCTGTTCCTTAAAACACTAGTGCTTAGGAAATCTATTGGAGGCAGAAGCAGTCAAGGGTAGC
The DNA here is from genome assembly GCF_028021215.1 of Eschrichtius robustus. Taxonomy (NCBI): domain Eukaryota; kingdom Metazoa; phylum Chordata; class Mammalia; order Artiodactyla; family Eschrichtiidae; genus Eschrichtius; species Eschrichtius robustus. The sequence continues at coordinate 483,795 of NW_027175233.1, forward strand.
TTAGGGTTAGGGTTAGGGTTAGGGCTAGGGTTAGGACACGGCTTAGGGTACGGGTTCGGGTACGGGTTTGTGTACGGCGTAGGGTATGGGTTTGGGTTAGTGTTAGGGTTAGTTTGAAGGTTAGGGCTCGGTTTAGGGTACGGGTTAGGATTAGGGTTCGTGTTAGGGTTAGGGTAGGGGTTAGGGTTAGGGTACGCGTTAGGGTTAGGGTAGTTATTAAACCTATCCCACTCCCTAGATGCCCCTTAGCACGTCAAGGAATATTATTTGGGGGACCAGCCATGGAGAAGAGTTTAGACACTAGGAGAAGATAAGGAACACACCCATTATCAAGAAATCACATTAGGATTCTCTTTTTAACCTGTTCCTTAAAACACTAGTGCTTAGGAAATCTATTGGAGGCAGAAGCAGTCAAGGGTAGCTTAGGGTTAGGGTTTGGGTTAGGGTACGGCTTAGGGTACGGGTTCGGGTACGGGTTCGGGTACGGGTTTGGGTATGGCGTAGGATATGGGTTAGGGTTAGGGTTAGGGTTAGTTTGAGGGTTAGGGCTCGGTTTAGGGTACGGGTTAGGATTAGGGTACGTGTTAGGTTTAGGGTAGGGGTTAGGGTTAGGGTACGCGTTAGGGTTAGGGTAGTTATTAAACCTATCCCACTCTCTAGATACCCCTTAGCACGTCAAGGAATATTATTTGGGGGTCCAGCCATGGAGAAGAGTTTAGACACTAGGAGAAGATAAGGAACACACCCATTATCAAGAAATCACATTAGGATTCTCTTTTTAACCTGTTCTTTAAAACACTAGTGCTTAGGAAATCTATTGGAGGCAGAAGCAGTCAAGGGTAGCTTAGGGTAAGGGTTAGGGTTAGGGTTAGGGTTAGGGTACGGCTTAGGGTACGGGTTCGGGCACGGGTTCGTGTACGGCGTAGGGTATGGGTTAGGGTTAGGGTTAGGGTTAGTTTGAAGTTTAGGGCTCGGTTTAGGGTACGGGTTAGGATTAGGGTTCGTGTTAGGGTTAGGGTAGGGGTTAGGGTTAGGGTACGCGTTAGGGTTAGGGTAGTTATTAAACCTATCCCACTCCCTAGATACCCCTTAGCACGTCAAGGAATATTATTTGGGGGTCCAGCCATGGAGAAGAGTTTAGACAGTAGGAGAAGATAAGGAACACACCCATTATCCTGAAATCACATTAGGATTCTCTTTTTAACCTGTTCCTTAAAACACTAGTGCTTAGGAAATCTATTGGAGGCAGAAGCAGTCAAGGGTAGCTTAGGGTTAGGGTTAGGGTTAGGGTTAGGGTTAGCTTTAGGGTACGGCTTAGGGTACGGGTTCGGGTACGGGTTCGGGTACGGCGTAGGGTATGGGTTAGGGTTAGGGTTAGTTTGAAGGTTAGGGCTCGGTTTAGGGTACGGGTTAGGATTAGGGTTCGTGTTAGGGTTAGGGTAGGGGTTAGGGTTAGGGTACGCGTTAGGGTTAGGGTAGTTATTAAACCTATCCCACTCTCTAGATACCCCTTAGCACGTCAAGGAATATTATTTGGGGGTCCAGCCATGGAGAAGAGTTTAGACACTAGGAGAAGATAAGGAACACACCCATTATCAAGAAATCACATTAGGATTCTCTTTTTAACCTGTTCCTTAAAACACTAGTGCTCAGGAAATCTATTGGAGGCAGAAGCAGTCAAGGGTAGCTTAGGGTTAGGGTTAGGGTTAGGGTACGACTTAGGGTACGGGTTCGGGTACGGGTTCGGGTACGGGTTCGGGTACGGCGTAGGGTATGGGTTAGGTTTAGGGTTAGGGTTAGTTTGAGGGTTTGGGCTCGGTTTATGTTACGGGTTAGGATTAGGGTACGTGTTAGGGTTAGGGTAGGGGTTAGGGTTAGGGTACGCGTTAGGGTTAGGGTAGTTATTAAACATATCCCACTCTCTAGATACCCCTTAGCACGTCAAGGAATATTATTTGGGGGTCCAGCCATGGAGAAGAGTTTAGACACTAGGAGAAGATAAGGAACACACCCATTATCAATAAATCACATTAGGATTCTCTTTTTAACCTGTTCCTTAAAACACTAGTGCTTAGGAAATCTATTGGAGGCAGAAGCAGTCAAGGGTAGCTTAGGGTTAGGGTTTGGGTTAGGGTACGGCTTAGGGTACGGGTTCGGGTACGGGATCGGGTACGGGTTTGGGTATGGCGTAGGATATGGGTTAGGGTTAGGGTTAGGGTTAGTTTGAGGGTTAGGGCTCGGTTTAGGGTACGGGTTAGGATTAGGGTACGTGTTAGGGTTAGGGTAGGGGTTAGGGTTAGGGTACGCGTTAGGGTTAGGGTAGTTATTAAACCTATCCCACTCTCTAGATACCCCTTAGCACGTCAAGGAATATTATTTGGGTGTCCAGCCATGGAGAAGAGTTTAGACACTAGGAGAAGATAAGGAACACACCCATTATCAAGAAATCACATTAGGATTCTCTTTTTAACCTGTTCCTTAAAACACTAGTGCTTAGGAAATCTATTGGAGGCAGAAGCAGGCAAGGGTAGCTTAGGGTTAGGGTTAGGGTTAGGGTTAGGGTTAGGGTTAGGATACGGCTTAGGGTACGGGTTCGGGTACGGGTTCGTGTACGGCGTAGGGTATGGGTTAGGGTTAGTGTTAGGGTTAGTTTGAAGGTTAGGGCTCGGTTTAGGGTACGGGTTAGGATTAGGGTTCGTGTTAGGGTTAGGGTAGGGGTTAGGGTTAGGGTACGCGTTAGGGTTAGGGTAGTTATTAAACCTATCCCACTCCCTAGATACCCCTTAGCACGTCAAGGAATATTATTTGGGGGTCCAGCCATGGAGAAGAGTTTAGACAGTAGGAGAAGATAAGGAACACACCCATTATCCTGAAATCACATTAGGATTCTCTTTTTAACCTGTTCCTTAAAACACTAGTGCTTAGGAAATCTATTGGAGGCAGAAGCAGTCAAGGGTAGCTTAGGGTTAGGGTTAGGTTTAGGGTTAGGGTTAGGGTTAGGGTTAGGTTTAGGGTACGGCTTAGTGTACGGGTTCGGGTACGGGTTCGGGTATGGCGTAGGGTATGGGTTAGGGTTAGGGTTAGGGTTAGTTTGAGGGTTAGGGCTCGGTTTAGGTTACGGGTTAGGATTAGGGTACGTCTTAGGGTTAGGGTAGGGGTTAGGGTTAGGGTACGCGTTAGGGTTAGGGTAGTTATTAAACCTATCCCACTCTCTAGATAACCCTTAGCACGTCAAGGAATATTATTTGGGGGTCCAGCCATGGAGAATAGTTTAGACACTAGGAGAAGATAAGGAACACACCCATTATCAAGAAATCACATTAGGATTCTCTTTTTAACCTGTTCCTTAAAACACTAGTGCTTAGGAAATCTATTGGAGGCAGAAGCAGTCAAGGGTAGCTTAGGGTTAGGGTTAGGGTTAGGGTTAGGGTTAGCTTTAGGGTACGGCTTAGGATACGGGTTCGGGTACGTGTTCGGGTACGGCGTAGGGTATGGGTTAGGGTTAGGGTTAGTTTGAAGGTTAGGGCTCGGTTTAGGGTACGGGTTAGGATTAGGGTTCGTGGTAGGGTTAGGGTACGCGTTAGGGTTAGGGTAGTTATTAAACCTATCCCACTCTCTAGATACCCCTTAGCACGTCAAGGAATATTATTTGGGGGTCCAGCCATGGAGAAGAGTTTAGACACTAGGAGAAGATAAGGAACACACCCATTATCAAGAAATCACATTAGGATTCTCTTTTTAACCTGTTCCTTAAAACACTAGTGCTTAGGAAATCTATTGGAGGCAGAAGCAGGCAAGGGTAGCTTAGGGTTAGGGTTAGGGTTAGGGTTAGGGTTAGGGTTAGGATACGGCTTAGGGTACGGGTTCGGGTACGGGTTCGCGTACGGCGTAGGGTATGGGTTAGGGTTAGTGTTAGGGTTAGTTTGAAGGTTAGGGCTCGGTTTAGGGTACGGGTTAGGATTAGGGTTCGTGTTAGGGTTAGGGTAGGGGTTAGGGTTAGCGTACGCGTTAGGGTTAGGGTAGTTATTAAACCTATCCCACTCTCTAGATACCCCTTAGCACGTCAAGGAATATTATTTGGGGGTCCAGCCATGGAGAAGAGTTTAGACACTAGGAGAAGATAAGGAACACACCAATTATCAAGAAATCACATTAGGATTCTCTTTTTAACCTGTTCCTTAAAACACTAGTGCTTAGGAAATCTATTGGAGGCAGAAGCAGTCAAGGGTAGCTTAGGGTTAGGGTTAGGGTTAGGGCTAGGGTTAGGACACGGCTTAGGGTACGGGTTCGGGTACGGGTTTGTGTACGGCGTAGGGTATGGGTTTGGGTTAGTGTTAGGGTTAGTTTGAAGGTTAGGGCTCGGTTTAGGGTACGGGTTAGGATTAGGGTTCGTGTTAGGGTTAGGGTAGGGGTTAGGGTTAGGGTACGCGTTAGGGTTAGGGTAGTTATTAAACCTATCCCACTCCCTAGATGCCCCTTAGCACGTCAAGGAATATTATTTGGGGGACCAGCCATGGAGAAGAGTTTAGACACTAGGAGAAGATAAGGAACACACCCATTATCAAGAAATCACATTAGGATTCTCTTTTTAACCTGTTCCTTAAAACACTAGTGCTTAGGAAATCTATTGGAGGCAGAAGCAGTCAAGGGTAGCTTAGGGTTAGGGTTTGAGTTAGGGTACGGCTTAGGGTACGGGTTCGGGTACGGGTTCGGGTACGGGTTTGGGTATGGCGTAGGATATGGGTTAGGGTTAGGGTTAGGGTTAGTTTGAGGGTTAGGGCTCGGTTTAGGGTACGGGTTAGGATTAGGGTACGTGTTAGGGTTAGGGTAGGGGTTAGGGTTAGGGTACGCGTTAGGGTTAGGGTAGTTATTAAACCTATCCCACTCTCTAGATACCCCTTAGCACGTCAAGGAATATTATTTGGGGGTCCAGCCATGGAGAAGAGTTTAGACACTAGGAGAAGATAAGGAACACACCCATTATCAAGAAATCACATTAGGATTCTCTTTTTAACCTGTTCTTTAAAACACTAGTGCTTAGGAAATCTATTGGAGGCAGAAGCAGTCAAGGGTAGCTTAGGGTAAGGGTTAGGGTTAGGGTTAGGGTTAGGGTACGGCTTAGGGTACGGGTTCGGGCACGGGTTCGTGTACGGCGTAGGATATGGGTTAGGGTTAGGGTTAGGGTTAGTTTGAAGTTTAGGGCTCGGTTTAGGGTACGGGTTAGGATTAGGGTTCGTGTTAGGGTTAGGGTAGGGGTTAGGGTTAGGGTACGCGTTAGGGTTAGGGTAGTTATTAAACCTATCCCACTCCCTAGATACCCCTTAGCACGTCAAGGAATATTATTTGGGGGTCCAGCCATGGAGAAGAGTTTAGACAGTAGGAGAAGATAAGGAACACACCCATTATCCTGAAATCACATTAGGATTCTCTTTTTAACCTGTTCCTTAAAACACTAGTGCTTAGGAAATCTATTGGAGGCAGAAGCAGTCAAGGGTAGCTTAGGGTTAGGGTTAGGGTTAGGGTTAGGGTTAGCTTTAGGGTACGGCTTAGGGTACGGGTTCGGGTACGGGTTCGGGTACGGCGTAGGGTATGGGTTAGGGTTAGGGTTAGTTTGAAGGTTAGGGCTCGGTTTAGGGTACGGGTTAGGATTAGGGTTCGTGTTAGGGTTAGGGTAGGGGTTAGGGTTAGGGTACGCGTTAGGGTTAGGGTAGTTATTAAACCTATCCCACTCTCTAGATACCCCTTAGCACGTCAAGGAATATTATTTGGGGGTCCAGCCATGGAGAAGAGTTTAGACACTAGGAGAAGATAAGGAACACACCCATTATCAAGAAATCACATTAGGATTCTCTTTTTAACCTGTTCCTTAAAACACTAGTGCTCAGGAAATCTATTGGAGGCAGAAGCAGTCAAGGGTAGCTTAGGGTTAGGGTTAGGGTTAGGGTACGACTTAGGGTACGGGTTCGGGTACGGGTTCGGGTACGGGTTCGGGTACGGCGTAGGGTATGGGTTAGGTTTAGGGTTAGGGTTAGTTTGAGGGTTTGGGCTCGGTTTATGTTACGGGTTAGGATTAGGGTACGTGTTAGGGTTAGGGTAGGGGTTAGGGTTAGGGTACGCGTTAGGGTTAGGGTAGTTATTAAACATATCCCACTCTCTAGATACCCCTTAGCACGTCAAGGAATATTATTTGGGGGTCCAGCCATGGAGAAGAGTTTAGACACTAGGAGAAGATAAGGAACACACCCATTATCAATAAATCACATTAGGATTCTCTTTTTAACCTGTTCCTTAAAACACTAGTGCTTAGGAAATCTATTGGAGGCAGAAGCAGTCAAGGGTAGCTTAGGGTTAGGGTTTGGGTTAGGGTACGGCTTAGGGTACGGGTTCGGGTACGGGATCGGGTACGGGTTTGGGTATGGCGTAGGATATGGGTTAGGGTTAGGGTTAGGGTTAGTTTGAGGGTTAGGGCTCGGTTTAGGGTACGGGTTAGGATTAGGGTACGTGTTAGGGTTAGGGTAGGGGTTAGGGTTAGGGTACGCGTTAGGGTTAGGGTAGTTATTAAACCTATCCCACTCTCTAGATACCCCTTAGCACGTCAAGGAATATTATTTGGGTGTCCAGCCATGGAGAAGAGTTTAGACACTAGGAGAAGATAAGGAACACACCCATTATCAAGAAATCACATTAGGATTCTCTTTTTAACCTGTTCCTTAAAACACTAGTGCTTAGGAAATCTATTGGAGGCAGAAGCAGGCAAGGGTAGCTTAGGGTTAGGGTTAGGGTTAGGGTTAGGGTTAGGGTTAGGATACGGCTTAGGGTACGGGTTCGGGTACGGGTTCGCGTACGGCGTAGGGTATGGGTTAGGGTTAGTGTTAGGGTTAGTTTGAAGGTTAGGGCTCGGTTTAGGGTACGGGTTAGGATTAGGGTTCGTGTTAGGGTTAGGGTAGGGGTTAGGGTTAGGGTACGCGTTAGGGTTAGGGTAGTTATTAAACCTATCCCACTCCCTAGATACCCCTTAGCACGTCAAGGAATATTATTTGGGGGTCCAGCCATGGAGAAGAGTTTAGACACTAGGAGAAGATAAGGAACACACCCATTATCCTGAAATCACATTAGGATTCTCTTTTTAACCTGTTCCTTAAAACACTAGTGCTTAGGAAATCTATTGGAGGCAGAAGCAGTCAAGGGTAGCTTAGGGTTAGGGTTAGGTTTAGGGTTAGGGTTAGGGTTAGGGTTAGGTTTAGGGTACGGCTTAGTGTACGGGTTCGGGTACGGGTTCGGGTATGGCGTAGGGTATGGGTTAGGGTTAGGGTTAGGGTTAGTTTGAGGGTTAGGGCTCGGTTTAGGTTACGGGTTAGGATTAGGGTACGTCTTAGGGTTAGGGTAGGGGTTAGGGTTAGGGTACGCGTTAGGGTTAGGGTAGTTATTAAACCTATCCCACTCTCTAGATAACCCTTAGCACGTCAAGGAATATTATTTGGGGGTCCAGCCATGGAGAATAGTTTAGACACTAGGAGAAGATAAGGAACACACCCATTATCAAGAAATCACATTAGGATTCTCTTTTTAACCTGTTCCTTAAAACACTAGTGCTTAGGAAATCTATTGGAGGCAGAAGCAGTCAAGGGTAGCTTAGGGTTAGGGTTAGGGTTAGGGTTAGGGTTAGCTTTAGGGTACGGCTTAGGATACGGGTTCGGGTACGTGTTCGGGTACGGCGTAGGGTATGGGTTAGGGTTAGGGTTAGTTTGAAGGTTAGGGCTCGGTTTAGGGTACGGGTTAGGATTAGGTTTCGTGGTAGGGTTAGGGTACGCGTTAGGGTTAGGGTAGTTATTAAACCTATCCCACTCTCTAGATACCCCTTAGCACGTCAAGGAATATTATTTGGGGGTCCAGCCATGGAGAAGAGTTTAGACACTAGGAGAAGATAAGGAACACACCCATTATCAAGAAATCACATTAGGATTCTCTTTTTAACCTGTTCCTTAAAACACTAGTGCTTAGGAAATCTATTGGAGGCAGAAGCAGTCAAGGGTAGCTTAGGGTTAGGGTTAGGGTTAGGGTACGACTTAGGGTACGGGTTCGGGTACGGGTTCGGGTACGGGTTCGTGTACGGCGTAGGGTATGGGTTTGGGTTAGGGTTAGGGTTAGTTTGAAGGTTAGGGCTCGGTTTAGGGTACGGGTTAGGATTAGGGTTCGTGTTAGGGTTAGGGTAGGGGTTAGGGTTAGGGTACGCGTTAGGGTTAGGGTAGTTATTAAACCTATCCCACTCTCTAGATACCCCTTAGCACGTCAAGGAATATTATTTGGGGGTCCAGCCATGGAGAAGAGTTTAGACACTAGGAGAAGATAAGGAACACACCCATTATCCTGAAATCACATTAGGATTCTCTTTTTAACCTGTTCCTTAATACACTAGTGCTTAGGAAATCTATTGGAGGCAGAAGCAGTCAAGGGTAGCTTAGGGTTAGGGTTACGGTGAGGGTTAGGGTTAGGGTATGGCTTAGGGTACGGGTTCGGGTACGGGTTCGGGTACGGCGTAGGGTATGGGTTAGGGTTAGGGTTAGGGTTAGTTTGAGGGTTAGGGCTCCGTTTAGGGTACGGGTTAGGATTAGGGTAAGTGTTAGGGTTAGGGTAGGGGTTAGGGTTAGGGTACGCGTTAGGGTTAGGGTAGTTATTAAACCTATCTCACTCTCTAGATACCCCTTAGCACGTCAAGGAATATTATTTGGGGGTCCAGCCATGGAGAAGAGTTTAGACACTAGGAGAAGATAAGGAACACACCCATTATCAAGAAATCACATTAGGATTCTCTTTTTAACCTGTTCCTTAAAACACTAGTGCTTAGGAAATCTACTGGAGGCAGAAGCAGTCAAGGGTAGCTTAGGGTTAGGGTTAGGGTTAGGGTTAGGGTTAGGATACGGCTTAGGGTACGGGTTCGGGTACGGGTTCGCGTACGGCGTAGGGTATGGGTTAGGGTTAGTGTTAGGGTTAGTTTGAAGGTTAGGGCTCGGTTTAGGGTACGGGTTAGGATTAGGGTTCGTGTTAGGGTTAGGGTAGGGGTTAGGGTTAGCGTACGCGTTAGGGTTAGGGTAGTTATTAAACCTATCCCACTCTCTAGATACCCCTTAGCACGTCAAGGAATATTATTTGGGGGTCCAGCCATGGAGAAGAGTTTAGACACTAGGAGAAGATAAGGAACACACCCATTATCAAGAAATCACATTAGGATTCTCTTTTTAACCTGTTCCTTAAAACACTAGTGCTTAGGAAATCTATTGGAGGCAGAAGCAGTCAAGGGTAGCTTAGGGTTAGGGTTAGGGTTAGGGCTAGGGTTAGGACACGGCTTAGGGTACGGGTTCGGGTACGGGTTTGTGTACGGCGTAGGGTATGGGTTTGGGTTAGTGTTAGGGTTAGTTTGAAGGTTAGGGCTCGGTTTAGGGTACGGGTTAGGATTAGGGTTCGTGTTAGGGTTAGGGTAGGGGTTAGGGTTAGGGTACGCGTTAGGGTTAGGGTAGTTATTAAACCTATCCCACTCCCTAGATGCCCCTTAGCACGTCAAGGAATATTATTTGGGGGACCAGCCATGGAGAAGAGTTTAGACACTAGGAGAAGATAAGGAACACACCCATTATCAAGAAATCACATTAGGATTCTCTTTTTAACCTGTTCCTTAAAACACTAGTGCTTAGGAAATCTATTGGAGGCAGAAGCAGTCAAGGGTAGCTTAGGGTTAGGGTTTGGGTTAGGGTACGGCTTAGGGTACGGGTTCGGGTACGGGTTCGGGTACGGGTTTGGGTATGGCGTAGGATATGGGTTAGGGTTAGGGTTAGGGTTAGTTTGAGGGTTAGGGCTCGGTTTAGGGTACGGGTTAGGATTAGGGTACGTGTTAGGTTTAGGGTAGGGGTTAGGGTTAGGGTACGCGTTAGGGTTAGGGTAGTTATTAAACCTATCCCACTCTCTAGATACCCCTTAGCACGTCAAGGAATATTATTTGGGGGTCCAGCCATGGAGAAGAGTTTAGACACTAGGAGAAGATAAGGAACACACCCATTATCAAGAAATCACATTAGGATTCTCTTTTTAACCTGTTCTTTAAAACACTAGTGCTTAGGAAATCTATTGGAGGCAGAAGCAGTCAAGGGTAGCTTAGGGTAAGGGTTAGGGTTAGGGTTAGGGTTAGGGTACGGCTTAGGGTACGGGTTCGGGCACGGGTTCGTGTACGGCATAGGGTATGGGTTAGGGTTAGGGTTAGGGTTAGTTTGAAGTTTAGGGCTCGGTTTAGGGTACGGGTTAGGATTAGGGTTCGTGTTAGGGTTAGGGTAGGGGTTAGGGTTAGGGTACGCGTTAGGGTTAGGGTAGTTATTAAACCTATCCCACTCCCTAGATACCCCTTAGCACGTCAAGGAATATTATTTGGGGGTCCAGCCATGGAGAAGAGTTTAGACAGTAGGAGAAGGTAAGGAACACACCCATTATCCTGAAATCACATTAGGATTCTCTTTTTAACCTGTTCCTTAAAACACTAGTGCTTAGGAAATCTATTGGAGGCAGAAGCAGTCAAGGGTAGCTTAGGGTTAGGGTTAGGGTTAGGGTTAGGGTTAGCTTTAGGGTACGGCTTAGGGTACGGGTTCGGGTACGGGTTCGGGTACGGCGTAGGGTATGGGTTAGGGTTAGGGTTAGTTTGAAGGTTAGGGCTCGGTTTAGGGTACGGGTTAGGATTAGGGTTCGTGTTAGGGTTAGTGTAGGGGTTAGGGTTAGGGTACGCGTTAGGGTTAGGGTAGTTATTAAACCTATCCCACTCTCTAGATACCCCTTAGCACGTCAAGGAATATTATTTGGGGGTCCAGCCATGGAGAAGAGTTTAGACACTAGGAGAAGATAAGGAACACACCCATTATCAAGAAATCACATTAGGATTCTCTTTTTAACCTGTTCCTTAAAACACTAGTGCTCAGGAAATCTATTGGAGGCAGAAGCAGTCAAGGGTAGCTTAGGGTTAGGGTTAGGGTTAGGGTACGACTTAGGGTACGGGTTCGGGTACGGGTTCGGGTACGGGTTCGGGTACGGCGTAGGGTATGGGTTAGGTTTAGGGTTAGGGTTAGTTTGAGGGTTTGGGCTCGGTTTATGTTACGGGTTAGGATTAGGGTACGTGTTAGGGTTAGGGTAGGGGTTAGGGTTAGGGTACGCATTAGGGTTAGGGTAGTTATTAAACATATCCCACTCTCTAGATACCCCTTAGCACGTCAAGGAATATTATTTGGGGGTCCAGCCATGGAGAAGAGTTTAGACACTAGGAGAAGATAAGGAACACACCCATTATCAATAAATCACATTAGGATTCTCTTTTTAACCTGTTCCTTAAAACACTAGTGCTTAGGAAATCTATTGGAGGCAGAAGCAGTCAAGGGTAGCTTAGGGTTAGGGTTTGGGTTAGGGTACGGCTTAGGGTACGGGTTCGGGTACGGGATCGGGTACGGGTTTGGGTATGGCGTAGGATATGGGTTAGGGTTAGGGTTAGGGTTAGTTTGAGGGTTAGGGCTCGGTTTAGGGTACGGGTTAGGATTAGGGTACGTGTTAGGGTTAGGGTAGGGGTTAGGGTTAGGGTACGCGTTAGGGTTAGGGTAGTTATTAAACCTATCCCACTCTCTAGATACCCCTTAGCACGTCAAGGAATATTATTTGGGTGTCCAGCCATGGAGAAGAGTTTAGACACTAGGAGAAGATAAGGAACACACCCATTATCAAGAAATCACATTAGGATTCTCTTTTTAACCTGTTCCTTAAAACACTAGTGCTTAGGAAATCTATTGGAGGCAGAAGCAGGCAAGGGTAGCTTAGGGTTAGGGTTAGGGTTAGGGTTAGGGTTAGGGTTAGGATACGGCTTAGGGTACGGGTTCGGGTACGGGTTCGCGTACGGCGTAGGGTATGGGTTAGGGTTAGTGTTAGGGTTAGTTTGAAGGTTAGGGCTCGGTTTAGGGTACGGGTTAGGATTAGGGTTCGTGTTAGGGTTAGGGTAGGGGTTAGGGTTAGGGTACGCGTTAGGGTTAGGGTAGTTATTAAACCTATCCCACTCCCTAGATACCCCTTAGCACGTCAAGGAATATTATTTGGGGGTCCAGCCATGGAGAAGAGTTTAGACAGTAGGAGAAGATAAGGAACACACCCATTATCCTGAAATCACATTAGGATTCTCTTTTTAACCTGTTCCTTAAAACACTAGTGCTTAGGAAATCTATTGGAGGCAGAAGCAGTCAAGGGTAGCTTAGGGTTAGGGTTAGGTTTAGGGTTAGGGTTAGGGTTAGGGTTAGGTTTAGGGTACGGCTTAGTGTACGGGTTCGGGTACGGGTTCGGGTATGGCGTAGGGTATGGGTTAGGGTTAGGGTTAGGGTTAGTTTGAGGGTTAGGGCTCGGTTTAGGTTACGGGTTAGGATTAGGGTACGTCTTAGGGTTAGGGTAGGGGTTAGGGTTAGGGTACGCGTTAGGGTTAGGGTAGTTATTAAACCTATCCCACTCTCTAGATAACCCTTAGCACGTCAAGGAATATTATTTGGGGGTCCAGCCATGGAGAATAGTTTAGACACTAGGAGAAGATAAGGAACACACCCATTATCAAGAAATCACATTAGGATTCTCTTTTTAACATGTTCCTTAAAACACTAGTGCTTAGGAAATCTATTGGAGGCAGAAGCAGTCAAGGGTAGCTTAGGGTTAGGGTTAGGGTTAGGGTTAGGGTTAGCTTTAGGGTACGGCTTAGGATACGGGTTCGGGTACGTGTTCGGGTACGGCGTAGGGTATGGGTTAGGGTTAGGGTTAGTTTGAAGGTTAGGGCTCGGTTTAGGGTACGGGTTAGGATTAGGGTTCGTGGTAGGGTTAGGGTACGCGTTAGGGTTAGGGTAGTTATTAAACCTATCCCACTCTCTAGATACCCCTTAGCACGTCAAGGAATATTATTTGGGGGTCCAGCCATGGAGAAGAGTTTAGACACTAGGAGAAGATAAGGAACACACCCATTATCAAGAAATCACATTAGGATTCTCTTTTTAACCTGTTCCTTAAAACACTAGTGCTCAGGAAATCTATTGGAGGCAGAAGCAGTCAAGGGTAGCTTAGGGTTAGGGTTAGGGTTAGGGTACGACTTAGGGTACGGGTTCGGGTACGGGTTCGGGTACGGGTTCGGGTACGGCGTAGGGTATGGGTTAGGTTTAGGGTTAGGGTTAGTTTGAGGGTTTGGGCTCGGTTTATGTTACGGGTTAGGATTAGGGTACGTGTTAGGGTTAGGGTAGGGGTTAGGGTTAGGGTACGCGTTAGGGTTAGGGTAGTTATTAAACATATCCCACTCTCTAGATACCCCTTAGCACGTCAAGGAATATTATTTGGGGGTCCAGCCATGGAGAAGAGTTTAGACACTAGGAGAAGATAAGGAACACACCCATTATCAAGAAATCACATTAGGATTCTCTTTTTAACCTGTTCCTTAAAACACTAGTGCTTAGGAAATCTATTGGAGGCAGAAGCAGTCAAGGGTAGCTTAGGGTTAGGGTTTGGGTTAGGGTACGGCTTAGGGTACGGGTTCGGGTACGGGATCGGGTACGGGTTTGGGTATGGCGTAGGATATGGGTTAGGGTTAGGGTTAGGGTTAGTTTGAGGGTTAGGGCTCGGTTTAGGGTACGGGTTAGGATTAGGGTACGTGTTAGGGTTAGGGTAGGGGTTAGGGTTAGGGTACGCGTTAGGGTTAGGGTAGTTATTAAACCTATCCCACTCTCTAGATACCCCTTAGCACGTCAAGGAATATTATTTGGGTGTCCAGCCATGGAGAAGAGTTTAGACACTAGGAGAAGATAAGGAACACACCCATTATCAAGAAATCACATTAGGATTCTCTTTTTAACCTGTTCCTTAAAACACTAGTGCTTAGGAAATCTATTGGAGGCAGAAGCAGGCAAGGGTAGCTTAGGGTTAGGGTTAGGATTAGGGTTAGGGTTAGGGTTAGGATACGGCTTAGGGTACGGGTTCGGGTACGGGTTCGCGTACGGCGTAGGGTATGGGTTAGGGTTAGTGTTAGGGTTAGTTTGAAGGTTAGGGCTCGGTTTAGGGTACGGGTTAGGATTAGGGTTCGTGTTAGGGTTAGGGTAGGGGTTAGGGTTAGGGTACGCGTTAGGGTTAGGGTAGTTATTAAACCTATCCCACTCCCTAGATACCCCTTAGCACGTCAAGGAATATTATTTGGGGGTCCAGCCATGGAGAAGAGTTTAGACACTAGGAGAAGATAAGGAACACACCCATTATCCTGAAATCACATTAGGATTCTCTTTTTAACCTGTTCCTTAAAACACTAGTGCTTAGGAAATCTATTGGAGGCAGAAGCAGTCAAGGGTAGCTTAGGGTTAGGGTTAGGTTTAGGGTTAGGGTTAGGGTTAGGGTTAGGTTTAGGGTACGGCTTAGTGTACGGGTTCGGGTACGGGTTCGGGTATGGCGTAGGGTATGGGTTAGGGTTAGGGTTAGGGTTAGTTTGAGGGTTAGGGCTCGGTTTAGGTTACGGGTTAGGATTAGGGTACGTCTTAGGGTTAGGGTAGGGGTTAGGGTTAGGGTACGCGTTAGGGTTAGGGTAGTTATTAAACCTATCCCACTCTCTAGATAACCCTTAGCACGTCAAGGAATATTATTTGGGGGTCCAGCCATGGAGAATAGTTTAGACACTAGGAGAAGATAAGGAACACACCCATTATCAAGAAATCACATTAGGATTCTCTTTTTAACCTGTTCCTTAAAACACTAGTGCTTAGGAAATCTATTGGAGGCAGAAGCAGTCAAGGGTAGCTTAGGGTTAGGGTTAGGGTTAGGGTTAGGGTTAGCTTTAGGGTACGGCTTAGGATACGGGTTCGGGTACGTGTTCGGGTACGGCGTAGGGTATGGGTTAGGGTTAGGGTTAGTTTGAAGGTTAGGGCTCGGTTTAGGGTACGGGTTAGGATTAGGTTTCGTGGTAGGGTTAGGGTACGCGTTAGGGTTAGGGTAGTTATTAAACCTATCCCACTCTCTAGATACCCCTTAGCACGTCAAGGAATATTATTTGGGGGTCCAGCCATGGAGAAGAGTTTAGACACTAGGAGAAGATAAGGAACACACCCATTATCAAGAAATCACATTAGGATTCTCTTTTTAACCTGTTCCTTAAAACACTAGTGCTTAGGAAATCTATTGGAGGCAGAAGCAGTCAAGGGTAGCTTAGGGTTAGGGTTAGGGTTAGGGTACGACTTAGGGTACGGGTTCGGGTACGGGTTCGGGTACGGGTTCGTGTACGGCGTAGGGTATGGGTTTGGGTTAGGGTTAGGGTTAGTTTGAAGGTTAGGGCTCGGTTTAGGGTACGGGTTAGGATTAGGGTTCGTGTTAGGGTTAGGGTAGGGGTTAGGGTTAGGGTACGCGTTAGGGTTAGGGTAGTTATTAAACCTATCCCACTCTCTAGATACCCCTTAGCACGTCAAGGAATATTATTTGGGGGTCCAGCCATGGAGAAGAGTTTAGACACTAGGAGAAGATAAGGAACACACCCATTATCCTGAAATCACATTAGGATTCTCTTTTTAACCTGTTCCTTAATACACTAGTGCTTAGGAAATCTATTGGAGGCAGAAGCAGTCAAGGGTAGCTTAGGGTTAGGGTTACGGTGAGGGTTAGGGTTAGGGTATGGCTTAGGGTACGGGTTCGGGTACGGGTTCGGGTACGGCGTAGGGTATGGGTTAGGGTTAGGGTTAGGGTTAGTTTGAGGGTTAGGGCTCCGTTTAGGGTACGGGTTAGGATTAGGGTAAGTGTTAGGGTTAGGGTAGGGGTTAGGGTTAGGGTACGCGTTAGGGTTAGGGTAGTTATTAAACCTATCTCACTCTCTAGATACCCCTTAGCACGTCAAGGAATATTATTTGGGGGTCCAGCCATGGAGAAGAGTTTAGACACTAGGAGAAGATAAGGAACACACCCATTATCAAGAAATCACATTAGGATTCTCTTTTTAACCTGTTCCTTAAAACACTAGTGCTTAGGAAATCTACTGGAGGCAGAAGCAGTCAAGGGTAGCTTAGGGTTAGGGTTAGGGTTAGGGTTAGGGTTAGGATACGGCTTAGGGTACGGGTTCGGGTACGGGTTCGCGTACGGCGTAGGGTATGGGTTAGGGTTAGTGTTAGGGTTAGTTTGAAGGTTAGGGCTCGGTTTAGGGTACGGGTTAGGATTAGGGTTCGTGTTAGGGTTAGGGTAGGGGTTAGGGTTAGCGTACGCGTTAGGGTTAGGATAGTTATTAAACCTATCCCACTCTCTAGATACCCCTTAGCACGTCAAGGAATATTATTTGGGGGTCCAGCCATGGAGAAGAGTTTAGACACTAGGAGAAGATAAGGAACACACCCATTATCAAGAAATCACATTAGGATTCTCTTTTTAACCTGTTCCTTAAAACACTAGTGCTTAGGAAATCTATTGGAGGCAGAAGCAGTCAAGGGTAGCTTAGGGTTAGGGTTAGGGTTAGGGCTAGGGTTAGGACACGGCTTAGGGTACGGGTTCGGGTACGGGTTTGTGTACGGCGTAGGGTATGGGTTTGGGTTAGTGTTAGGGTTAGTTTGAAGGTTAGGGCTCGGTTTAGGGTACGGGTTAGGATTAGGGTTCGTGTTAGGGTTAGGGTAGGGGTTAGGGTTAGGGTACGCGTTAGGGTTAGGGTAGTTATTAAACCTATCCCACTCCCTAGATGCCCCTTAGCACGTCAAGGAATATTATTTGGGGGACCAGCCATGGAGAAGAGTTTAGACACTAGGAGAAGATAAGGAACACACCCATTATCAAGAAATCACATTAGGATTCTCTTTTTAACCTGTTCCTTAAAACACTAGTGCTTAGGAAATCTATTGGAGGCAGAAGCAGTCAAGGGTAGCTTAGGGTTAGGGTTTGGGTTAGGGTACGGCTTAGGGTACGGGTTCGGGTACGGGTTCGGGTACGGGTTTGGGTATGGCGTAGGATATGGGTTAGGGTTAGGGTTAGGGTTAGTTTGAGGGTTAGGGCTCGGTTTAGGGTACGGGTTAGGATTAGGGTACGTGTTAGGTTTAGGGTAGGGGTTAGGGTTAGGGTACGCGTTAGGGGTTAGGGTAGTTATTAAACCTATCCCACTCTCTAGATACCCCTTAGCACGTCAAGGAATATTATTTGGGGGTCCAGCCATGGAGAAGAGTTTAGACACTAGGAGAAGATAAGGAACACACCCATTATCAAGAAATCACATTAGGATTCTCTTTTTAACCTGTTCTTTAAAACACTAGTGCTTAGGAAATCTATTGGAGGCAGAAGCAGTCAAGGGTAGCTTAGGGTAAGGGTTAGGGTTAGGGTTAGGGTTAGGGTACGGCTTAGGGTACGGGTTCGGGCACGGGTTCGTGTACGGCGTAGGGTATGGGTTAGGGTTAGGGTTAGGGTTAGTTTGAAGTTTAGGGCTCGGTTTAGGGTACGGGTTAGGATTAGGGTTCGTGTTAGGGTTAGGGTAGGGGTTAGGGTTAGGGTACGCGTTAGGGTTAGGGTAGTTATTAAACCTATCCCACTCCCTAGATACCCCTTAGCACGTCAAGGAATATTATTTGGGGGTCCAGCCATGGAGAAGAGTTTAGACAGTAGGAGAAGATAAGGAACACACCCATTATCCTGAAATCACATTAGGATTCTCTTTTTAACCTGTTCCTTAAAACACTAGTGCTTAGGAAATCTATTGGAGGCAGAAGCAGTCAAGGGTAGCTTAGGGTTAGGGTTAGGGTTAGGGTTAGGGTTAGCTTTAGGGTACGGCTTAGGGTACGGGTTCGGGTACGGGTTCGGGTACGGCGTAGGGTATGGGTTAGGGTTAGGGTTAGTTTGAAGGTTAGGGCTCGGTTTAGGGTACGGGTTAGGATTAGGGTTCGTGTTAGGGTTAGGGTAGGGGTTAGGGTTAGGGTACGCGTTAGGGTTAGGGTAGTTATTAAACCTATCCCACTCTCTAGATACCCCTTAGCACGTCAAGGAATATTATTTGGGGGTCCAGCCATGGAGAAGAGTTTAGACACTAGGAGAAGATAAGGAACACACCCATTATCAAGAAATCACATTAGGATTCTCTTTTTAACCTGTTCCTTAAAACACTAGTGCTCAGGAAATCTATTGGAGGCAGAAGCAGTCAAGGGTAGCTTAGGGTTAGGGTTAGGGTTAGGGTACGACTTAGGGTACGGGTTCGGGTACGGGTTCGGGTACGGGTTCGGGTACGGCGTAGGGTATGGGTTAGGTTTAGGGTTAGGGTTAGTTTGAGGGTTTGGGCTCGGTTTATGTTACGGGTTAGGATTAGGGTACGTGATAGGGTTAGGGTAGGGGTTAGGGTTAGGGTACGCGTTAGGGTTAGGGTAGTTATTAAACATATCCCACTCTCTAGATACCCCTTAGCACGTCAAGGAATATTATTTGGGGGTCCAGCCATGGAGAAGAGTTTAGACACTAGGAGAAGATAAGGAACACACCCATTATCAATAAATCACATTAGGATTCTCTTTTTAACCTGTTCCTTAAAACACTAGTGCTTAGGAAATCTATTGGAGGCAGAAGCAGGCAAGGGTAGCTTAGGGTTAGCGTTAGGGTTAGGGTTAGGGTTAGGGTTAGGATACGGCTTAGGGTACGGGTTCGGGTACGGGTTCGCGTACGGCGTAGGGTATGGGTTAGGGTTAGTGTTAGGGTTAGTTTGAAGGTTAGGGCTCGGTTTAGGGTACGGGTTAGGATTAGGGTTCGTGTTAGGGTTAGGGTAGGGGTTAGGGTTAGGGTACGCGTTAGGGTTAGGGTAGTTATTAAACCTATCCCACTCCCTAGATACCCCTTAGCACGTCAAGGAATATTATTTGGGGGTCCAGCCATGGAGAAGAGTTTAGACAGTAGGAGAAGATAAGGAACACACCCATTATCCTGAAATCACATTAGGATTCTCTTTTTAACCTGTTCCTTAAAACACTAGTGCTTAGGAAATCTATTGGAGGCAGAAGCAGTCAAGGGTAGCTTAGGGTTAGGGTTAGGTTTAGGGTTAGGGTTAGGGTTAGGGTTAGGTTTAGGGTACGGCTTAGTGTACGGGTTCGGGTACGGGTTCGGGTATGGCGTAGGGTATGGGTTAGGGTTAGGGTTAGGGTTAGTTTGAGGGTTAGGGCTCGGTTTAGGTTACGGGTTAGGATTAGGGTACGTCTTAGGGTTAGGGTAGGGGTTAGGGTTAGGGTACGCGTTAGGGTTAGGGTAGTTATTAAACCTATCCCACTCTCTAGATAACCCTTAGCACGTCAAGGAATATTATTTGGGGGTCCAGCCATGGAGAATAGTTTAGACACTAGGAGAAGATAAGGAACACACCCATTATCAAGAAATCACATTAGGATTCTCTTTTTAACATGTTCCTTAAAACACTAGTGCTTAGGAAATCTATTGGAGGCAGAAGCAGTCAAGGGTAGCTTAGGGTTAGGGTTAGGGTTAGGGTTAGGGTTAGCTTTAGGGTACGGCTTAGGATACGGGTTCGGGTACGTGTTCGGGTACGGCGTAGGGTATGGGTTAGGGTTAGGGTTAGTTTGAAGGTTAGGGCTCGGTTTAGGGTACGGGTTAGGATTAGGGTTCGTGGTAGGGTTAGGGTACGCGTTAGGGTTAGGGTAGTTATTAAACCTATCCCACTCTCTAGATACCCCTTAGCACGTCAAGGAATATTATTTGGGGGTCCAGCCATGGAGAAGAGTTTAGACACTAGGAGAAGATAAGGAACACACCCATTATCAAGAAATCACATTAGGATTCTCTTTTTAACCTGTTCCTTAAAACACTAGTGCTTAGGAAATCTATTGGAGGCAGAAGCAGGCAAGGGTAGCTTAGGGTTAGGGTTAGGGTTAGGGTTAGGGTTAGGGTTAGGATACGGCTTAGGGTACGGGTTCGGGTACGGGTTCGCGTACGGCGTAGGGTATGGGTTAGGGTTAGTGTTAGGGTTAGTTTGAAGGTTAGGGCTCGGTTTAGGGTACGGGTTAGGATTAGGGTTCGTGTTAGGGTTAGGGTAGGGGTTAGGGTTAGCGTACGCGTTAGGGTTAGGGTAGTTATTAAACCTATCCCACTCTCTAGATACCCCTTAGCACGTCAAGGAATATTATTTGGGGGTCCAGCCATGGAGAAGAGTTTAGACACTAGGAGAAGATAAGGAACACACCAATTATCAAGAAATCACATTAGGATTCTCTTTTTAACCTGTTCCTTAAAACACTAGTGCTTAGGAAATCTATTGGAGGCAGAAGCAGTCAAGGGTAGCTTAGGGTTAGGGTTAGGGTTAGGGCTAGGGTTAGGACACGGCTTAGGGTACGGGTTCGGGTACGGGTTTGTGTACGGCGTAGGGTATGGGTTTGGGTTAGTGTTAGGGTTAGTTTGAAGGTTAGGGCTCGGTTTAGGGTACGGGTTAGGATTAGGGTTCGTGTTAGGGTTAGGGTAGGGGTTAGGGTTAGGGTACGCGTTAGGGTTAGGGTAGTTATTAAACCTATCCCACTCCCTAGATGCCCCTTAGCACGTCAAGGAATATTATTTGGGGGACCAGCCATGGAGAAGAGTTTAGACACTAGGAGAAGATAAGGAACACACCCATTATCAAGAAATCACATTAGGATTCTCTTTTTAACCTGTTCCTTAAAACACTAGTGCTTAGGAAATCTATTGGAGGCAGAAGCAGTCAAGGGTAGCTTAGGGTTAGGGTTTGGGTTAGGGTACGGCTTAGGGTACGGGTTCGGGTACGGGTTCGGGTACGGGTTTGGGTATGGCGTAGGATATGGGTTAGGGTTAGGGTTAGGGTTAGTTTGAGGGTTAGGGCTCGGTTTAGGGTACGGGTTAGGATTAGGGTACGTGTTAGGGTTAGGGTAGGGGTTAGGGTTAGGGTACGCGTTAGGGTTAGGGTAGTTATTAAACCTATCCCACTCTCTAGATACCCCTTAGCACGTCAAGGAATATTATTTGGGGGTCCAGCCATGGAGAAGAGTTTAGACACTAGGAGAAGATAAGGAACACACCCATTATCAAGAAATCACATTAGGATTCTCTTTTTAACCTGTTCTTTAAAACACTAGTGCTTAGGAAATCTATTGGAGGCAGAAGCAGTCAAGGGTAGCTTAGGGTAAGGGTTAGGTTTAGGGTTAGGGTTAGGGTACGGCTTAGGGTACGGGTTCGGGCACGGGTTCGTGTACGGCGTAGGATATGGGTTAGGGTTAGAGTTAGGGTTAGTTTGAAGTTTAGGGCTCGGTTTAGGGTACGGGTTAGGATTAGGGTTCGTGTTAGGGTTAGGGTAGGGGTTAGGGTTAGGGTACGCGTTAGGGTTAGGGTAGTTATTAAACCTATCCCACTCCCTAGATACCCCTTAGCACGTCAAGGAATATTATTTGGGGGTCCAGCCATGGAGAAGAGTTTAGACAGTAGGAGAAGATAAGGAACACACCCATTATCCTGAAATCACATTAGGATTCTCTTTTTAACCTGTTCCTTAAAACACTAGTGCTTAGGAAATCTATTGGAGGCAGAAGCAGTCAAGGGTAGCTTAGGGTTAGGGTTAGGGTTAGGGTTAGGGTTAGCTTTAGGGTACGGCTTAGGGTACGGGTTCGGGTACGGGTTCGGGTACGGCGTAGGGTATGGGTTAGGGTTAGGGTTAGTTTGAAGGTTAGGGCTCGGTTTAGGGTACGGGTTAGGATTAGGGTTCGTGTTAGGGTTAGGGTAGGGGTTAGGGTTAGGGTACGCGTTAGGGTTAGGGTAGTTATTAAACCTATCCCACTCTCTAGATACCCCTTAGCACGTCAAGGAATATTATTTGGGGGTCCAGCCATGGAGAAGAGTTTAGACACTAGGAGAAGATAAGGAACACACCCATTATCAAGAAATCACATTAGGATTCTCTTTTTAACCTGTTCCTTAAAACACTAGTGCTCAGGAAATCTATTGGAGGCAGAAGCAGTCAAGGGTAGCTTAGGGTTAGGGTTAGGGTTAGGGTACGACTTAGGGTACGGGTTCGGGTACGGGTTCGGGTACGGGTTCGGGTACGGCGTAGGGTATGGGTTAGGTTTAGGGTTAGGGTTAGTTTGAGGGTTTGGGCTCGGTTTATGTTACGGGTTAGGATTAGGGTACGTGTTAGGGTTAGGGTAGGGGTTAGGGTTAGGGTACGCGTTAGGGTTAGGGTAGTTATTAAACATATCCCACTCTCTAGATACCCCTTAGCACGTCAAGGAATATTATTTGGGGGTCCAGCC
This sequence comes from Eschrichtius robustus, assembly GCF_028021215.1. Taxonomy (NCBI): domain Eukaryota; kingdom Metazoa; phylum Chordata; class Mammalia; order Artiodactyla; family Eschrichtiidae; genus Eschrichtius; species Eschrichtius robustus. The sequence continues at coordinate 506,063 of NW_027175233.1, forward strand.
ATGGAGAAGAGTTTAGACACTAGGAGAAGATAAGGAACACACCCATTATCAATAAATCACATTAGGATTCTCTTTTTAACCTGTTCCTTAAAACACTAGTGCTTAGGAAATCTATTGGAGGCAGAAGCAGTCAAGGGTAGCTTAGGGTTAGGGTTTGGGTTAGGGTACGGCTTAGGGTACGGGTTCGGGTACGGGATCGGGTACGGGTTTGGGTATGGCGTAGGATATGGGTTAGGGTTAGGGTTAGGGTTAGTTTGAGGGTTAGGGCTCGGTTTAGGGTACGGGTTAGGATTAGGGTACGTGTTAGGGTTAGGGTAGGGGTTAGGGTTAGGGTACGCGTTAGGGTTAGGGTAGTTATTAAACCTATCCCACTCTCTAGATACCCCTTAGCACGTCAAGGAATATTATTTGGGTGTCCAGCCATGGAGAAGAGTTTAGACACTAGGAGAAGATAAGGAACACACCCATTATCAAGAAATCACATTAGGATTCTCTTTTTAACCTGTTCCTTAAAACACTAGTGCTTAGGAAATCTATTGGAGGCAGAAGCAGGCAAGGGTAGCTTAGGGTTAGGGTTAGGGTTAGGGTTAGGGTTAGGGTTAGGATACGGCTTAGGGTACGGGTTCGGGTACGGGTTCGCGTACGGCGTAGGGTATGGGTTAGGGTTAGTGTTAGGGTTAGTTTGAAGGTTAGGGCTCGGTTTAGGGTACGGGTTAGGATTAGGGTTCGTGTTAGGGTTAGGGTAGGGGTTAGGGTTAGGGTACGCGTTAGGGTTAGGGTAGTTATTAAACCTATCCCACTCCCTAGATACCCCTTAGCACGTCAAGGAATATTATTTGGGGGTCCAGCCATGGAGAAGAGTTTAGACAGTAGGAGAAGATAAGGAACACACCCATTATCCTGAAATCACATTAGGATTCTCTTTTTAACCTGTTCCTTAAAACACTAGTGCTTAGGAAATCTATTGGAGGCAGAAGCAGTCAAGGGTAGCTTAGGGTTAGGGTTAGGTTTAGGGTTAGGGTTAGGGTTAGGGTTAGGTTTAGGGTACGGCTTAGTATACGGGTTCGGGTACGGGTTCGGGTATGGCGTAGGGTATGGGTTAGGGTTAGGGTTAGGGTTAGTTTGAGGGTTAGGGCTCGGTTTAGGTTACGGGTTAGGATTAGGGTACGTCTTAGGGTTAGGGTAGGGGTTAGGGTTAGGGTACGCGTTAGGGTTAGGGTAGTTATTAAACCTATCCCACTCTCTAGATAACCCTTAGCACGTCAAGGAATATTATTTGGGGGTCCAGCCATGGAGAATAGTTTAGACACTAGGAGAAGATAAGGAACACACCCATTATCAAGAAATCACATTAGGATTCTCTTTTTAACCTGTTCCTTAAAACACTAGTGCTTAGGAAATCTATTGGAGGCAGAAGCAGTCAAGGGTAGCTTAGGGTTAGGGTTAGGGTTAGGGTTAGGGTTAGCTTTAGGGTACGGCTTAGGATACGGGTTCGGGTACGTGTTCGGGTACGGCGTAGGGTATGGGTTAGGGTTAGGGTTAGTTTGAAGGTTAGGGCTCGGTTTAGGGTACGGGTTAGGATTAGGTTTCGTGGTAGGGTTAGGGTACGCGTTAGGGTTAGGGTAGTTATTAAACCTATCCCACTCTCTAGATACCCCTTAGCACGTCAAGGAATATTATTTGGGGGTCCAGCCATGGAGAAGAGTTTAGACACTAGGAGAAGATAAGGAACACACCCATTATCAAGAAATCACATTAGGATTCTCTTTTTAACCTGTTCCTTAAAACACTAGTGCTTAGGAAATCTATTGGAGGCAGAAGCAGTCAAGGGTAGCTTAGGGTTAGGGTTAGGGTTAGGGTACGACTTAGGGTACGGGTTCGGGTACGGGTTCGGGTACGGGTTCGTGTACGGCGTAGGGTATGGGTTTGGGTTAGGGTTAGGGTTAGTTTGAAGGTTAGGGCTCGGTTTAGGGTACGGGTTAGGATTAGGGTTCGTGTTAGGGTTAGGGTAGGGGTTAGGGTTAGGGTACGCGTTAGGGTTAGGGTAGTTATTAAACCTATCCCACTCTCTAGATACCCCTTAGCACGTCAAGGAATATTATTTGGGGGTCCAGCCATGGAGAAGAGTTTAGACACTAGGAGAAGATAAGGAACACACCCATTATCCTGAAATCACATTAGGATTCTCTTTTTAACCTGTTCCTTAATACACTAGTGCTTAGGAAATCTATTGGAGGCAGAAGCAGTCAAGGGTAGCTTAGGGTTAGGGTTACGGTGAGGGTTAGGGTTAGGGTATGGCTTAGGGTACGGGTTCGGGTACGGGTTCGGGTACGGCGTAGGGTATGGGTTAGGGTTAGGGTTAGGGTTAGTTTGAGGGTTAGGGCTCCGTTTAGGGTACGGGTTAGGATTAGGGTAAGTGTTAGGGTTAGGGTAGGGGTTAGGGTTAGGGTACGCGTTAGGGTTAGGGTAGTTATTAAACCTATCTCACTCTCTAGATACCCCTTAGCACGTCAAGGAATATTATTTGGGGGTCCAGCCATGGAGAAGAGTTTAGACACTAGGAGAAGATAAGGAACACACCCATTATCAAGAAATCACATTAGGATTCTCTTTTTAACCTGTTCCTTAAAACACTAGTGCTTAGGAAATCTATTGGAGGCAGAAGCAGTCAAGGGTAGCTTAGGGTTAGGGTTAGGGTTAGGGTTAGGGTTAGGGTACGGCTTAGGGTACGGGTTCGGGTACGGGTTCGTGTACGCTGTAGGGTATGGGTTAGGGTTAGGGTTAGGGTTAGTTTGAAGGTTAGGGCTCGGTTTAGGGTACGGGTTAGGATTAGGGTTCGTGTTAGGGTTAGGGTAGGGGTTAGGGTTAGGGTACGCGTTAGGGTTAGGGTAGTTATTAAACCTATCCCACTCTCTAGATACCCCTTAGCACGTCAAGGAATATTATTTGGGGGTCCAGCCATGGAGAAGAGTTTAGACACTAGGAGAAGATAAGGAACACACCCATTATCAAGAAATCACATTAGGATTCTCTTTTTAACCTGTTCCTTAAAACACTAGTGCTTAGGAAATCTATTGGAGGCAGAAGCAGTCAAGGGTAGCTTAGGGTTAGGGTTACGGTGAGGGTTAGGGTTAGGGTATGGCTTAGGGTACGGGTTCGGGTACGGGTTCGTGTACGGCGTAGGGTATGGGTTAGGGTTAGGGTTAGGGTTAGTTTGAGGGTTAGGGCTCCGTTTAGGGTACGGGTTAGGATTAGGGTAAGTGTTAGGGTTAGGGTAGGGGTTAGGGTTAGGGTACGCGTTAGGGTTAGGGTAGTTATTAAACCTATCCCACTCTCTAGATACCCCTTAGCACGTCAAGGAATATTATTTGGGGGTCCAGCCATGGAGAAGAGTTTAGACACTAGGAGAAGATAAGGAACACACCCATTATCAAGAAATCACATTAGGATTCTCTTTTTAACCTGTTCCTTAAAACACTAGTGCTTAGGAAATCTATTGGAGGCAGAAGCAGTCAAGGTTAGCTTAGGGTTAAGTTTAGGGTTATTGTTAGGGTAAGGATTAGGGTACGCGTTCGGGTACGGCATAGGGTATGGGTTAGGGTTAGGGTTAGGGTTAGTTTGAGGGTTAGGGCTCCGTTTAGGGTACGGGTTAGGATTAGGGTAAGTGTTAGGGTTAGGGTAGGGGTTAGGGTTAGGGTACGCGTTAGGGTTAGGGTAGTTATTAAACCTATCCCACTCTCTAGATACCCCTTAGCACGTCAAGGAATATTATTTGGGGGTCCAGCCATGGAGAAGAGTTTAGACACTAGGAAAAGATAAGGAACACACCCATTATCCTGAAATCACATTAGGATTCTCTTTTTAACCTGTTCCTTAATACACTAGTGCTTAGGAAATCTATTGGAGGCAGAAGCAGTCAAGGATAGCTTAGGGTTAGGGTTACGGTGAGGGTTAGGGTTAGGGTATGGCTTAGGGTATGGGTTCGGGTACGGGTTCGTGTACGGCGTAGCGTATGGGTTAGGGTTAGGGTTAGGGTTAGTTTGAGGGTTAGGGCTCCATTTAGGGTACGGGTTAGGATTGGGGTAAGTGTTAGGATTAGGGTAGGGGTTAGGGTTAGGGTACGCGTTAGGGTTAGGGTAGTTATTAAACCTATCCCACTCTCTAGATACCCCTTAGCACGTCAAGGAATATTATTTGGGGGTCCAGCCATGGAGAAGAGTTTAGACACTAGGAGAAGATAAGGAACACACCCATTATCAAGAAATCACATTAGGATTCTCTTTTTAACCTGTTCCTTAAAACACTAGTGCTTAGGAAATCTATTGGAGGCAGAAGCAGTCAAGGGTAGCTTAGGGTAAGGGTTAGGGTTAGGGTTAGGGTTAGGGTACGGCTTAGGGTACGGGTTCGGGCACGGGTTCGTGTACGGCGTAGGGTATGGGTTAGGGTTAGGGTTAGGGTTAGTTTGAAGTTTAGGGCTCGGTTTAGGGTACGGGTTAGGATTAGGGTTCGTGTTAGGGTTAGGGTAGGGGTTAGGGTTAGGGTACGCGTTAGGGTTAGGGTAGTTATTAAACCTATCCCACTCCCTAGATACCCCTTAGCACGTCAAGGAATATTATTTGGGGGTCCAGCCATGGAGAAGAGTTTAGACAGTAGGAGAAGATAAGGAACACACCCATTATCCTGAAATCACATTAGGATTCTCTTTTTAACCTGTTCCTTAAAACACTAGTGCTTAGGAAATCTATTGGAGGCAGAAGCAGTCAAGGGTAGCTTAGGGTTAGGGTTAGGGTTAGGGTTAGGGTTAGCTTTAGGGTACGGCTTAGGGTACGGGTTCGGGTACGTGTTCGGATACGGCGTAGGGTATGGGTTAGGGTTAGGGTTAGTTTGAAGGTTAGGGCTCGGTTTAGGGTACGGGTTAGGATTAGGGTTCGTGTTAGGGTTAGGGTAGGGGTTAGGGTTAGGGTACGCGTTAGGGTTAGGGTAGTTATTAAACCTATCCCACTCTCTAGATACCCCTTAGCACGTCAAGGAATATTATTTGGGGGTCCAGCCATGGAGAAGAGTTTAGACACTAGGAGAAGATAAGGAACACACCCATTATCAAGAAATCACATTAGGATTCTCTTTTTAACCTGTTCCTTAAAACACTAGTGCTCAGGAAATCTATTGGAGGCAGAAGCAGTCAAGGGTAGCTTAGGGTTAGGGTTAGGGTTAGGGTACGACTTAGGGTACGGGTTCGGGTACGGGTTCGGGTACGGGTTCGGGTACGGCGTAGGGTATGGGTTAGGTTTAGGGTTAGGGTTAGTTTGAGGGTTTGGGCTCGGTTTATGTTACGGGTTAGGATTAGGGTACGTGTTAGGGTTAGGGTAGGGGTTAGGGTTAGGGTACGCGTTAGGGTTAGGGTAGTTATTAAACATATCCCACTCTCTAGATACCCCTTAGCACGTCAAGGAATATTATTTGGGGGTCCAGCCATGGAGAAGAGTTTAGACACTAGGAGAAGATAAGGAACACACCCATTATCAATAAATCACATTAGGATTCTCTTTTTAACCTGTTCCTTAAAACACTAGTGCTTAGGAAATCTATTGGAGGCAGAAGCAGTCAAGGGTAGCTTAGGGTTAGGGTTTGGGTTAGGGTACGGCTTAGGGTACGGGTTCGGGTACGGGATCGGGTACGGGTTTGGGTATGGCGTAGGATATGGGTTAGGGTTAGGGTTAGGGTTAGTTTGAGGGTTAGGGCTCGGTTTAGGGTACGGGTTAGGATTAGGGTACGTGTTAGGGTTAGGGTAGGGGTTAGGGTTAGGGTACGCGTTAGGGTTAGGGTAGTTATTAAACCTATCCCACTCTCTAGATACCCCTTAGCACGTCAAGGAATATTATTTGGGTGTCCAGCCATGGAGAAGAGTTTAGACACTAGGAGAAGATAAGGAACACACCCATTATCAAGAAATCACATTAGGATTCTCTTTTTAACCTGTTCCTTAAAACACTAGTGCTTAGGAAATCTATTGGAGGCAGAAGCAGGCAAGGGTAGCTTAGGGTTAGGGTTAGGGTTAGGGTTAGGGTTAGGGTTAGGATACGGCTTAGGGTACGGGTTCGGGTACGGGTTCGCGTACGGCGTAGGGTATGGGTTAGGGTTAGTGTTAGGGTTAGTTTGAAGGTTAGGGCTCGGTTTAGGGTACGGGTTAGGATTAGGGTTCGTGTTAGGGTTAGGGTAGGGGTTAGGGTTAGGGTACGCGTTAGGGTTAGGGTAGTTATTAAACCTATCCCACTCCCTAGATACCCCTTAGCACGTCAAGGAATATTATTTGGGGGTCCAGCCATGGAGAAGAGTTTAGACAGTAGGAGAAGATAAGGAACACACCCATTATCCTGAAATCACATTAGGATTCTCTTTTTAACCTGTTCCTTAAAACACTAGTGCTTAGGAAATCTATTGGAGGCAGAAGCAGTCAAGGGTAGCTTAGGGTTAGGGTTAGGTTTAGGGTTAGGGTTAGGGTTAGGGTTAGGTTTAGGGTACGGCTTAGTGTACGGGTTCGGGTACGGGTTCGGGTATGGCGTAGGGTATGGGTTAGGGTTAGGGTTAGGGTTAGTTTGAGGGTTAGGGCTCGGTTTAGGTTACGGGTTAGGATTAGGGTACGTCTTAGGGTTAGGGTAGGGGTTAGGGTTAGGGTACGCGTTAGGGTTAGGGTAGTTATTAAACCTATCCCACTCTCTAGATAACCCTTAGCACGTCAAGGAATATTATTTGGGGGTCCAGCCATGGAGAATAGTTTAGACACTAGGAGAAGATAAGGAACACACCCATTATCAAGAAATCACATTAGGATTCTCTTTTTAACATGTTCCTTAAAACACTAGTGCTTAGGAAATCTATTGGAGGCAGAAGCAGTCAAGGGTAGCTTAGGGTTAGGGTTAGGGTTAGGGTTAGGGTTAGCTTTAGGGTACGGCTTAGGATACGGGTTCGGGTACGTGTTCGGGTACGGCGTAGGGTATGGGTTAGGGTTAGGGTTAGTTTGAAGGTTAGGGCTCGGTTTAGGGTACGGGTTAGGATTAGGGTTCGTGGTAGGGTTAGGGTACGCGTTAGGGTTAGGGTAGTTATTAAACCTATCCCACTCTCTAGATACCCCTTAGCACGTCAAGGAATATTATTTGGGGGTCCAGCCATGGAGAAGAGTTTAGACACTAGGAGAAGATAAGGAACACACCCATTATCAAGAAATCACATTAGGATTCTCTTTTTAACCTGTTCCTTAAAACACTAGTGCTTAGGAAATCTATTGGAGGCAGAAGCAGGCAAGGGTAGCTTAGGGTTAGGGTTAGGGTTAGGGTTAGGGTTAGGGTTAGGATACGGCTTAGGGTACGGGTTCGGGTACGGGTTCGCGTACGGCGTAGGGTATGGGTTAGGGTTAGTGTTAGGGTTAGTTTGAAGGTTAGGGCTCGGTTTAGGGTACGGGTTAGGATTAGGGTTCGTGTTAGGGTTAGGGTAGGGGTTAGGGTTAGCGTACGCGTTAGGGTTAGGGTAGTTATTAAACCTATCCCACTCTCTAGATACCCCTTAGCACGTCAAGGAATATTATTTGGGGGTCCAGCCATGGAGAAGAGTTTAGACACTAGGAGAAGATAAGGAACACACCAATTATCAAGAAATCACATTAGGATTCTCTTTTTAACCTGTTCCTTAAAACACTAGTGCTTAGGAAATCTATTGGAGGCAGAAGCAGTCAAGGGTAGCTTAGGGTTAGGGTTAGGGTTAGGGCTAGGGTTAGGACACGGCTTAGGGTACGGGTTCGGGTACGGGTTTGTGTACGGCGTAGGGTATGGGTTTGGGTTAGTGTTAGGGTTAGTTTGAAGGTTAGGGCTCGGTTTAGGGTACGGGTTAGGATTAGGGTTCGTGTTAGGGTTAGGGTAGGGGTTAGGGTTAGGGTACGCGTTAGGGTTAGGGTAGTTATTAAACCTATCCCACTCCCTAGATGCCCCTTAGCACGTCAAGGAATATTATTTGGGGGACCAGCCATGGAGAAGAGTTTAGACACTAGGAGAAGATAAGGAACACACCCATTATCAAGAAATCACATTAGGATTCTCTTTTTAACCTGTTCCTTAAAACACTAGTGCTTAGGAAATCTATTGGAGGCAGAAGCAGTCAAGGGTAGCTTAGGGTTAGGGTTTGGGTTAGGGTACGGCTTAGGGTACGGGTTCGGGTACGGGTTCGGGTACGGGTTTGGGTATGGCGTAGGATATGGGTTAGGGTTAGGGTTAGGGTTAGTTTGAGGGTTAGGGCTCGGTTTAGGGTACGGGTTAGGATTAGGGTACGTGTTAGGGTTAGGGTAGGGGTTAGGGTTAGGGTACGCGTTAGGGTTAGGGTAGTTATTAAACCTATCCCACTCTCTAGATACCCCTTAGCACGTCAAGGAATATTATTTGGGGGTCCAGCCATGGAGAAGAGTTTAGACACTAGGAGAAGATAAGGAACACACCCATTATCAAGAAATCACATTAGGATTCTCTTTTTAACCTGTTCTTTAAAACACTAGTGCTTAGGAAATCTATTGGAGGCAGAAGCAGTCAAGGGTAGCTTAGGGTAAGGGTTAGGGTTAGGGTTAGGGTTAGGGTACGGCTTAGGGTACGGGTTCGGGCACGGGTTCGTGTACGGCGTAGGATATGGGTTAGGGTTAGAGTTAGGGTTAGTTTGAAGTTTAGGGCTCGGTTTAGGGTACGGGTTAGGATTAGGGTTCGTGTTAGGGTTAGGGTAGGGGTTAGGGTTAGGGTACGCGTTAGGGTTAGGGTAGTTATTAAACCTATCCCACTCCCTAGATACCCCTTAGCACGTCAAGGAATATTATTTGGGGGTCCAGCCATGGAGAAGAGTTTAGACAGTAGGAGAAGATAAGGAACACACCCATTATCCTGAAATCACATTAGGATTCTCTTTTTAACCTGTTCCTTAAAACACTAGTGCTTAGGAAATCTATTGGAGGCAGAAGCAGTCAAGGGTAGCTTAGGGTTAGGGTTAGGGTTAGGGTTAGGGTTAGCTTTAGGGTACGGCTTAGGGTACGGGTTCGGGTACGGGTTCGGGTACGGCGTAGGGTATGGGTTAGGGTTAGGGTTAGTTTGAAGGTTAGGGCTCGGTTTAGGGTACGGGTTAGGATTAGGGTTCGTGTTAGGGTTAGGGTAGGGGTTAGGGTTAGGGTACGCGTTAGGGTTAGGGTAGTTATTAAACCTATCCCACTCTCTAGATACCCCTTAGCACGTCAAGGAATATTATTTGGGGGTCCAGCCATGGAGAAGAGTTTAGACACTAGGAGAAGATAAGGAACACACCCATTATCAAGAAATCACATTAGGATTCTCTTTTTAACCTGTTCCTTAAAACACTAGTGCTCAGGAAATCTATTGGAGGCAGAAGCAGTCAAGGGTAGCTTAGGGTTAGGGTTAGGGTTAGGGTACGACTTAGGGTACGGGTTCGGGTACGGGTTCGGGTACGGGTTCGGGTACGGCGTAGGGTATGGGTTAGGTTTAGGGTTAGGGTTAGTTTGAGGGTTTGGGCTCGGTTTATGTTACGGGTTAGGATTAGGGTACGTGTTAGGGTTAGGGTAGGGGATAGGGTTAGGGTACGCGTTAGGGTTAGGGTAGTTATTAAACATATCCCACTCTCTAGATACCCCTTAGCACGTCAAGGAATATTATTTGGGGGTCCAGCCATGGAGAAGAGTTTAGACACTAGGAGAAGATAAGGAACACACCCATTATCAATAAATCACATTAGGATTCTCTTTTTAACCTGTTCCTTAAAACACTAGTGCTTAGGAAATCTATTGGAGGCAGAAGCAGTCAAGGGTAGCTTAGGGTTAGGGTTTGGGTTAGGGTACGGCTTAGGGTACGGGTTCGGGTACGGGATCGGGTACGGGTTTGGGTATGGCGTAGGATATGGGTTAGGGTTAGGGTTAGGGTTAGTTTGAGGGTTAGGGCTCGGTTTAGGGTACGGGTTAGGATTAGGGTACGTGTTAGGGTTAGGGTAGGGGTTAGGGTTAGGGTACGCGTTAGGGTTAGGGTAGTTATTAAACCTATCCCACTCTCTAGATACCCCTTAGCACGTCAAGGAATATTATTTGGGTGTCCAGCCATGGAGAAGAGTTTAGACACTAGGAGAAGATAAGGAACACACCCATTATCAAGAAATCACATTAGGATTCTCTTTTTAACCTGTTCCTTAAAACACTAGTGCTTAGGAAATCTATTGGAGGCAGAAGCAGGCAAGGGTAGCTTAGGGTTAGGGTTAGGGTTAGGGTTAGGGTTAGGGTTAGGATACGGCTTAGGGTACGGGTTCGGGTACGGGTTCGCGTACGGCGTAGGGTATGGGTTAGGGTTAGTGTTAGGGTTAGTTTGAAGGTTAGGGCTCGGTTTAGGGTACGGGTTAGGATTAGGGTTCGTGTTAGGGTTAGGGTAGGGGTTAGGGTTAGGGTACGCGTTAGGGTTAGGGTAGTTATTAAACCTATCCCACTCCCTAGATACCCCTTAGCACGTCAAGGAATATTATTTGGGGGTCCAGCCATGGAGAAGAGTTTAGACAGTAGGAGAAGATAAGGAACACACCCATTATCCTGAAATCACATTAGGATTCTCTTTTTAACCTGTTCCTTAAAACACTAGTGCTTAGGAAATCTATTGGAGGCAGAAGCAGTCAAGGGTAGCTTAGGGTTAGGGTTAGGTTTAGGGTTAGGGTTAGGGTTAGGGTTAGGTTTAGGGTACGGCTTAGTATACGGGTTCGGGTACGGGTTCGGGTATGGCGTAGGGTATGGGTTAGGGTTAGGGTTAGGGTTAGTTTGAGGGTTAGGGCTCGGTTTAGGTTACGGGTTAGGATTAGGGTACGTCTTAGGGTTAGGGTAGGGGTTAGGGTTAGGGTACGCGTTAGGGTTAGGGTAGTTATTAAACCTATCCCACTCTCTAGATAACCCTTAGCACGTCAAGGAATATTATTTGGGGGTCCAGCCATGGAGAATAGTTTAGACACTAGGAGAAGATAAGGAACACACCCATTATCAAGAAATCACATTAGGATTCTCTTTTTAACCTGTTCCTTAAAACACTAGTGCTTAGGAAATCTATTGGAGGCAGAAGCAGTCAAGGGTAGCTTAGGGTTAGGGTTAGGGTTAGGGTTAGGGTTAGCTTTAGGGTACGGCTTAGGATACGGGTTCGGGTACGTGTTCGGGTACGGCGTAGGGTATGGGTTAGGGTTAGGGTTAGTTTGAAGGTTAGGGCTCGGTTTAGGGTACGGGTTAGGATTAGGTTTCGTGGTAGGGTTAGGGTACGCGTTAGGGTTAGGGTAGTTATTAAACCTATCCCACTCTCTAGATACCCCTTAGCACGTCAAGGAATATTATTTGGGGGTCCAGCCATGGAGAAGAGTTTAGACACTAGGAGAAGATAAGGAACACACCCATTATCCTGAAATCACATTAGGATTCTCTTTTTAACCTGTTCCTTAATACACTAGTGCTTAGGAAATCTATTGGAGGCAGAAGCAGTCAAGGGTAGCTTAGGGTTAGGGTTACGGTGAGGGTTAGGGTTAGGGTATGGCTTAGGGTACGGGTTCGGGTACGGGTTCGGGTACGGCGTAGGGTATGGGTTAGGGTTAGGGTTAGGGTTAGTTTGAGGGTTAGGGCTCCGTTTAGGGTACGGGTTAGGATTAGGGTAAGTGTTAGGGTTAGGGTAGGGGTTAGGGTTAGGGTACGCGTTAGGGTTAGGGTAGTTATTAAACCTATCTCACTCTCTAGATACCCCTTAGCACGTCAAGGAATATTATTTGGGGGTCCAGCCATGGAGAAGAGTTTAGACACTAGGAGAAGATAAGGAACACACCCATTATCAAGAAATCACATTAGGATTCTCTTTTTAACCTGTTCCTTAAAACACTAGTGCTTAGGAAATCTATTGGAGGCAGAAGCAGTCAAGGGTAGCTTAGGGTTAGGGTTAGGGTTAGGGTTAGGGTTAGGGTACGGCTTAGGGTACGGGTTCGGGTACGGGTTCGTGTACGCTGTAGGGTATGGGTTAGGGTTAGGGTTAGGGTTAGTTTGAAGGTTAGGGCTCGGTTTAGGGTACGGGTTAGGATTAGGGTTCGTGTTAGGGTTAGGGTAGGGGTTAGGGTTAGGGTACGCGTTAGGGTTAGGGTAGTTATTAAACCTATCCCACTCTCTAGATACCCCTTAGCACGTCAAGGAATATTATTTGGGGGTCCAGCCATGGAGAAGAGTTTAGACACTAGGAGAAGATAAGGAACACACCCATTATCAAGAAATCACATTAGGATTCTCTTTTTAACCTGTTCCTTAAAACACTAGTGCTTAGGAAATCTATTGGAGGCAGAAGCAGTCAAGGGTAGCTTAGGGTTAGGGTTACGGTGAGGGTTAGGGTTAGGGTATGGCTTAGGGTACGGGTTCGGGTACGGGTTCGTGTACGGCGTAGGGTATGGGTTAGGGTTAGGGTTAGGGTTAGTTTGAGGGTTAGGGCTCCGTTTAGGGTACGGGTTAGGATTAGGGTAAGTGTTAGGGTTAGGGTAGGGGTTAGGGTTAGGGTACGCGTTAGGGTTAGGGTAGTTATTAAACCTATCCCACTCTCTAGATACCCCTTAGCACGTCAAGGAATATTATTTGGGGGTCCAGCCATGGAGAAGAGTTTAGACACTAGGAGAAGATAAGGAACACACCCATTATCAAGAAATCACATTAGGATTCTCTTTTTAACCTGTTCCTTAAAACACTATTGCTTAGGAAATCTATTGGAGGCAGAAGCAGTCAAGGTTAGCTTAGGGTTAAGTTTAGGGTTATTGTTAGGGTAAGGATTAGGGTACGCGTTCGGGTACGGCATAGGGTATGGGTTAGGGTTAGGGTTAGGGTTAGTTTGAGGGTTAGGGCTCCGTTTAGGGTACGGGTTAGGATTAGGGTAAGTGTTAGGGTTAGGGTAGGGGTTAGGGTTAGGGTACGCGTTAGGGTTAGGGTAGTTATTAAACCTATCCCACTCTCTAGATACCCCTTAGCACGTCAAGGAATATTATTTGGGGGTCCAGCCATGGAGAAGAGTTTAGACACTAGGAAAAGATAAGGAACACACCCATTATCCTGAAATCACATTAGGATTCTCTTTTTAACCTGTTCCTTAATACACTAGTGCTTAGGAAATCTATTGGAGGCAGAAGCAGTCAAGGATAGCTTAGGGTTAGGGTTACGGTGAGGGTTAGGGTTAGGGTATGGCTTAGGGTATGGGTTCGGGTACGGGTTCGTGTACGGCGTAGCGTATGGGTTAGGGTTAGGGTTAGGGTTAGTTTGAGGGTTAGGGCTCCATTTAGGGTACGGGTTAGGATTGGGGTAAGTGTTAGGATTAGGGTAGGGGTTAGGGTTAGGGTACGCGTTAGGGTTAGGGTAGTTATTAAACCTATCCCACTCTCTAGATACCCCTTAGCACGTCAAGGAATATTATTTGGGGGTCCAGCCATGGAGAAGAGTTTAGACACTAGGAGAAGATAAGGAACACACCCATTATCAAGAAATCACATTAGGATTCTCTTTTTAACCTGTTCCTTAAAACACTAGTGCTTAGGAAATCTATTGGAGGCAGAAGCAGTCAAGGGTAGCTTAGGGTAAGGGTTAGGGTTAGGGTTAGGGTTAGGGTACGGCTTAGGGTACGGGTTCGGGCACGGGTTCGTGTACGGCGTAGGGTATGGGTTAGGGTTAGGGTTAGGGTTAGTTTGAAGTTTAGGGCTCGGTTTAGGGTACGGGTTAGGATTAGGGTTCGTGTTAGGGTTAGGGTAGGGGTTAGGGTTAGGGTACGCGTTAGGGTTAGGGTAGTTATTAAACCTATCCCACTCCCTAGATACCCCTTAGCACGTCAAGGAATATTATTTGGGGGTCCAGCCATGGAGAAGAGTTTAGACAGTAGGAGAAGATAAGGAACACACCCATTATCCTGAAATCACATTAGGATTCTCTTTTTAACCTGTTCCTTAAAACACTAGTGCTTAGGAAATCTATTGGAGGCAGAAGCAGTCAAGGGTAGCTTAGGGTTAGGGTTAGGGTTAGGGTTAGGGTTAGCTTTAGGGTACGGCTTAGGGTACGGGTTCGGGTACGTGTTCGGGTACGGCGTAGGGTATGGGTTAGGGTTAGGGTTAGTTTGAAGGTTAGGGCTCGGTTTAGGGTACGGGTTAGGATTAGGGTTCGTGTTAGGGTTAGGGTAGGGGTTAGGGTTAGGGTACGCGTTAGGGTTAGGGTAGTTATTAAACCTATCCCACTCTCTAGATACCCCTTAGCACGTCAAGGAATATTATTTGGGGGTCCAGCCATGGAGAAGAGTTTAGACACTAGGAGAAGATAAGGAACACACCCATTATCAAGAAATCACATTAGGATTCTCTTTTTAACCTGTTCCTTAAAACACTAGTGCTCAGGAAATCTATTGGAGGCAGAAGCAGTCAAGGGTAGCTTAGGGTTAGGGTTAGGGTTAGGGTACGACTTAGGGTACGGGTTCGGGTACGGGTTCGGGTACGGGTTCGGGTACGGCGTAGGGTATGGGTTAGGTTTAGGGTTAGGGTTAGTTTGAGGGTTTGGGCTCGGTTTATGTTACGGGTTAGGATTAGGGTACGTGTTAGGGTTAGGGTAGGGGTTAGGGTTAGGGTACGCGTTAGGGTTAGGGTAGTTATTAAACATATCCCACTCTCTAGATACCCCTTAGCACGTCAAGGAATATTATTTGGGGGTCCAGCCATGGAGAAGAGTTTAGACACTAGGAGAAGATAAGGAACACACCCATTATCAATAAATCACATTAGGATTCTCTTTTTAACCTGTTCCTTAAAACACTAGTGCTTAGGAAATCTATTGGAGGCAGAAGCAGTCAAGGGTAGCTTAGGGTTAGGGTTTGGGTTAGGGTACGGCTTAGGGTACGGGTTCGGGTACGGGATCGGGTACGGGTTTGGGTATGGCGTAGGATATGGGTTAGGGTTAGGGTTAGGGTTAGTTTGAGGGTTAGGGCTCGGTTTAGGGTACGGGTTAGGATTAGGGTACGTGTTAGGGTTAGGGTAGGGGTTAGGGTTAGGGTACGCGTTAGGGTTAGGGTAGTTATTAAACCTATCCCACTCTCTAGATACCCCTTAGCACGTCAAGGAATATTATTTGGGTGTCCAGCCATGGAGAAGAGTTTAGACACTAGGAGAAGATAAGGAACACACCCATTATCAAGAAATCACATTAGGATTCTCTTTTTAACCTGTTCCTTAAAACACTAGTGCTTAGGAAATCTATTGGAGGCAGAAGCAGGCAAGGGTAGCTTAGGGTTAGGGTTAGGGTTAGGGTTAGGGTTAGGGTTAGGATACGGCTTAGGGTACGGGTTCGGGTACGGGTTCGCGTACGGCGTAGGGTATGGGTTAGGGTTAGTGTTAGGGTTAGTTTGAAGGTTAGGGCTCGGTTTAGGGTACGGGTTAGGATTAGGGTTCGTGTTAGGGTTAGGGTAGGGGTTAGGGTTAGGGTACGCGTTAGGGTTAGGTTAGTTATTAAACCTATCCCACTCTCTAGATACCCCTTAGCACGTCAAGGAATATTATTTGGGGGTCCAGCCATGGAGAAGAGTTTAGACACTAGGAGAAGATAAGGAACACACCCATTATCAAGAAATCACATTAGGATTCTCTTTTTAACCTGTTCTTTAAAACACTAGTGCTTAGGAAATCTATTGGAGGCAGAAGCAGTCAAGGGTAGCTTAGGGTTAGGGTTAGGGTTAGGGTACGACTTAGGGTACGGGTTCGGGTACGGGTTCGGGTACGGGTTCGTGTACGGCGTAGGGTATGGGTTTGGGTTAGGGTTAGGGTTAGTTTGAAGGTTAGGGCTCGGTTTAGGGTACGGGTTAGGATTAGGGTTCGTGTTAGGGTTAGGGTAGGGGTTAGGGTTAGGGTACGCGTTAGGGTTAGGGTAGTTATTAAACCTATCCCACTCTCTAGATACCCCTTAGCACGTCAAGGAATATTATTTGGGGGTCCAGCCATGGAGAAGAGTTTAGACACTAGGAGAAGATAAGGAACACACCCATTATCCTGAAATCACATTAGGATTCTCTTTTTAACCTGTTCCTTAATACACTAGTGCTTAGGAAATCTATTGGAGGCAGAAGCAGTCAAGGGTAGCTTAGGGTTAGGGTTACGGTGAGGGTTAGGGTTAGGTTATGGCTTAGGGTACGGGTTCGGGTACGGGTTCGGGTACGGCGTAGGGTATGGGTTAGGGTTAAGGTTAGGGTTAGTTTGAGGGTTAGGGCTCCGTTTAGGGTACGGGTTAGGATTAGGGTAAGTGTTAGGGTTAGGGTAGGGGTTAGGGTTAGGGTACGCGTTAGGGTTAGGGTAGTTATTAAACCTATCTCACTCTCTAGATACCCCTTAGCACGTCAAGGAATATTATTTGGGGGTCCAGCCATGGAGAAGAGTTTAGACACTAGGAGAAGATAAGGAACACACCCATTATCAAGAAATCACATTAGGATTCTCTTTTTAACCTGTTCCTTAAAACACTAGTGCTTAGGAAATCTATTGGAGGCAGAAGCAGTCAAGGTTAGCTTAGGGTTAAGTTTAGGGTTATTGTTAGGGTAAGGATTAGGGTACGCGTTCGGGTACGGCATAGGGTATGGGTTAGGGTTAGGGTTAGGGTTAGTTTGAGGGTTAGGGCTCCGTTTAGGGTACGGGTTAGGATTAGGGTAAGTGTTAGGGTTAGGGTAGGGGTTAGGGTTAGGGTACGCGTTAGGGTTAGGGTAGTTATTAAACCTATCCCACTCTCTAGATACCCCTTAGCACGTCAAGGAATATTATTTGGGGGTCCAGCCATGGAGAAGAGTTTAGACACTAGGAGAAGATAAGGAACACACCCATTATCCTGAAATCACATTAGGATTCTCTTTTTAACCTGTTCCTTAATACACTAGTGCTTAGGAAATCTATTGGAGGCAGAAGCAGTCAAGGATAGCTTAGGGTTAGGGTTACGGTGAGGGTTAGGGTTAGGGTATGGCTTAGGGTACGGGTTCGGGTACGGGTTCGTGTACGGCGTAGCGTATGGGTTAGGGTTAGGGTTAGGGTTAGTTTGAGGGTTAGGGCTCCATTTAGGGTACGGGTTAGGATTGGGGTAAGTGTTAGGATTAGGGTAGGGGTTAGGGTTAGGGTACGCGTTAGGGTTAGGGTAGTTATTAAACCTATCCCACTCTCTAGATACCCCTTAGCACGTCAAGGAATATTATTTGGGGGTCCAGCCATGGAGAAGAGTTTAGACACTAGGAGAAGATAAGGAACACACCCATTATCAAGAAATCACATTAGGATTCTCTTTTTAACCTGTTCCTTAAAACACTAGTGCTTAGGAAATCTATTGGAGGCAGAAGCAGTCAAGGGTAGCTTAGGGTTAGGGTTAGGGTTAGGGTACGGCTTAGGGTACGGGTTCGGGTACGGGTTCGGGTACGGGTTCGGGTACGGCGTAGGGTATGGGTTAGGTTTAGGGTTAGGGTTAGTTTGAGGGTTAGGGCTCGGTTTAGGTTACGGGTTAGGATTAGGGTACGTGTTAGGGTTAGGGTAGGGGTTAGGGTTAGGGTACGCGTTAGGGTTAGGGTAGTTATTAAACCTATCCCACTCTCTAGATACCCCTTAGCACGTCAAGGAATATTATTTGGGGGTCCAGCCATGGAGAAGAGTTTATACACTAGGAGAAGATAAGGAACACACCCATTATCCTGAAATCACATTAGGATTCTCTTTTTAACCTGTTCCTTAATACACTAGTGCTTAGGAAATCTATTGGAGGCAGAAGCAGTCAAGGGTAGCTTAGGGTTAGGGTTACGGTTAGGGTTAGGGTTAGGGTATGGCTTAGGGTATGGGTTCGGGTACGGGTTCGGGTACGGCGTAGGGTATGGTTTAGGGTTAGGGTTAGGGTTAGTTTGAGGGTTAGGGCTCGGTTTAGGGTACGGGTTAGGATTAGGGTACGTGTTAGGGTTAGGGTAGGGGTTAGGGTTAGGGTACGCGTTAGGGTTAGGGTAGTTATTAAACCTATCCCACTCTCTAGATACCCCTTAGCACGTCAAGGAATATTATTTGGGGGTCCAGCCATGGAGAAGAGTTTAGACACTAGGAGAAGATAAGGAACACACCCATTATCAAGAAATCACATTAGGATTCTCTTTTTAACCTGTTCCTTAAAACACTAGTGCTCAGGAAATCTATTGGAGGCAGAAGCAGTCAAGGGTAGCTTAGGGTTAGGGTTAGGGTTAGGGTACGGCTTAGGGTACGGGTTCGGGTACGGGTTCGGGTACGGGTTCGGGTACGGCGTAGGGTATGGGTTAGGTTTAGGGTTAGGGTTAGTTTGAGGGTTAGGGCTCGGTTTATGTTACGGGTTAGGATTAGGGTACGTGTTAGGGTTAGGGTAGGGGTTAGGGTTAGGGTACGCGTTAGGGTTAGGGTAGTTATTAAACATATCCCACTCTCTAGATACCCCTTAGCACGTCAAGGAATATTATTTGGGGGTCCAGCCATGGAGAAGAGTTTAGACACTAGGAGAAGATAAGGAACACACCCATTATCAATAAATCACATTAGGATTCTCTTTTTAACCTGTTCCTTAAAACACTAGTGCTTAGGAAATCTATTGGAGGCAGAAGCAGTCAAGGGTAGCTTAGGGTTAGGGTTTGGGTTAGGGTACGGCTTAGGGTACGGGTTCGGGTACGGGTTCTGGTACGGGTTTGGGTATGGCGTAGGATATGGGTTAGGGTTAGGGTTAGGGTTAGTTTGAGGGTTAGGGCTCGGTTTAGGGTACGGGTTAGGATTAGGGTACGTGGTAGGGTTAGGGTAGGGGTTAGGGTTAGGGTACGCGTTAGGGTTAGGGTAGTTATTAAACCTATCCCACTCTCTAGATACCCCTTAGCACGTCAAGGAATATTATTTGGGTGTCCAGCCATGGAGAAGAGTTTAGACACTAGGAGAAGATAAGGAACACACCCATTATCAAGAAATCACATTAGGATTCTCTTTTTAACCTGTTCCTTAAAACACTAGTGCTTAGGAAATCTATTGGAGGCAGAAGCAGGCAAGGGTAGCTTAGGGTTAGGGTTAGGGTTAGGGTTAGGGTTAGGGTTAGGATACGGCTTAGGGTACGGGTTCGGGTACGGGTTCGCGTACGGCGTAGGGTATGGGTTAGGGTTAGTGTTAGGGTTAGTTTGAAGGTTAGGGCTCGGTTTAGGGTACGGGTTAGGATTAGTGTTCGTGTTAGGGTTAGGGTAGGGGTTAGGGATAGGGTACGCGTTAGGGTTAGGGTAGTTATTAAACCTATCCCACTCCCTAGATACCCCTTAGCACGTCAAGGAATATTATTTGGGGGTCCAGCCATGGAGAAGAGTTTAGACAGTAGGAGAAGATAAGGAACACACCCATTATCCTGAAATCACATTAGGATTCTCTTTTTAACCTGTTCCTTAAAACACTAGTGCTTAGGAAATCTATTGGAGGCAGAAGCAGTCAAGGGTAGCTTAGGGTTAGGGTTAGGTTTAGGGTTAGGGTTAGGGTTAGGGTTAGGTTTAGGGTACGGCTTAGTGTACGGGTTCGGGTACGGGTTCGGGTATGGCGTAGGGTATGGGATAGGGTTAGGGTTAGGGTTAGTTTGAGGGTTAGGGCTCGGTTTAGGTTACGGGTTAGGATTAGGGTACGTCTTAGGGTTAGGGTAGGGGTTAGGGTTAGGGTACGCGTTAGGGTTAGGGTAGTTATTAAACCTATCCCACTCTCTAGATAACCCTTAGCACGTCAAGGAATATTATTTGGGGGTCCAGCCATGGAGAAGAGTTTAGACACTAGGAGAAGATAAGGAACACACCCATTATCAAGAAATCACATTAGGATTCTCTTTTTAACCTGTTCCTTAAAACACTAGTGCTTAGGAAATCTATTGGAGGCAGAAGCAGTCAAGGGTAGCTTAGGGTTAGGGTTAGGGTTAGGGTTAGGGTTAGCTTTAGGGTACGGCTTAGGGTACGGGTTCGGGTACGTGTTCGGGTACGGCGTAGGGTATGGATTAGGGTTAGGGTTAGTTTGAAGGTTAGGGCTCGGTTTAGGGTACGGGTTAGGATTAGGGTTCGTGTTAGGGTTAGGGTAGGGGTTAGGGTTAGGGTACGCGTTAGGGTTAGGGTAGTTATTAAACCTATCCCACTCTCTAGATACCCCTTAGCACGTCAAGGAATATTATTTGGGGGTCCAGCCATGGAGAAGAGTTTAGACACTAGGAGAAGGTAAGGAACACACCCATTATCAAGAAATCACATTAGGATTCTCTTTTTAACCTGTTCCTTAAAACACTAGTGCTTAGGAAATCTATTGGAGGCAGAAGCAGTCAAGGGTAGCTTAGGGTTAGGGTTAGGGTTAGGGTTAGGGTTAGCTTTAGGGTACGGCTTAGGGTACGGGTTCGGGTACGGGTTCGGGTACGGCGTAGGGTATGGGTTAGGGTTAGGGTTAGTTTGAAGGTTAGGGCTCGGTTTAGGGTACGGGTTAGGATTAGGGTTCGTGTTAGGGTTAGGGTAGGGGTTAGGGTTAGGGTACGCGTTAGGGTTAGGGTAGTTATTAAACCTATCCCACTCTCTAGATACCCCTTAGCACGTCAAGGAATATTATTTGGGGGTCCAGCCATGGAGAAGAGTTTAGACACTAGGAGAAGGTAAGGAACACACCCATTATCAAGAAATCACATTAGGATTCTCTTTTTAACCTGTTCCTTAATACACTAGTGCTTAGGAAATCTATTGGAGGCAGAAGCAGTCAAGGGTAGCTTAGGGTTTGGGTTAGGGTTAGGGTTAGGTTTAGGGTACGGCTTAGGGTACGGGTTCGGGTACGGGTTCGGGTACGGGTTCGGGTACGGCGTAGGGTATGGGTTAGGGTTAGGGTTAGGGTTAGTTTGAGGGTTAGGGCTCGGTTTAGGGTATGGGTTAGGATTAGTGTACGTGTTAGGGTTAGGGTAGAGGTTAGGGTTAGGGTATGCGTTAGGGTTATGGTAGTTATTAAACCTATCCCACTCTCTAGATACCCCTTAGCACGTCAAGGAATGTTATTTAGCGGTCCAGCCATGGAGAAGAGTTTAGACACTAGGAGAAGATAAGGAACACACCCATTATCAAGAAATCACATTAGGATTCTCTTTTTAACCTGTTCCTTAAAACACTAGTGCTTAGGAAATCTATTGGAGGCAAAGCAGTCAAGGGTAGCTTAGGGATAGGGTTAGGGTTATTGTTAGGGTAAGGCTTAGGGTACGGGTTCGGGTACGGCATAGGGTATGGGTTAGGGTTAGGGTTAGGGTTAGTTTGAGGGTTAGGGCTCGGTTTAGGGTACGGGTACGGTATCTGAACGAATTTGAAACCCTTGTTTTATGCATCACCCCACTTCACCTTTCCCGTTAACAGCCATAGTGTGTTTTCTAAACGTGTGACTCTGTTCTGTTTTGTAATTCAGTTCAAGTGTAGCGGTTTTTACATTCCCTCTATAAGTGATAGCTTATGATAAGTGTCTTTTTCTGTGTGACTTATTTCACTTAGAATCGTCGTACCTAACTCCACTCATCTTGCTTCTACTAGCCTTATGACATTGATTTCATGTCTGAGTGATATTCCATTGTACATAAGGACCACAACTTCTTTATCCATTTTTCTCTTTCCTGGGATATTTAAGGTGTCATGAAGTGGAGGTTCTTGTCAACAGAGCAGCCCTAAACTTTCCGGTGCCTGTGTCTTGCTGATTTTTAGTTTTTCCAATTTATACGCCCATGAGTGGACGTGCCCTATGCTCCCTAAGCTGTTTTTTTTCGATGTTTCAGGACACAACGTACACTTCTCCAGAGTGGTTGTTGGCAATTTACATCCCGCCCATCAGTGTAGCAAGGCTGCCATTTCTCCATGGCCTGTCCTGCATTTCTGGTTTTGACACTTTTTGCAGCATGGCCCTTTTCACCGATGGGAAGCGAGACTTCTTTGTAGCGCTGATTTGCCTTTCCAGGTTGCTTGGTTGGCCAAAAAGGGCATATGTGTTTTTTCCTGAATATATTCAGGAAAAAACGCATACGCCCTTTTTGGCCAAGGGAATCATTGTCGACCTTTTGCCGCTTTTCATGTGCTTTAAAGGCGATTCGTATCTACCTCCTGAAATCTGTTTCCTGCAATTCTGCCTTGCTTTCAAATCCTCTTCGTTGCCATCCCTCAATATATCTGTGGATGAGAGTTATCATTTATAACTCTGCGGGTTTGTGAATTGCAGTTTCCCTGAGCTCCATTTTTCAAATGTCTTTTTTGGGAGCTGGCCGCAAAAGCGCGGGATTGCCTCAGGCCCTATTCTGCTTCTGGGCGGCAGGCTGAGCCTGTGGTTAATTCTTCTTCCTGTTGGGAAAATAGAGTGACCTGTGCCTGTCCCAACACCTAGATCTAGTCTCTCATTGGTTGCCCCTCTTCCCGTTCATCCTCAGGACAAATTGCAACCTGTAGGGAACAGGAGGTTAAAGGTGCTGATTCTCCAAGTAGGGAGATTGCTAGTAAATTAGCTGGAATGGCGAAACCGAGCACAAGGAGATGAGAAATGAGGTGCGTTTTAGAAACCTTTCAAAATCACACGGTGTACCATCTTCTGGGTTTCTCATGCATGTTTTCGATGTAGGAAGATGCCCTTCAACCTGGAGATTTGGGACCCATGGGATGGGTACCACGCAGTATTACTTTAAAGGGTCTGCGTTTTCTCACCCAACCTCTCAGCCCCAAGAGTGTCCACCCTTATGTCTCATCCAGCTGTGGGTCTAGATATGGTCAATCCAGGTTGCATCACAGCCTCTGAACGAATTTTGTAAGAATTTCTCTCTCTTTCACTGTCTTTGTTTTACGGGTTTTTAAAAGTAATTTATTTTTATAATGGGGTTTAGCTGCCTTTCATGGCTGTGTTTATGCGGCTTTACACCCACTTGACTCACTTCCAGACAGATATCAATACATAGGTTTTAAGATTCTTACTAGTCACATATATTCTTGTGCGGGGAATAGGGGGTGTTGACTCCAGTTCACTGAGCAAGGAGTAGGTCTTGTCTATTACATATTGGGTGTATGGAACGGTATCTGAGCGAATTTGAAACCCTTGTTTTATGCATCACCCCACCTCACCTTTCCTGTTAAGCAGCTATAGTGTGTTTTCTAAACGTGTGACTCTGTTCTGTTTTTGTAATTCAGTTCAAGTGTAGCGGTTTTTACATTCCCTCTATAAGTGATAGCTTATGATAAGTGTCTTTTTCTGTGTGACTTATTTCACTTAGAATCGTCGTACCTAACTCCACTCATCTTGCTTCTACTAGCCTTATGACATTGATTTCATATCTGAGTGATATTCCATTGTACATAAGGACCACAACTTCTTTATCCATTTTTCTCTTTCCTGGGATATTTAAGGTGTCATGAATTGGAGGTTCTTGTCAACAGAGTAGCCCTAAACTTTCCGGTGCCTGTGTCTTGCTGATTTTTAGTTTTTCCAATTTATACGCCCATGAGTGGACGTGCCCTATGCTCCCTAAGCTGTTTTTTTTCGATGTTTCAGGACACAACGTACACTTCTCCAGAGTGGCTGTTGGCAATTTACATCCCGCCCATCAGTGTAGCAAGGCTGCCATTTCTCCATGGCCTGTCCTGCATTTCTGGTTTTGACACTTTTTGCAGCATGGCCCTTTTGACCGATGGGAAGCGAGACTTCTTTGTAGCGCTGATTTGCCTTTCCAGGTTGCTTGGTTGGCCAAAAAGGGCGTATGCGTTTTTTCCTGAATATATTCAGGAAAAAACGCATACGCCCTTTTTGGCCAAGGGCATCATTGTCGACGTTTTGCCGCTTTTCATGTGCTTTAAAGGCGATTCGTATCTACCTCCTGAAATCTGTTTCCTGCAATTCTGCCTTGCTTTCAAATCCTCTTCGTTGCCTTCCCTCAATATATCTGTGGATGAGAGTTATCATTTATAACTCTGCGGGTTTGTGAATTGCAGTTTCCCTGAGCTCCATTTTTCAACTGTCTTTTTTGGGAGCTGGCCGCAAAAGCGCGGGATTGCCTCAGGCCCTATTCTGCTTCTGGGCGGCAGGCTGAGCCTGTGGTTAATTCTTCTTCCTGTTGGGAAAATAGAGTGACCTGTGCCTGTCCCAACACCTAGATCTATTCTCTCATTGGTTGCCCCTCTTCCCGTTCATCCTCAGGACAAATTGCAACCTGTAGGGAACAGGAGGATAAGGTGCTGATTCTCCAAGTAGTGAGATTGCTAGTAAAGTAGCTGGAATGGCGAAACCGAGCACAAGGAGATGAGAAATGAGGTGCGTTTTAGAAACCTTTCAAAATCACACGGTGTACCATCTTCTGGGTTTCTCATGCATGTTTTCGATGTAGGAAGATGCCCTTGAACCTGGAGATTTGGGACCCATGGGATGGGTACCACGCAGTATTACTTTAAAGGGTCTGCGTTTGCTCACCCAACCTCACCCAACCTCTCAGCCCCAAGAGTGTCCACCCTTATGTCTCATCCAGCTGTGGGTCTAGATATGGTCAATCCAGGTTGCATCACAGCCTCTGAACGAATTTTGTAAGAATTTCTCTCTCTTTCACTGTCTTTGTTTTACGGGTTTTTAAAAGTAATTTATTTTTATAATGGGGTTTAGCTGCCTTTCATGGCTGTGTTTATGCGGCTTTACACCCACTTGACTCACTTCCAGACAGATATCAATACATAGGTTTTAAGATTCTTACTAGTCACATATATTCTTGTGCGGGGAATAGGGGGTGTTGAGTCCAGTTCACTGAGCAAGGAGTAGGTCTTGTCTATTACATATTGGGTGTATGGAACGGTATCTGAGCGAATTTGAAACCCTTGTTTTATGCATCACCCCACCTCACCTTTCCTGTTAAGCAGCTATAGTATGTTTTCTAAACGTGTGACTCTGTTCTGTTTTGTAATTCAGTTCAAGTGTAGCGGTTTTTACATTCCCTCTATAAGTGATAGCTTATGATAAGTGTCTTTTTCTGTGTGACTTATTTCACTTAGAATCGTCGTACCTAACTCCACTCATCTTGCTTCTACTAGCCTTATAACATTGATTTCATGTCTGAGTGATATTCCATTGTACATAAGGACCACAACTTCTTTATCCATTTTTCTCTTTCCTGGGATATTTAAGGTGTCATGAAGTGGAGGTTCTTGTCAACAGAGCAGCCCTAAACTTTCCGGTGCCTGTGTCTTGCTGATTTTTAGTTTTTCCAATTTATACGCCCATGAGTGGACGTGCCCTATGCTCCCTAAGCTGTTTTTTTTTCCATGTTTCAGGACACAACGTACACTTCTCCAGAGTGGCTGTTGGCAATTTACATCCCGCCCATCAGTGTAGCAAGGCTGCCATTTCTCCATGGCCTGTCCTGCATTTCTGGTTTTGACACTTTTTGCAGCATGGCCCTTTTGACCGAAGGGAAGCGAGACTTCTTTGTAGCGCTGATTTGCCTTTCCAGGTTGCTTGGTTGGCCAAAAAGGGCGTATGCGTTTTTTCCTGAATATATTCAGGAAAAAACGCATACGCCCTTTTTGGCCAAGGGCATCATTGTCGACGTTTTGCCGCTTTTCATGTGCTTTAAAGGCGATTCGTATCTACCTCCTGAAATCTGTTTCCTGCAATTCTGCCTTGCTTTCAAATCCTCTTCGTTGCCTTCCCTCAATATATCTGTGGATGAGAGTTATCATTTATAACTCTGCGGGTTTGTGAATTGCAGTTTCCCTGAGGTCCATTTTTCAACTGTCTTTTTTGGGAGCTGGCCGCAAAAGCGCGGGATTGCCTCAGGCCCTATTCTGCTTCTGGGCGGCAGGCTGAGCCTGTGGTTAATTCTTCTTCCTGTTGGGAAAATAGAGTGACCTGTGCCTGTCCCAACACCTAGATCTAGTCTCTCATTGGTTGCCCCTCTTCCCGTTCATCCTCAGGACAAATTGCAACCTGTAGGGAACAGGAGGTTAAAGGTGCTGATTCTCCAAGTAGGGAGATTGCTAGTAAAGTAGCTGGAATGGCGAAACCGAGCACAAGGAGATGAGAAATGAGGTGCGTTTTAGAAACCTTTCAAAATCACACGGTGTACCATCTTCTGGGTTTCTCATGCATGTTTTCGATGTAGGAAGATGCCCTTGAACCTGGAGATTTGGGACCCATGGGATGGGTACCACGCAGTATTACTTTAAAGGGTCTGCGTTTGCTCACCCAACCTCACCCAACCTCTCAGCCCCAAGAGTGTCCACCCTTATGTCTCATCCAGCTGTGGGTCTAGATATGGTCAATCCAGGTTGCATCACAGCCTCTGAACGAATTTTGTAAGAATTTCTCTCTCTTTCACTGTCTTTGTTTTACGGGTTTCTAAAAGTAATTTATTTTTATAATGGGGTTTAGCTGCCTTTCATGGCTGTGTTTATGCGGCTTTACACCCACTTGACTCACTTCCAGACAGATATCAATACATAGGTTTTAAGATTCTTACTAGTCACATATATTCTTGTGCGGGGAATAGGGGGTGTTGAGTCCAGTTCACTGAGCAAGGAGTAGGTCTTGTCTATTACATACTGGGTGTATGGAACGGTATCTGAGCGAATTTGAAACCCTTGTTTTATGCATCACCCCACCTCACCTTTCCTGTTAAGCAGCTATAGTGTGTTTTCTAAACGTGTGACTCTGTTCTGTTTTGTAATTCAGTTCAAGTGTAGCGGTTTTTACATTCCCTCTATAAGTGATAGCTTATGATAAGTGTCTTTTTCTGTGTGACTTATTTCACTTAGAATCGTCGTACCTAACTCCACTCATCTTGCTTCTACTAGCCTTATGACATTGATTTCATGTCTGAGTGATATTCCATTGTACATAAGGACCACAACTTCTTTATCCATTTTTCTCTTTCCTGGGATATTTAAGGTGTCATGAAGTGGAGGTTCTTGTCAACAGAGCAGCCCTAAACTTTCCGGTGCCTGTGTCTTGCTGATTTTTAGTTTTTCCAATTTATACGCCCATGAGTGGACGTGCCCTATGCTCCCTAAGCTGTTTTTTTTTCCATGTTTCAGGACACAACGTACACTTCTCCAGAGTGGCTGTTGGCAATTTACATCCCGCCCATCAGTGTAGCAAGGCTGCCATTTCTCCATGGCCTGTCCTGCATTTCTGGTTTTGACACTTTTTGCAGCATGGCCCTTTTGACCGAAGGGAAGCGAGACTTCTTTGTAGCGCTGATTTGCCTTTCCAGGTTGCTTGGTTGGCCAAAAAGGGCGTATGCGTTTTTTCCTGAATATATTCAGGAAAAAACGCATACGCCCTTTTTGGCCAAGGGCATCATTGTCGACGTTTTGCCGCTTTTCATGTGCTTTAAAGGCGATTCGTATCTACCTCCTGAAATCTGTTTCCTGCAATTCTGCCTTGCTTTCAAATCCTCTTCGTTGCCTTCCCTCAATATATCTGTGGATGAGAGTTATCATTTATAACTCTGCGGGTTTGTGAATTGCAGTTTCCCTGAGCTCCATTTTTCAACTGTCTTTTTTGGGAGCTGGCCGCAAAAGCGCGGGATTGCCTCAGGCCCTATTCTGCTTCTGGGCGGCAGGCTGAGCCTGTGGTTAATTCTTCTTCCTGTTGGGAAAATAGAGTTACCTGTGCCTGTCCCAACACCTAGATCTATTCTCTCATTGGTTGCCCCTCTTCCCGTTCATCCTCAGGACAAATTGCAACCTGTAGGGAACAGGAGGATAAGGTGCTGATTCTCCAAGTAGGGAGATTGCTAGTAAAGTAGCTGGAATGGCGAAACCGAGCACAAGGAGATGAGAAATGAGGTGCGTTTTAGAAACCTTTCAAAATCACACGGTGTACCATCTTCTGGGTTTCTCATGCATGTTTTCGATGTAGGAAGATGCCCTTGAACCTGGAGATTTGGGACCCATGGGATGGGTACCACGCAGTATTACGTTAAAGGGTCTGCGTTTGCTCACCCAACCTCACCCAACCTCTCAGCCCCAAGAGTGTCCACCCTTATGTCTCATCCAGCTGTGGGTCTAGATATGGTCAATCCAGGTTGCATCACAGCCTCTGAACGAATTTTGTAAGAATTTCTCTCTCTTTCACTGTCTTTGTTTTATGGGTTTCTAAAAGTAATTTATTTTATAATGGGGTTTAGCTGCCTTTCATGGCTGTGTTTATGCGGCTTTACACCCACTTGACTCACTTCCAGACAGATATCAATACATAGGTTTTAAGATTCTTACTAGTCACATATATTCTTGTGCGGGGAATAGGGGGTGTTGAGTCCAGTTCACTGAGCAAGGAGTAGGTCTTGTCTATTACATATTGGGTGTATGGAACGGTATCTGAGCCAATTTGAAACCCTTGTTTTATGCATCACCCCACCTCACCTTTCCTGTTAAGCAGCTATAGTGTGTTTTCTAAACGTGTGACTCTGTTCTGTTTTGTAATTCAGTTTAAGTGTAGCGGTTTTTACATTCCCTCTATAAGTGATAGCTTATGATAAGTGTCTTTTTCTGTGTGACTTATTTCACTTAGAATCGTCGTACCTAACTCCACTCATCTTGCTTCTACTAGCCTTATAACATTGATTTCATGTCTGAGTGATATTCCATTGTACATAAGGACCACAACTTCTTTATCCATTTTTCTCTTTCCTGGGATATTTAAGGTGTCATGAAGTGGAGGTTCTTGTCAACAGAGCAGCCCTAAACTTTCCGGTGCCTGTGTCTTGCTGATTTTTAGTTTTTCCAATTTATACGCCCATGAGTGGACGTGCCCTATGCTCCCTAAGCTGTTTTTTTTCCATGTTTCAGGACACAACGTACACTTCTCCAGAGTGGCTGTTGGCAATTTACATCCCGCCCATCAGTGTAGCAAGGCTGCCATTTCTCCATGGCCTGTCCTGGATTTCTAGTTTTGACACTTTTTGCAGCATGGCCCTTTTGACCGAAGGGAAGCGAGACTTCTTTTTAGCGCTGATTTGCCTTTCCAGGTTGCTTGGTTGGCCAAAAAGGGCGTATGCGTTTTTTCCTGAATATATTCAGGAAAAAACGCATACGCCCTTTTTGGCCAAGGGCATCATTGTCGACGTTTTGCCGCTTTTCATGTGCTTTAAAGGCGATTCGTATCTACCTCCTGAAATCTGTTTCCTGCAATTCTGCCTTGCTTTCAAATCCTCTTCGTTGCCTTCCATCAATATATTTGTGGACGAGAGTTATCATTTATAACTCTGAGGTTTTTGAATTGCAGTTTCCCTGAGCTCCATTTTTCAACTGTCTTTTTTGGGAGCTGGCCGCAAAAGCGTGGGATTGCCTCAGGCCCTATTCTGCTTCTGGGCGGCAGGCTGAGCCTGTGGTTAATTCTTCTTCCTGATGGGAAAATAGAGTGACCTGTGCCTGTCCCAACACCTAGATCTAGTCTCTCATTGGTTGCCCCTCTTCCCGTTCATCCTCAGGACAAATTGCAACCTGTAGGGAACAGGAGGTTAAAGGTGCTGATTCTCCAAGTAGGGAGATTGCTAGTAAAGTAGCTGGAATGGCGAAACCGAGCACAAGGAGATGAGAAATGAGGTGCGTTTTAGAAACCTTTCAAAATCACACGGTGTACCATCTTCTGGGTTTCTCATGCATGTTTTCGATGTAGGAAGATGCCCTTGAACCTGGAGATTTGGGACCCATGGGATGGGTACCACGCAGTATTACTTTAAAGGGTCTGCGTTTGCTCACCCAACCACACCCAACCTCTCAGCCCCAAGAGTGTCCACCCTTATGTCTCATCCAGCTGTGGGTCTAGATATGGTCAATCCAGGTTGCATCACAGCCTCTGAACGAATTTTGTAAGAATTTCTCTCTCTTTCACTGTCTTTGTTTTACGGGTTTTTAAAAGTAATTTATTTTTATAATGGGGTTTAGCTGCCTTTCATGGCTGTGTTTATGCGGCTTTACACCCACTTGACTCACTTCCAGACAGATATCAATACATAGGTTTTAAGATTCTTACTAGTCACATATATTCTTGTGCGGGGAATAGGGGGTGTTGAGTCCAGTTCACTGAGCAAGGAGTAGGTCTTGTCTATTACATATTGGGTGTATGGAACGGTATCTGAGCGAATTTGAAACCCTTGTTTTATGCATCACCCCACCTCACCTTTCCTGTTAGGCAGCTATAGTATGTTTTCTAAACGTGTGACTCTGTTCTGTTTTGTAATTCAGTTCAAGTGTAGCTGTTTTTACATTCCCTCTATAAGTGATAGCTTATGATAAGTGTCTTTTTCTGTGTGACTTATTTCACTTAGAATCGTCGTACCTAACTCCACTCATCTTGCTTCTACTAGCCTTATAACATTGATTTCATGTCTGAGTGATATTCCATTGTACATAAGGACCACAACTTCTTTATCCATTTTTCTCTTTCCTGGGATATTTAAGGTGTCATGAAGTGGAGGTTCTTGTCAACAGAGCAGCCCTAAACTTTCCGGTGCCTGTGTCTTGCTGATTTTTAGTTTTGCCAATTTATACGCCCATGAGTGGACGTGCCCTATGCTCCCTAAGCTGTTTTTTTTTCGATGTTTCAGGACACAACGTACACTTCTCCAGAGTGGCTGTTGGCAATTTACATCCCGCCCATCAGTGTAGCAAGGCTGCCATTTCTCCATGGCCTGTCCTGCATTTCTGGTTTTGACACTTTTTGCAGCATGGCCCTTTTGACCGAAGGGAAGCGAGACTTCTTTGTAGCGCTGATTTGCCTTTCCAGGTTGCTTGGTTGGCCAAAAAGGGCGTATGCGTTTTTTCCTGAATATATTCAGGAAAAAACGCATACGCCCTTTTTGGCCAAGGGCATCATTGTCGACGTTTTGCCGCTTTTCATGTGCTTTAAAGGCGATTCGTATCTACCTCCTGAAATCTGTTTCTTGCAATTCTGCCTTGCTTTCAAATCCTCTTCGTTGCCTTCCCTCAATATATCTGTGGATGAGAGTTATCATTTATAACTCTGCGGGTTTGTGAATTGCAGTTTCCCTGAGCTCCATTTTTCAACTGTCTTTTTTGGGAGCTGGCCGCAAAAGCGCGGGATTGCCTCAGGCCCTATTCTGCTTCTGGGCGGCAGGCTGAGCCTGTGGTTAATTCTTCTTCCTGTTGGGAAAATAGAGTGACCTGTGCCTGTCCCAACACCTAGATCTAGTCTCTCATTGGTTGCCCCTCTTCCCGTTCATCCTCAGGACAAATTGCAACCTGTAGGGAACAGGAGGATAAGGTGCTGATTCTCCAAGTAGGGAGATTGCTAGTAAAGTAGCTGGAATGGCAAAACCGAGCACAAGGAGATGAGAAATGAGGTGCGTTTTAGAAACCTTTCAAAATCACACGGTGTACCATCTTCTGGGTTTCTCATGCATGTTTTCGATGTAGGAAGATGCCCTTGAACCTGGAGATTTGGGACCCATGGGATGGGTACCACGCAGTATTACTTTAAAGGGTCTGCGTTTGCTCACCCAACCTCACCCAACCTCTCAGCCCCAAGAGTGTCCACCCTTATGTCTCATCCAGCTGTGGGTCTAGATATGGTCAATCCAGGTTGCATCACAGCCTCTGAACGAATTTTGTAAGAATTTCTCTCTCTTTCACTGTCTTTGTTTTACGGGTTTCTAAAAGTAATTTATTTTTATAATGGGGTTTATCTGCCTTTCATGGCTGTGTTTATGCGGCTTTACACCCACTTGACTCACTTCCAGACAGATATCAATACATAGGTTTTAAGATTCTTACTAGTCACATATATTCTTGTGCGGGGAATAGGGGGTGTTGAGTCCAGTTCACTGAGCAAGGAGTAGGTCTTGTCTATTACATACTGGGTGTATGGAACGGTATCTGAGCGAATTTGAAACCCTTGTTTTATGCATCACCCCACCTCACCTTTCCTGTTAAGCAGCTATAGTGTGTTTTCGAAACGTGCGACTCTGTTCTGTTTTGTAATTCAGTTCAAGTGTAGCGGTTTTTACATTCCCTCTATAAGTGATAGCTTATGATAAGTGTCTTTTTCTGTGTGACTTATCTCACTTAGAATCGTCGTACCTAACTCCACTCATCTTGCTTCTACTAGCCTTATGACATTGATTTCATGTCTGAGTGATATTCCATTGTACGTAAGGACCACAACTTCTTTATCCATTTTTCTCTTTCCTGGGATATTTAAGGTGTCATGAAGTGGAGGTTCTTGTCAACAGAGCAGCCCTAAACTTTCCGGTGCCTGTGTCTTGCTGATTTTTAGTTTTTCCAATTTATACGCCCATGAGTGGACGTGCCCTATGCTCCCTAAGCTGTTTTTTTTTCCATGTTTCAGGACACAACGTACACTTCTCCAGAGTGGCTGTTGGCAATTTACATCCCGCCCATCAGTGTAGCAAGGCTGCCATTTCTCCATGGCCTGTCCTGCATTTCTGGTTTTGACACTTTTTGCAGCATGGCCCTTTTGACCGAAGGGAAGCGAGACTTCTTTGTAGCGCTGATTTGCCTTTCCAGGTTGCTTGTTTGGCCAAAAAGGGCGTATGCGTTTTTTCCTGAATATATTCAGGAAAAAACGCATACGCCCTTTTTGGCCAAGGGCATCATTGTCGACGTTTTGCCGCTTTTCATGTGCTTTAAAGGCGATTCGTATCTACCTCCTGAAATCTGTTTCCTGCAATTCTGCCTTGCTTTCAAATCCTCTTCGTTGCCTTCCCTCAATATATCTGTGGATGAGAGTTATCATTTATAACTCTGCGGGTTTGTGAATTGCAGTTTCCCTGAGCTCCATTTTTCAACTGTCTTTTTTGGGAGCTGGCCGCAAAAGCGCGGGATTGCCTCAGGCCCTATTCTGCTTCTGGGCGGCAGGCTGAGCCTGTGGTTAATTCTTCTTCCTGTTGGGAAAATAGAGTGACCTGTGCCTGTCCCAACACCTAGATCTATTCTCTCATTGGTTGCCCCTCTTCCCGTTCATCCTCAGGACAAATTGCAACCTGTAGGGAACAGGAGGATAAGGTGCTGATTCTCCAAGTAGGGAGATTGCTAGTAAAGTAGCTGGAATGGCGAAACCGAGCACAAGGAGATGAGAAATGAGGTGCGTTTTAGAAACCTTTCAAAATCACACGGTGTACCATCTTCTGGGTTTCTCATGCATGTTTTCGATGTAGGAAGATGCCCTTGAAACTGGAGATTTGGGACCCATGGGATGGGTACCACGCAGTATTACGTTAAAGGGTCTGCGTTTGCTCACCCAACCTCACCCAACCTCTCAGCCCCAAGAGTGTCCACCCTTATGTCTCATCCAGCTGTGGGTCTAGATATGGTCAATCCAGGTTGCATCACAGCCTCTGAACGAATTTTGTAAGAATTTCTCTCTCTTTCACTGTCTTTGTTTTATGGGTTTTTAAAAGTAATTTATTTTTATAATGGGGTTTAGCTGCCTTTCATGGCTGTGTTTATGCGGCTTTACACCCACTTGACTCACTTCCAGACAGATATCAATACATAGGTTTTAAGATTCTTACTAGTCACATATATTCTTGTGCGGGGAATAGGGGGTGTTGAGTCCAGTTCACTGAGCAAGGAGTAGGTCTTGTCTATTACATATTGGGTGTATGGAACGGTATCTGAGCGAATTTGAAACCCTTGTTTTATGCATCACCCCACCTCACCTTTCCTGTTAAGCAGCTATAGTGTGTTTTCTAAACGTGTGACTCTGTTCTGTTTTGTAATTCAGTTTAAGTGTAGCGGTTTTTACATTCCCTCTATAAGTGATAGCTTATGATAAGTGTCTTTTTCTGTGTGACTTATTTCACTTAGAATCGTCGTACCTAACTCCACTCATCTTGCTTCTACTAGCCTTATAACATTGATTTCATGTCTGAGTGATATTCCATTGTACATAAGGACCACAACTTCTTTATCCATTTTTCTCTTTCCTGGGATATTTAAGGTGTCATGAAGTGGAGGTTCTTGTCAACAGAGCAGCCCTAAACTTTCCGGTGCCTGTGTCTTGCTGATTTTTAGTTTTGCCAATTTATACGCCCATGAGTGGACGTGCCCTATGCTCCCTAAGCTGTTTTTTTTTCGATGTTTCAGGACACAACGTACACTTCTCCAGAGTGGCTGTTGGCAATTTACATCCCGCCCATCAGTGTAGCAAGGCTGCCATTTCTCCATGGCCTGTCCTGCATTTCTGGTTTTGACACTTTTTGCAGCATGGCCCTTTTGACCGAAGGGAAGCGAGACTTCTTTGTAGCGCTGATTTGCCTTTCCAGGTTGCTTGGTTGGCCAAAAAGGGCGTATGCGTTTTTTCCTGAATATATTCAGGAAAAAACGCATACGCCCTTTTTGGCCAAGGGCATCATTGTCGACGTTTTGCCGCTTTTCATGTGCTTTAAAGGCGATTCGTATCTACCTCCTGAAATCTGTTTCTTGCAATTCTGCCTTGCTTTCAAATCCTCTTCGTTGCCTTCCCTCAATATATCTGTGGATGAGAGTTATCATTTATAACTCTGCGGGTTTGTGAATTGCAGTTTCCCTGAGCTCCATTTTTCAACTGTCTTTTTTGGGAGCTGGCCGCAAAAGCGCGGGATTGCCTCAGGCCCTATTCTGCTTCTGGGCGGCAGGCTGAGCCTGTGGTTAATTCTTCTTCCTGTTGGGAAAATAGAGTGACCTGTGCCTGTCCCAACACCTAGATCTAGTCTCTCATTGGTTGCCCCTCTTCCCGTTCATCCTCAGGACAAATTGCAACCTGTAGGGAACAGGAGGATAAGGTGCTGATTCTCCAAGTAGGGAGATTGCTAGTAAAGTAGCTGGAATGGCAAAACCGAGCACAAGGAGATGAGAAATGAGGTGCGTTTTAGAAACCTTTCAAAATCACACGGTGTACCATCTTCTGGGTTTCTCATGCATGTTTTCGATGTAGGAAGATGCCCTTGAAACTGGAGATTTGGGACCCATGGGATGGGTACCACGCAGTATTACTTTAAAGGGTCTGCGTTTGCTCACCCAACCTCACCCAACCTCTCAGCCCCAAGAGTGTCCACCCTTATGTCTCATCCAGCTGTGGGTCTAGATATGGTCAATCCAGGTTGCATCACAGCCTCTGAACGAATTTTGTAAGAATTTCTCTCTCTTTCACTGTCTTTGTTTTACGGGTTTCTAAAAGTAATTTATTTTTATAATGGGGTTTAGCTGCCTTTCATGGCTGTGTTTATGCGGCTTTACACCCACTTGACTCACTTCCAGACAGATATCAATACATAGGTTTTAAGATTCTTACTAGTCACATATATTCTTGTGCGGGGAATAGGGGGTGTTGAGTCCAGTTCACTGAGCAAGGAGTAGGTCTTGTCTATTACATACTGGGTGTATGGAACGGTATCTGAGCGAATTTGAAACCCTTGTTTTATGCATCACCCCACCTCACCTTTCCTGTTAAGCAGCTATAGTGTGTTTTCTAAACGTGCGACTCTGTTCTGTTTTGTAATTCAGTTCAAGTGTAGCGGTTTTTACATTCCCTCTATAAGTGATAGCTTATGATAAGTGTCTTTTTCTGTGTGACTTATCTCACTTAGAATCGTCGTACCTAACTCCACTCATCTTGCTTCTACTAGCCTTATGACATTGATTTCATGTCTGAGTGATATTCCATTGTACGTAAGGACCACAACTTCTTTATCCATTTTTCTCTTTCCTGGGATATTTAAGGTGTCATGAAGTGGAGGTTCTTGTCAACAGAGCAGCCCTAAACTTTCCGGTGCCTGTGTCTTGCTGATTTTTAGTTTTTCCAATTTATACGCCCATGAGTGGACGTGCCCTATGCTCCCTAAGCTGTTTTTTTTTCCATGTTTCAGGACACAACGTACACTTCTCCAGAGTGGCTGTTGGCAATTTACATCCCGCCCATCAGTGTAGCAAGGCTGCCATTTCTCCATGGCCTGTCCTGCATTTCTGGTTTTGACACTTTTTGCAGCATGGCCCTTTTGACCGAAGGGAAGCGAGACTTCTTTGTAGCGCTGATTTGCCTTTCCAGGTTGCTTGTTTGGCCAAAAAGGGCGTATGCGTTTTTTCCTGAATATATTCAGGAAAAAACGCATACGCCCTTTTTGGCCAAGGGCATCATTGTCGACGTTTTGCCGCTTTTCATGTGCTTTAAAGGCGATTCGTATCTACCTCCTGAAATCTGTTTCCTGCAATTCTGCCTTGCTTTCAAATCCTCTTCGTTGCCTTCCCTCAATATATCTGTGGATGAGAGTTATCATTTATAACTCTGCGGGTTTGTGAATTGCAGTTTCCCTGAGCTCCATTTTTCAACTGTCTTTTTTGGGAGCTGGCCGCAAAAGCGCGGGATTGCCTCAGGCCCTATTCTGCTTCTGGGCGGCAGGCTGAGCCTGTGGTTAATTCTTCTTCCTGTTGGGAAAATAGAGTGACCTGTGCCTGTCCCAACACCTAGATCTATTCTCTCATTGGTTGCCCCTCTTCCCGTTCATCCTCAGGACAAATTGCAACCTGTAGGGAACAGGAGGATAAGGTGCTGATTCTCCAAGTAGGGAGATTGCTAGTAAAGTAGCTGGAATGGCGAAACCGAGCACAAGGAGATGAGAAATGAGGTGCGTTTTAGAAACCTTTCAAAATCACACGGTGTACCATCTTCTGGGTTTCTCATGCATGTTTTCGATGTAGGAAGATGCCCTTGAAACTGGAGATTTGGGACCCATGGGATGGGTACCACGCAGTATTACGTTAAAGGGTCTGCGTTTGCTCACCCAACCTCACCCAACCTCTCAGCCCCAAGAGTGTCCACCCTTATGTCTCATCCAGCTGTGGGTCTAGATATGGTCAATCCAGGTTGCATCACAGCCTCTGAACGAATTTTGTAAGAATTTCTCTCTCTTTCACTGTCTTTGTTTTATGGGTTTTTAAAAGTAATTTATTTTTATAATGGGGTTTAGCTGCCTTTCATGGCTGTGTTTATGCGGCTTTACACCCACTTGACTCACTTCCAGACAGATATCAATACATAGGTTTTAAGATTCTTACTAGTCACATATATTCTTGTGCGGGGAATAGGGGGTGTTGAGTCCAGTTCACTGAGCAAGGAGTAGGTCTTGTCTATTACATATTGGGTGTATGGAACGGTATCTGAGCGAATTTGAAACCCTTGTTTTATGCATCACCCCACCTCACCTTTCCTGTTAAGCAGCTATAGTGTGTTTTCTAAACGTGTGACTCTGTTCTGTTTTGTAATTCAGTTTAAGTGTAGCGGTTTTTACATTCCCTCTATAAGTGATAGCTTATGATATGTGTCTTTTTCTGTGTGACTTATTTCACTTAGAATCGTCGTACCTAACTCCACTCATCTTGCTTCTACTAGCCTTATAACATTGATTTCATGTCTGAGTGATATTCCATTGTACATAAGGACCACAACTTCTTTATCCATTTTTCTCTTTCCTGGGATATTTAAGGTGTCATGAAGTGGAGGTTCTTGTCAACAGAGCAGCCCTAAACTTTCCGGTGCCTGTGTCTTGCTGATTTTTAGTTTTTCCAATTTATACGCCCATGAGTGGACGTGTCCTATGCTCCCTAAGCTGTTTTTTTTCCATGTTTCAGGACACAACGTACACTTCTCCAGAGTGGCTGTTGGCAATTTACATCCCGCCCATCAGTGTAGCAAGGCTGCCATTTCTCCATGGCCTGTCCTGGATTTCTAGTTTTGACACTTTTTGCAGCATGGCCCTTTTGACCGAAGGGAAGCGAGACTTCTTTTTAGCGCTGATTTGCCTTTCCATGTTGCTTGGTTGGCCAAAAAGGGCGTATGCGTTTTTTCTGAATATATTCAGGAAAAAACGCATACGCCCTTTTTGGCCAAGGGCATCATTGTCGACGTTTTGCCGCTTTTCATGTGCTTTAAAGGCGATTCGTATCTACCTCCTGAAATCTGTTTCCTGCAATTCTGCCTTGCTTTCAAATTCTCTTCGTTGCCTTCCCTCAATATATTTGTGGACGAGAGTTATCATTTATAACTCTGAGGTTTTTGAATTGCAGTTTCCCTGAGCTCCATTTTTCAACTGTCTTTTTTGGGAGCTGGCCGCAAAAGCGCGGGATTGCCTCAGGCCCTATTCTGCTTCTGGGCGGCAGGCTGAGCCTGTGGTTAATTCTTCTTCCTGATGGGAAAATAGAGTGACCTGTGCCTGTCCCAACACCTAGATCTAGTCTCTCATTGGTTGCCCCTCTTCCCGTTCATCCTCAGGACAAATTGCAACCTGTAGGGAACAGGAGGTTAAAGGTGCTAATTCTCCAAGTAGGGAGATTGCTAGTAAAGTACCTGGAATGGCGAAACCGAGCACAAGGAGATGAGAAATGAGGTGCGTTTTAGAAACCTTTCAAAATCACACGGTGTACCATCTTCTGGGGTTCTCATGCATGTTCTCGATGTAGGAAGATGCCCTTGAACCTGGAGATTTGGGACGCATGGGATGGGTACCACGCAGTATTACTTTAAAGGGTCTGCGTTTGCTCACCCAACCTCACCCAACCTCTCAGCCCCAAGAGTGTCCACCCTTATGTCTCATCCAGCTGTGGGTCTAGATATGGTCAATCCAGGTTGCATCACAGCCTCTGAACGAATTTTGTAAGAATTTCTCTCTCTTTCACTGTCTTTGTTTTACGGGTTTTTAAAAGTAATTTATTTTTATAATGGGGTTTAGCTGCTTTTCATGGCTGTGTTTATGCGGCTTTACACCCACTTGACTCACTTCCAGACAGATATCAATACATAGGTTTTAAGATTCTTACTAGTCACATATATTCTTGTGCGGGGAATAGGGGGTGTTGAGTCCAGTTCACTGAGCAAGGAGTAGGTCTTGTCTATTACATATTGGGTGTATGGAACGGTATGTGAGCGAATTTGAAACCATTGTTTTATGCATCACCCCACCTCACCTTTCCTGTTAAGCAGCTATAGTGTGTTTTCTAAACGTGTGACTCTGTTCTGTTTTGTAATTCAGTTCAAGTGTAGCGGTTTTTACATTCCCTCTATAAGTGATAGCTTATGATAAGTGTCTTTTTCTGTGTGACTTATTTCACTTAGAATCGTCGTACCTAACTCCACTCATCTTGCTTCTACTAGCATTATAACATTGATTTCATGTCTGAGTGATATTCCATTGTACATAAGGACCACAACTTCTTTATCCATTTTTCTCTTTCCTGGGATATTTAAGGTGTCATGAAGTGGAGGTTCTTGTCAACAGAGCAGCCCTAAACATTCCGGTGCCTGTGTCTTGCTGTTTTTTAGTTTTTCCAATTTATACGCCCATGAGTGGACGTGCCCTATGCTCCCTAAGCTGTTTTTTTTCCATGTTTCAGGACACAACGTACACTTCTCCAGAGTGGCTGTTGGCAATTTACATCCCGCTCATCAGTGTAGCAAGGCTGCCATTTCTCCATGGCCTGTCCTGGATTTCTGGGTTTGACACTTTTTGCAGCATGGCCCTTTTGACCGAAGGGAAGCGAGACTTCTTTGTAGCGCTGATTTGCCTTTCCAGGTTGCTTGGTTGGCCAAAAAGGGCGTATGCGTTTTTTCCTGAACATATTCAGGAAAAAACGCATACGCCCTTTTTGGCCAAGGGCATCATTGTCGACGTTTTGCCGCTTTTCATGTGCTTTAAAGGCGATTCGTATCTACCTACTGAAATTTGTTTCCTGCAATTCTGCCTTGCTTTCAAATCCTCTTCGTTGCCTTCCCTCAATATATCTGTGGATGAGAGTTATCATTTATAACTCTGCGGGTTTGTGAATTGCAGTTTCCCTGAGCTCCATTTTTCAACTGTCTTTTTTGGGAGCTGGCCGCAAAAGCGCGGGATTGCCTCAGGCTCTATTCTGCTTCTGGGCGGCAGGCTGAGCCTGTGGTTAATTCTTCTTCCTGATGGGAAAATAGAGTGACCTGTGCCTGTCCCAACACCTAGATCTAGTCTCTCATTGGTTGCCCCTCTTCCCGTTCATCCTCAGGACAAATTGCAACCTGTAGGGAACAGGAGGTTAAAGGTGCTGATTCTCCAAGTAGGGAGATTGCTAGTAAAATAGCTGGAATGGCGAAACCGAGCACAAGGAGATGAGAAATGAGGTGCGTTTTAGAAACCTTTCAAAATCACACGGTGTACCATCTTCTGGGTTTCTCATGCATGTTTTTGATGTAGGAAGATGCCCTTCAACCTGGAGATTTGGGACCCATGGGATGGGTACCACGCAGTATTACTTTAAAGGGTCTGCGTTTGCTCACCCAACCTCACCCAACCTCTCAGCCCCAAGAGTGTCCACCCTTATGTCTCATCCAGCTGTGGGTCTAGATATGGTCAATCCAGGTTGCATCACAGCCTCTGAACGAATTTTGTAAGAATTTCTCTCTCTTTCACTATCTTTTTTTGCGGGTTTTTAAAAGTAATTTATTTTTATAATGGGGTTTAGCTGCTTTTCATGGTTGTGTTTATGCGGCTTTACACCCACTTGACTCACTTCCAGACAGATATCAATACATAGGTTTTAAGATTCTTACTAGTCACATATATTCTTGTGCGGGGAATAGGGGGTGTTGAGTCCAGTTCACTGAGCAAGGAGTAGGTCTTGTCTATTACATATTGGGTGTATGGAACGGTATCTGAGCGAATTTGAAACCCTTGTTTTATGCATCACCCCACCTCACCTTTCCCGTTAAGCAGCCATAGTGTGTTTTCTAAACGTGTGACTCTGTTCTGGTTTGTAATTCAGTTCACGTGTAGCGGTTTTTACATTCTCTCTATAAGTGATAGCTTATGATAAGTGTCTTTTTCTGTGTGACTTATTTCACTTAGAATCGTCGTACCTTACTCCACTCATCTTGCTTCTACTAGCCTTATGACATTGATTTCATGTCTGAGTGATATTCAATTGTACATAAGGACCACAACTTCTTTATCCATTTTTCTCTTTCCTGGGATATTTAAGGTGTCATGAAGTGGAGGTTCTTGTCAACAGAGCAGCCCTAAACTTTCCGGTGCCTGTGTCTTGCTGATTTTTAATTTTTCCAATTTATACGCCCATGAGTGGACGTGCCCTATGCTCCCTAAGCTGTTTTTTTTCCATGTTTCAGGACACAACGTACACTTCTCCAGAGTGGCTGTTGGCAATTTACATCCCGCCCATCAGTGTAGCAAGGCTGCCATTTCTCCATTGCCTGTCCTGCATTTCTGGTTTTGACACTTTTTGCAGCATGGCCCTTTTCACCGATGGGAAGCGAGACTACTTTGTAGCGCTGATTTGCCTTTCCAGGTTGCTTGGTTCGCCAAAAAGGGCGTATGCGTGTTTTCCTGAATATACTCAGGAAAAAACGCATAAGCCCTTTTTGGCCAAGGGCATCATTGTCGACGTTTTGCCGCTTTTCATGTGCTTTCAAGGCGATTCGAATCTACCTCCTGAAATCTGTTTCCTGCAATTCTGCCTTGCTTTCAAATCCTCTTCGTTGCCTTCCCTCAATATATCTGTGGATGATAGTTATCATTTATAACTCTGCGGGTTTGTGAATTGCAGTGTCCCTGAGCTCCATTTTTCATCTCGGTTTTTTGGGAGCTGGCCGCAAAAGCGCAGGATTGCCTCAGGCCCTATTCTTCTTCTGGCGGCAGGCTGAGCCTGTGGTTAATTCTTCTTCCTGATGGGAAAATAGAGTGACCTGTGCCTGTCCCTACACCTAGATCTAGTCTCTCATTGGTTGCCCCTCTTCCCGTTCATCCTCAGGACAAATTGCAACCTGTAGGGAACAGGAGCTTAAAGGTGCTGATTCTCCAAGTAGGGAGATTGCTAGTAAAGTAGCTGGAAAGGCGAACCCGAGCACAAGGATTTGAGAAATGAGGTGCGTTTTAGAAACCTTTCCCGATCACACGGTGTACCATCTTCTGGGTTTCTCATGCATGTTTTCGATGTAGGAAGATGCCCTTGAACCTGGAGATTTGGGACCCATGGGATGGGTACCACGCACTATTACTTTAAAGGTTCTGCGTTTGCTCACCCAACCTCACCCAACCTCTCAGCCTGAAGATTGTCCACCTTTATGCCTCATCCAGCTGTGGGTCTAGATATGGTCAATCCAGGTTGCATCACAGCCCCTGAACGAATTTTGTAAGAATTTCTCTCTCTTTCACTGTCTTTGTTTTACGGGTTTTTAAAAGTAATTTATTTTTATAATGGGGTTTAGCTGCTTTTCACGGCTGTGTTTATGCGGCTTTACACCCACTTGACTCACTTCCAGACAGATATCAATACATAGGTTTTAAGATTCTTACTAGTCACATATATTCTTGTGCGGTGAATAGGGGGTGTTGAGTCCAGTTCACTGAGCAAGGAGTAGGTCTTGTCTATTACATATTGGGTGTATGGAACGGTATCTGAGCGAATTTGAAACCCTTGTTTTATGCATCACCCCACCTCACCTTTCCCGTTAAGCAGCCATAGTGTGTTTTCTAAACGTGTGACTCTGTTCTGTTTTGTAATTCAGTTCAAGTGTAGCGGTTTTTACATTCCCTCTATAAGTGATAGCTTATGATAAGTGTCTTTTTCTGTGTGACTTATTTCACTTAGAATCGTCGTACCTAACTCCACTCATCTTGCTTCTACTAGCCTTATGACATTGATTTCATGTCTGAGTGATATTCCATTGTACATAAGGACCACAACTTCTTTATCCATTTTTCTCTTTCCTGGGATATTTAAGGTGTCATGAAGTGGAGGTTCTTGTCAACAGAGCAGCCCTAAACTTTGGGGTGCCTGTGTCTTGCTGATTTTTAGTTTTCCCAATTTATACGCCCATGAGTGGAAGTGCCCTATGCTCCCTAACCTGTGTTTTTTCGATGTTTCAGGACACACCGTACACTTCTCCAGAGTGCCTCTTGGCAATTTACATCCCGCCCATCAGCGTAGCAAGGCTGCCATTTCTCCATGGCCTGTCCTGCATTTCTGGTTTTTACACTTTTTTCAGCATACCCTTTATGACCGATGGGAAGCGAGACTTCTTTGTAGCGCTGATTTTCCTTTCCAGGTTGCTTGGTTGGCCAAAAAGGGCGTATGCGTTTTTTCCTGAATATATTCAGGAAAAAACGCATACGCCCTTTTTGGCCAAGGGAATCATTGTCGACCTTTTGCCGCTTTTCATGTGCTTTAAAGGCGATTCGTATCTACCTCCTGAAATCTGTTTCCTGCAATTCTGCCTTGCTTTCA
Source organism: Eschrichtius robustus (assembly GCF_028021215.1). Lineage (NCBI taxonomy): Eukaryota > Metazoa > Chordata > Mammalia > Artiodactyla > Eschrichtiidae > Eschrichtius > Eschrichtius robustus. Next base: position 549,382 of record NW_027175233.1, read on the forward strand.
AATCCTCTTCATTGCCTTCCCTCAATATATTTGTGGACGAGAGTTATCATTTATAACTTTGCAGGTTTGTGAATTGCAGCGCTCATGTGCTCCATTTTTCAACGGGCTTTTTTGGTAGCTGGCCGCAAAAGTGCAGGATTGCTTCAGACCCTCTTCTGGTTCTGTGGGGCAGGCTGAGCCTGTGGTTAATTCTTCTTCCTAATGGGAAAAAAGATTGACCTGTGCCTGTCACAAAACATAGAGCAAGTCTCTCATTGGTTCCCCCACTTCCCGTTCATTCTCAGGACAAATTGCAACCTGTACAGAACAGGAGGTTAAAGGTGCTGATTCTCCAAGGGGGGAGATTGCTAGTAGAGTGGATGGAATGGCGAACCCGAGCACAAGGAGATGAGAAATGAGGTGCCTTTTAGAAACCTTTCCCAATCAGACGGTGTACCATCTTCTGGGTTTCTAGTACATGTTTTCGATGTAGGTAGATGCCCTTGAACCTGGAGATTTGGGACCCATTGGACGGGTACCACACAGTATTACTTTAAAGGGTCTGCATTTCCTCACCCAACCTCACCAAACCTCTCAGCCCCAAGAGTGTCCACCCTTATGTCTCATCTAGCTGTGGGTCTAGATATGGTAAATCCAGGTTGCATCACAGCCCCTGAACGAATTGTGTCAGAATTTCTCTCTCTTTCACTCTCTTTGTTGCATGGGTTTTTAAAAGCAATTGATTTTTATAATGGGCTTTAGCTGCTTTTCACTGCTGTGTTTATGCGGCTTTACACCCACTTGACTCACTTCCAGACAGATATCAATACATAGGTTTTAAGATTCTTACTAGTCAGATATATTCTTGTGCGGTGAATAGTGGGTGTTTAGTCCAGTTCACTGAGCAAGGAGTAGGTCTTGTCTAGTACATATTGGGTTTATGGAACGGTATCTGAGCTAATTAGAAACCCTTGTTTTATGCATCACCCCACCTCACCTTTCCCGTTAAGAAGCCATAGTGTGTTTTCAAAATGTGTGACTCTGTTCTGTTTTGTAATTCAGTTCAATGGTAACGGTTTTTACATTCCCTCTATAAGTGATATCTTATAATAAGTGTCTTTTTCTGTGTGACTTATTTCACTTACAATCGTCATACCTAAATCCACTCATCATGCTGCTACTTGCCTTAGGACATTGATTTCATGGCTGAGTGAAATTCCATTGTACATAAGGACCTCAACATCTTTATCCATTTTAATATTTCCTGGGATATTTAAGGAGTCATGAAGTGGAGGTTCTTGTCAACAGAGCAGCCCTAAATTTTGGGGTGCCTGTGTCTTGCTGATTTTTAGTTTTCCCTATTTACACACCCATGAGTGGAAGTGCCCTGTGCTCTCTAAGCTGTGTGTTTTAGATGTTTCAGGACACACCGTACACTTCTCCAGAGTGGCTGTTGGCAATTTACATCCCGCCCATCAGCGTAGCAAGGCTGCCATTTCTCCATGGCCTGTCCTGCATTTCTGGTTTTGACACTTTTTTCAGCACGGCCTTTGAACGATGGGAAGCGAGACTTCATTGTATCGCTGATTTGCCTTTCCAGGGTGCTTGGTTGGCCAAAAAGGGCGTATGCGTTTTTTCCTGAATATATTCAGGAAAAAACGTATATGCACTTTTAGGCCAAGGGCATCATTGTCCACGTTTTGCCGCTTTTCATGTGCTTTAAAGGCGATTCGAATCTACCTCCTGATACCTGTTTCCTGCAATTCTGCCTTGCTTTCAAATCCTCTTCATTGCCTTCCCTCAATATATTTGTGTACGAGACTTATCATTTATAACTCTGCAGGTTTGTGAATTGCAGTGTCCCTGAGCTCCATTTTTCAACTGGATTTTTTGGGAGCTGGCCGCAAATGCGCAGGATTGCTTCAGGCCCTATTCTGGTTCCGGGGGGCATGCTGAGCCTGTGGTTAATTCTTCTTCCTGATGGGAAAATAGAGTGACCTGTGCCTGTCACAACACCTAGATCTAGTCTCTCATTGGTTCCCCCTCTTCCCGTTCATCCTCAGGACAAATTGCAACCTGCAGAGAAGAGGAGGTTAAAGGTGCTTATTCCCCAAGTAGGGAGATTCCTAGTAAAGTGGCTGGAAAGGCGAACCCTAGCACAAGGAGATGAGAAATGAGGTGCGTTTCAGGAGCCTTTCCCGATCAGACGGTGTACCATCATCTGGGTTTCTCATGCATGTTTTCGATGTAGGAAGATGCCCTTGAACCTGGAGATTTGGGACCCATGGGATGGGTACCACGCAGTATTATTTTAAAGGGTCTGCGTTTGCTCACCCAACCTCACCCAAAGGCTCAGCCCCATGAGTGCCCACCATTATGTCTCAATCACCTGTGGGTCTAGATATGGTCAATCCAGGTTGCATCACAGCCCCTGAACGAATTTTGTAAGAATTTCTCTTTCTTTCCCTGTCTTTGTTTCACGGGTTTTTAAAGGTAATTTATTTTTAAAATGGGGTTTAGCTGCTTTTCACGGCTGTGTTTATGCCACTTTACACTCACTTGACTCTCTTCCAGAGAGATATCAATACATAGGTTTTAAGATTCTTACTAGTCACATATATTCTTGTGTGGGAAATAGGGGGTGTTGAGTCCAGTTCACTGAGCAAGGAGTAGGTCTTGTCTATTACATATTGGGTGTATGGAACGGTATCTGAGCGAATTTGAAACCCTTGTTTTATGCATCACCCCACCTCACCATTCCCGTTAAGCAGCCATAGTGTGTTTTCTAAACGTGTGACTCTGTTCTGTTTTGTAATTCAGTTCAAGTGTAGCGGTTTTTACATTCCCTCTATAAGTGATAGCTTATGATAAGTGTCTTTTTCTGTGTGACTTATTTCACTTAGGATCGTCGTACCTAACTCCACTCATCTTGCTTCTACTAGCCTTATGACATTGATTTCATGTCTGAGTGATATTCTATTGTACATAAGGACCACAACTTCTTTATCCATTTTTCTCTTTCCTGGGATATTTAAGGTGTCATGAAGTGGAGGTTCTTGTCAACAGAGCAGCCCTAAACTTTCCGGTGCCTGTGTCTTGCTGATTTTTAGTTTTTCCAATTTATACGCCCATGAGTGGACGTGCCCTATGCTCCCTAAGCTGTTTTTTTTCCATGTTTCAGGACACAACGTATACTTCTCCAGAGTGGCTGTTGGCAATTTACATCCCGCCCATCAGTGTAGCAAGGCTGCCTTTTCTCCATGGCCTGTCCTGCATTTCTGGTTTTGACACTTTTTGCAGCATGGCCCTTTTCACCGATGGGAAGCGAGACTTCTTTGTAGCGCTGACTTGCATTTCCAGGTTGCTTGGTTGGCCAAAAAGGGCGTATGCGTTTTTTCCTGAATATATTCAGGAAAAAACGCATACGCCCTTTTTGGCCAAGGGCATCATTGTCGACGTTTTGCCGCTTTTCATGTGCTTTAAAGGCGATTCGTATCTACCTCCTGAAATCTGTTTCCTGCAATTCTGCCTTGCTTTCAAATCCTCTTCGTTGCCTTCCCTCAATATATCTGTGGATGAGAGTTATCATTTATAACTCTGCGGGTTTGTGAATTGCAGTTTCCCTGAGCTCCATTTTTCAACTGTCTTTTTTGGGAGCTGGCCGCAAAAGCGCGGGATTGCCTCAGGCCCTATTCTGCTTCTGGGCGGCAGGCTGAGCCTGTGGTTAATTCTTCTTCCTGTTGGGAAAATAGAGTGACCTGTGCCTGTCCCAACACCTAGATCTAGTCTCTCATTGGTTGCCCCTCTTCCCGTTCATCCTCAGGACAAATTGCAACCTGTAGGGAACAGGAGGTTAAAGGTGCTGATTCTCCAAGTAGGGAGATTGCTAGTAAAGTAGCTGGAATGGCGAAACCGAGCACAAGGAGATGAGAAATGAGGTGCGTTTTAGAAACCTTTCAAAATCACACGGTGTACCATCTTCTGGGTTTCTCATGCATGTTTTCGATGTAGGAAGATGCCCTTCAACCTGGAGATTTGGGACCCATGGGATGGGTACCACGCAGTATTACTTTAAAGGGTCTGCGTTTTCTCACCCAACCTCACCCAACCTCTCAGCCCCAAGAGTGTCCACCCTTATGTCTCATCCAGCTGTGGGTCTAGATATGGTCAATCCAGGTTGCATCACAGCCTCTGAACGAATTTTGTAAGAATTTCTCTCTCTTTCACTGTCTTTGTTTTACGGGTTTTTAAAAGTAATTTATTTTTATAATGGGGTTTAGCTGCCTTTCATGGCTGTGTTTATGCGGCTTTACACCCACTTGACTCACTTCCAGACAGATATCAATACATAGGTTTTAAGATTCTTACTAGTCACATATATTCTTGTGCGGGGAATAGGGGGTGTTGACTCCAGTTCACTGAGCAAGGAGTAGGTCTTGTCTATTACATATTGGGTGTATGGAACGGTATCTGAGCGAATTTGAAACCCTTGTTTTATGCATCACCCCACCTCACCTTTCCTGTTAAGCAGCTATAGTGTGTTTTCTAAACGTGTGACTCTGTTCTGTTTTTGTAATTGAGTTCAAGTGTAGCGGTTTTTACATTCCCTCTATAAGTGATAGCTTATGATAAGTGTCTTTTTCTGTGTGACTTATTTCACTTAGAATCGTCGTACCTAACTCCACTCATCTTGCTTCTACTAGCCTTATGACATTGATTTCATGTCTGAGTGATATTCCATTGTACATAAGGACCACAACTTCTTTATCCATTTTTCTCTTTCCTGGGATATTTAAGGTGTCATGAAGTGGAGGTTCTTGTCAACAGAGCAGCCCTAAACTTTCCGGTGCCTGTGTCTTGCTGATTTTTAGTTTTTCCAATTTATACGCCCATGAGTGGACGTGTCCTATGCTCCCTAAGCTGTTTTTTTTCCATGTTTCAGGACACAACGTACACTTCTCCAGAGTGGCTGTTGGCAATTTACATCCCGCCCATCAGTGTAGCAAGGCTGCCATTTCTCCATGGCCTGTCCTGGATTTCTAGTTTTGACACTTTTTGCAGCATGGCCCTTTTGACCGAAGGGAAGCGAGACTTCTTTTTAGCGCTGATTTGCCTTTCCATGTTGCTTGGTTGGCCAAAAAGGGCGTATGCGTTTTTTCTGAATATATTCAGGAAAAAACGCATACGCCCTTTTTGGCCAAGGGCATCATTGTCGACGTTTTGCCGCTTTTCATGTGCTTTAAAGGCGATTCGTATCTACCTCCTGAAATCTGTTTCCTGCAATTCTGCCTTGCTTTCAAATTCTCTTCGTTGCCTTCCCTCAATATATTTGTGGACGAGAGTTATCATTTATAACTCTGAGGTTTTTGAATTGCAGTTTCCCTGAGCTCCATTTTTCAACTGTCTTTTTTGGGAGCTGGCCGCAAAAGCGCGGGATTGCCTCAGGCCCTATTCTGCTTCTGGGCGGCAGGCTGAGCCTGTGGTTAATTCTTCTTCCTGATGGGAAAATAGAGTGACCTGTGCCTGTCCCAACACCTAGATCTAGTCTCTCATTGGTTGCCCCTCTTCCCATTCATCCTCAGGACAAATTGCAACCTGTAGGGAACAGGAGGTTAAAGGTGCTAATTCTCCAAGTAGGGAGATTGCTAGTAAAGTACCTGGAATGGCGAAACCGAGCACAAGGAGATGAGAAATGAGGTGCGTTTTAGAAACCTTTCAAAATCACACGGTGTACCATCTTCTGGGGTTCTCATGCATGTTCTCGATGTAGGAAGATGCCCTTGAACCTGGAGATTTGGGACGCATGGGATGGGTACCACGCAGTATTACTTTAAAGGGTCTGCGTTTGCTCACCCAACCTCACCCAACCTCTCAGCCCCAAGAGTGTCCACCCTTATGTCTCATCCAGCTGTGGGTCTAGATATGGTCAATCCAGGTTGCATCACAGCCTCTGAACGAATTTTGTAAGAATTTCTCTCTCTTTCACTGTCTTTGTTTTACGGGTTTTTAAAAGTAATTTATTTTTATAATGGGGTTTAGCTGCTTTTCATGGCTGTGTTTATGCGGCTTTACACCCACTTGACTCACTTCCAGACAGATATCAATACATAGGTTTTAAGATTCTTACTAGTCACATATATTCTTGTGCGGGGAATAGGGGGTGTTGAGTCCAGTTCACTGAGCAAGGAGTAGGTCTTGTCTATTACATATTGGGTGTATGGAACGGTATGTGAGCGAATTTGAAACCATTGTTTTATGCATCACCCCACCTCACCTTTCCTGTTAAGCAGCTATAGTGTGTTTTCTAAACGTGTGACTCTGTTCTGTTTTGTAATTCAGTTCAAGTGTAGCGGTTTTTACATTCCCTCTATAAGTGATAGCTTATGATAAGTGTCTTTTTCTGTGTGACTTATTTCACTTAGAATCGTCGTACCTAACTCCACTCATCTTGCTTCTAGTAGCATTATAACATTGATTTCATGTCTGAGTGATATTCCATTGTACATAAGGACCACAACTTCTTTATCCATTTTTCTCTTTCCTGGGATATTTAAGGTGTCATGAAGTGGAGGTTCTTGTCAACAGAGCAGCCCTAAACATTCCGGTGCCTGTGTCTTGCTGTTTTTTAGTTTTTCCAATTTATACGCCCATGAGTGGACGTGCCCTATGCTCCCTAAGCTGTTTTTTTTCCATGTTTCAGGACACAACGTACACTTCTCCAGAGTGGCTGTTGGCAATTTACATCCCGCTCATCAGTGTAGCAAGGCTGCCATTTCTCCATGGCCTGTCCTGGATTTCTGGGTTTGACACTTTTTGCAGCATGGCCCTTTTGACCGAAGGGAAGCGAGACTTCTTTGTAGCGCTGATTTGCCTTTCCAGGTTGCTTGGTTGGCCAAAAAGGGCGTATGCGTTTTTTCCTGAACATATTCAGGAAAAAACGCATACGCCCTTTTTGGCCAAGGGCATCATTGTCGACGTTTTGCCGCTTTTCATGTGCTTTAAAGGCGATTCGTATCTACCTACTGAAATTTGTTTCCTGCAATTCTGCCTTGCTTTCAAATCCTCTTCGTTGCCTTCCCTCAATATATCTGTGGATGAGAGTTATCATTTATAACTCTGCGGGTTTGTGAATTGCAGTTTCCCTGAGCTCCATTTTTCAACTGTCTTTTTTGGGAGCTGGCCGCAAAAGCGCGGGATTGCCTCAGGCTCTATTCTGCTTCTGGGCGGCAGGCTGAGCCTGTGGTTAATTCTTCTTCCTGATGGGAAAATAGAGTGACCTGTGCCTGTCCCAACACCTAGATCTAGTCTCTCATTGGTTGCCCCTCTTCCCGTTCATCCTCAGGACAAATTGCAACCTGTAGGGAACAGGAGGTTAAAGGTGCTGATTCTCCAAGTAGGGAGATTGCTAGTAAAATAGCTGGAATGGCGAAACCGAGCACAAGGAGATGAGAAATGAGGTGCGTTTTAGAAACCTTTCAAAATCACACGGTGTACCATCTTCTGGGTTTCTCATGCATGTTTTTGATGTAGGAAGATGCCCTTCAACCTGGAGATTTGGGACCCATGGGATGGGTACCACGCAGTATTACTTTAAAGGGTCTGCGTTTGCTCACCCAACCTCACCCAACCTCTCAGCCCCAAGAGTGTCCACCCTTATGTCTCATCCAGCTGTGGGTCTAGATATGGTCAATCCAGGTTGCATCACAGCCTCTGAACGAATTTTGTAAGAATTTCTCTCTCTTTCACTATCTTTTTTTGCGGGTTTTTAAAAGTAATTTATTTTTATAATGGGGTTTAGCTGCTTTTCATGGTTGTGTTTATGCGGCTTTACACCCACTTGACTCACTTCCAGACAGATATCAATACATAGGTTTTAAGATTCTTACTAGTCACATATATTCTTGTGCGGGGAATAGGGGGTGTTGAGTCCAGTTCACTGAGCAAGGAGTAGGTCTTGTCTATTACATATTGGGTGTATGGAACGGTATCTGAGCGAATTTGAAACCCTTGTTTTATGCATCACCCCACCTCACCTTTCCCGTTAAGCAGCCATAGTGTGTTTTCTAAACGTGTGACTCTGTTCTGTTTTGTAATTCAGTTCACGTGTAGCGGTTTTTACATTCTCTCTATAAGTGATAGCTTATGATAAGTGTCTTTTTCTGTGTGACTTATTTCACTTAGAATCGTCGTACCTTACTCCACTCATCTTGCTTCTACTAGCCTTATGACATTGATTTCATGTCTGAGTGATATTCAATTGTACATAAGGACCACAACTTCTTTATCCATTTTTCTCTTTCCTGGGATATTTAAGGTGTCATGAAGTGGAGGTTCTTGTCAACAGAGCAGCCCTAAACTTTCCGGTGCCTGTGTCTTGCTGATTTTTAATTTTTCCAATTTATACGCCCATGAGTGGACGTGCCCTATGCTCCCTAAGCTGTTTTTTTTCCATGTTTCAGGACACAACGTACACTTCTCCAGAGTGGCTGTTGGCAATTTACATCCCGCCCATCAGTGTAGCAAGGCTGCCATTTCTCCATTGCCTGTCCTGCATTTCTGGTTTTGACACTTTTTGCAGCATGGCCCTTTTCACCGATGGGAAGCGAGACTACTTTGTAGCGCTGATTTGCCTTTCCAGGTTGCTTGGTTCGCCAAAAAGGGCGTATGCGTGTTTTCCTGAATATACTCAGGAAAAAACGCATAAGCCCTTTTTGGCCAAGGGCATCATTGTCGACGTTTTGCCGCTTTTCATGTGCTTTCAAGGCGATTCGAATCTACCTCCTGAAATCTGTTTCCTGCAATTCTGCCTTGCTTTCAAATCCTCTTCGTTGCCTTCCCTCAATATATCTGTGGATGATAGTTATCATTTATAACTCTGCGGGTTTGTGAATTGCAGTGTCCCTGAGCTCCATTTTTCATCTCGGTTTTTTGGGAGCTGGCCGCAAAAGCGCAGGATTGCCTCAGGCCCTATTCTTCTTCTGGCGGCAGGCTGAGCCTGTGGTTAATTCTTCTTCCTGATGGGAAAATAGAGTGACCTGTGCCTGTCCCTACACCTAGATCTAGTCTCTCATTGGTTGCCCCTCTTCCCGTTCATCCTCAGGACAAATTGCAACCTGTAGGGAACAGGAGCTTAAAGGTGCTGATTCTCCAAGTAGGGAGATTGCTAGTAAAGTAGCTGGAAAGGCGAACCCGAGCACAAGGATTTGAGAAATGAGGTGCGTTTTAGAAACCTTTCCCGATCACACGGTGTACCATCTTCTGGGTTTCTCATGCATGTTTTCGATGTAGGAAGATGCCCTTGAACCTGGAGATTTGGGACCCATGGGATGGGTACCACGCACTATTACTTTAAAGGTTCTGCGTTTGCTCACCCAACCTCACCCAACCTCTCAGCCTGAAGATTGTCCACCTTTATGCCTCATCCAGCTGTGGGTCTAGATATGGTCAATCCAGGTTGCATCACAGCCCCTGAACGAATTTTGTAAGAATTTCTCTCTCTTTCACTGTCTTTGTTTTACGGGTTTTTAAAAGTAATTTATTTTTATAATGGGGTTTAGCTGCTTTTCACGGCTGTGTTTATGCGGCTTTACACCCACTTGACTCACTTCCAGACAGATATCAATACATAGGTTTTAAGATTCTTACTAGTCACATATATTCTTGTGCGGTGAATAGGGGGTGTTGAGTTCAGTTCACTGAGCAAGGAGTAGGTCTTGTCTATTACATATTGGGTGTATGGAACGGTATCTGAGCGAATTTGAAACCCTTGTTTTATGCATCACCCCACCTCACCTTTCCCGTTAAGCAGCCATAGTGTGTTTTCTAAACGTGTGACTCTGTTCTGTTTTGTAATTCAGTTCAAGTGTAGCGGTTTTTACATTCCCTCTATAAGTGATAGCTTATGATAAGTGTCTTTTTCTGTGTGACTTATTTCACTTAGAATCGTCGTACCTAACTCCACTCATCTTGCTTCTACTAGCCTTATGACATTGATTTCATGTCTGAGTGATATTCCATTGTACATAAGGACCACAACTTCTTTATCCATTTTTCTCTTTCCTGGGATATTTAAGGTGTCATGAAGTGGAGGTTCTTGTCAACAGAGCAGCCCTAAACTTTGGGGTGCCTGTGTCTTGCTGATTTTTAGTTTTCCCAATTTATACGCCCATGAGTGGAAGTGCCCTATGCTCCCTAACCTGTGTTTTTTCGATGTTTCAGGACACACCGTACACTTCTCCAGAGTGCCTCTTGGCAATTTACATCCCGCCCATCAGCGTAGCAAGGCTGCCATTTCTCCATGGCCTGTCCTGCATTTCTGGTTTTTACACTTTTTTCAGCATACCCTTTATGACCGATGGGAAGCGAGACTTCTTTGTAGCGCTGATTTTCCTTTCCAGGTTGCTTGGTTGGCCAAAAAGGGCGTATGCGTTTTTTCCTGAATATATTCAGGAAAAAACGCATACGCCCTTTTTGGCCAAGGGAATCATTGTCGACCTTTTGCCGCTTTTCATGTGCTTTAAAGGCGATTCGTATCTACCTCCTGAAATCTGTTTCCTGCAATTCTGCCTTGCTTTCAAATCCTCTTCATTGCCTTCCCTCAATATATTTGTGGACGAGAGTTATCATTTATAACTTTGCAGGTTTGTGAATTGCAGCGCTCATGTGCTCCATTTTTCAACGGGCTTTTTTGGTAGCTGGCCGCAAAAGTGCAGGATTGCTTCAGACCCTCTTCTGGTTCTGTGGGGCAGGCTGAGCCTGTGGTTAATTCTTCTTCCTAATGGGAAAAAAGATTGACCTGTGCCTGTCACAAAACATAGAGCAAGTCTCTCATTGGTTCCCCCACTTCCCGTTCATTCTCAGGACAAATTGCAACCTGTACAGAACAGGAGGTTAAAGGTGCTGATTCTCCAAGGGGGGAGATTGCTAGTAGAGTGGATGGAATGGCGAACCCGAGCACAAGGAGATGAGAAATGAGGTGCCTTTTAGAAACCTTTCCCAATCAGACGGTGTACCATCTTCTGGGTTTCTAGTACATGTTTTCGATGTAGGTAGATGCCCTTGAACCTGGAGATTTGGGACCCATTGGACGGGTACCACACAGTATTACTTTAAAGGGTCTGCATTTCCTCACCCAACCTCACCAAACCTCTCAGCCCCAAGAGTGTCCACCCTTATGTCTCATCTAGCTGTGGGTCTAGATATGGTAAATCCAGGTTGCATCACAGCCCCTGAACGAATTGTGTCAGAATTTCTCTCTCTTTCACTCTCTTTGTTGCATGGGTTTTTAAAAGCAATTGATTTTTATAATGGGCTTTAGCTGCTTTTCACTGCTGTGTTTATGCGGCTTTACACCCACTTGACTCACTTCCAGACAGATATCAATACATAGGTTTTAAGATTCTTACTAGTCAGATATATTCTTGTGCGGTGAATAGTGGGTGTTTAGTCCAGTTCACTGAGCAAGGAGTAGGTCTTGTCTAGTACATATTGGGTTTATGGAACGGTATCTGAGCTAATTAGAAACCCTTGTTTTATGCATCACCCCACCTCACCTTTCCCGTTAAGAAGCCATAGTGTGTTTTCAAAATGTGTGACTCTGTTCTGTTTTGTAATTCAGTTCAATGGTAACGGTTTTTACATTCCCTCTATAAGTGATATCTTATAATAAGTGTCTTTTTCTGTGTGACTTATTTCACTTACAATCGTCATACCTAAATCCACTCATCATGCTGCTACTTGCCTTAGGACATTGATTTCATGGCTGAGTGAAATTCCATTGTACATAAGGACCTCAACATCTTTATCCATTTTAATATTTCCTGGGATATTTAAGGAGTCATGAAGTGGAGGTTCTTGTCAACAGAGCAGCCCTAAATTTTGGGGTGCCTGTGTCTTGCTGATTTTTAGTTTTCCCTATTTACACACCCATGAGTGGAAGTGCCCTGTGCTCTCTAAGCTGTGTGTTTTAGATGTTTCAGGACACACCGTACACTTCTCCAGAGTGGCTGTTGGCAATTTACATCCCGCCCATCAGCGTAGCAAGGCTGCCATTTCTCCATGGCCTGTCCTGCATTTCTGGTTTTGACACTTTTTTCAGCACGGCCTTTGAACGATGGGAAGCGAGACTTCATTGTATCGCTGATTTGCCTTTCCAGGGTGCTTGGTTGGCCAAAAAGGGCGTATGCGTTTTTTCCTGAATATATTCAGGAAAAAACGTATATGCACTTTTAGGCCAAGGGCATCATTGTCCACGTTTTGCCGCTTTTCATGTGCTTTAAAGGCGATTCGAATCTACCTCCTGATACCTGTTTCCTGCAATTCTGCCTTGCTTTCAAATCCTCTTCATTGCCTTCCCTCAATATATTTGTGTACGAGACTTATCATTTATAACTCTGCAGGTTTGTGAATTGCAGTGTCCCTGAGCTCCATTTTTCAACTGGATTTTTTGGGAGCTGGCCGCAAATGCGCAGGATTGCTTCAGGCCCTATTCTGGTTCCGGGGGGCATGCTGAGCCTGTGGTTAATTCTTCTTCCTGATGGGAAAATAGAGTGACCTGTGCCTGTCACAACACCTAGATCTAGTCTCTCATTGGTTCCCCCTCTTCCCGTTCATCCTCAGGACAAATTGCAACCTGCAGAGAAGAGGAGGTTAAAGGTGCTTATTCCCCAAGTAGGGAGATTCCTAGTAAAGTGGCTGGAAAGGCGAACCCTAGCACAAGGAGATGAGAAATGAGGTGCGTTTCAGGAGCCTTTCCCGATCACACGGTGTACCATCATCTGGGTTTCTCATGCATGTTTTCGATGTAGGAAGATGCCCTTGAACCTGGAGATTTGGGACCCATGGGATGGGTACCACGCAGTATTATTTTAAAAGGTCTGCGTTTGCTCACCCAACCTCACCCAAAGGCTCAGCCCCATGAGTGCCCACCATTATGTCTCAATCACCTGTGGGTCTAGATATGGTCAATCCAGGTTGCATCACAGCCCCTGAACGAATTTTGTAAGAATTTCTCTTTCTTTCCCTGTCTTTGTTTCACGGGTTTTTAAAGGTAATTTATTTTTAAAATGGGGTTTAGCTGCTTTTCACGGCTGTGTTTATGCCACTTTACACTCACTTGACTCTCTTCCAGAGAGATATCAATACATAGGTTTTAAGATTCTTACTAGTCACATATATTCTTGTGTGGGAAATAGGGGGTGTTGAGTCCAGTTCACTGAGCAAGGAGTAGGTCTTGTCTATTACATATTGGGTGTATGGAACGGTATCTGAGCGAATTTGAAACCCTTGTTTTATGCATCACCCCACCTCACCATTCCCGTTAAGCAGCCATAGTGTGTTTTCTAAACGTGTGACTCTGTTCTGTTTTGTAATTCAGTTCAAGTGTAGCGGTTTTTACATTCCCTCTATAAGTGATAGCTTATGATAAGTGTCTTTTTCTGTGTGACTTATTTCACTTAGGATCGTCGTACCTAACTCCACTCATCTTGCTTCTACTAGCCTTATGACATTGATTTCATGTCTGAGTGATATTCTATTGTACATAAGGACCACAACTTCTTTATCCATTTTTCTCTTTCCTGGGATATTTAAGGTGTCATGAAGTGGAGGTTCTTGTCAACAGAGCAGCCCTAAACTTTCCGGTGCCTGTGTCTTGCTGATTTTTAGTTTTTCCAATTTATACGCCCATGAGTGGACGTGCCCTATGCTCCCTAAGCTGTTTTTTTTCCATGTTTCAGGACACAACGTATACTTCTCCAGAGTGGCTGTTGGCAATTTACATCCCGCCCATCAGTGTAGCAAGGCTGCCTTTTCTCCATGGCCTGTCCTGCATTTCTGGTTTTGACACTTTTTGCAGCATGGCCCTTTTCACCGATGGGAAGCGAGACTTCTTTGTAGCGCTGACTTGCATTTCCAGGTTGCTTGGTTGGCCAAAAAGGGCGTATGCGTTTTTTCCTGAATATATTCAGGAAAAAACGCATACGCCCTTTTTGGCCAAGGGCATCATTGTCGACGTTTTGCCGCTTTTCATGTGCTTTAAAGGCGATTCGTATCTACCTCCTGAAATCTGTTTCCTGCAATTCTGCCTTGCTTTCAAATCCTCTTCGTTGCCTTCCCTCAATATATCTGTGGATGAGAGTTATCATTTATAACTCTGCGGGTTTGTGAATTGCAGTTTCCCTGAGCTCCATTTTTCAACTGTCTTTTTTGGGAGCTGGCCGCAAAAGCGCGGGATTGCCTCAGGCCCTATTCTGCTTCTGGGCGGCAGGCTGAGCCTGTGGTTAATTCTTCTTCCTGTTGGGAAAATAGAGTGACCTGTGCCTGTCCCAACACCTAGATCTAGTCTCTCATTGGTTGCCCCTCTTCCCGTTCATCCTCAGGACAAATTGCAACCTGTAGGGAACAGGAGGTTAAAGGTGCTGATTCTCCAAGTAGGGAGATTGCTAGTAAAATAGCTGGAATGGCGAAACCGAGCACAAGGAGATGAGAAATGAGGTGCGTTTTAGAAACCTTTCAAAATCACACGGTGTACCATCTTCTGGGTTTCTCATGCATGTTTTCGATGTAGGAAGATGCCCTTGAACCTGGAGATTTGGGACCCATGGGATGGGTACCACGCAGTATTACTTTAAAGGGTCTGCGTTTGCTCACCCAACCTCACCCAACCTCTCAGCCCCAAGAGTGTCCACCCTTATGTCTCATCCAGCTGTGGGTCTAGATATGGTCAATCCAGGTTGCATCACAGCCTCTGAACGAATTTTGTAAGAATTTCTCTCTCTTTCACTGTCTTTGTTTTATGGGTTTTTAAAAGTAATTTATTTTTATAATGGGGTTTAGCTGCTTTTCATGGCTGTGTTTATGCGGCTTTACATCCACTTGACTCACTTCCAGAGAGATATCAATACATAGGTTTTAAGATTCTTACTAGTCACATATATTCTTGTGCGGGGAATAGGGGGTGTTGACTCCAGTTCACTGAGCAAGGAGTAGGTCTTGTCTATTACATATTGGGTGTATGGAACGGTATCTGAGCGAATTTGAAACCCTTGTTTTATGCATCACCCCACCTCACCATTCCCGTTAAGCAGCCATAGTGTGTTTTCTAAACGTGTGACTCTGTTCTGTTTTGTAATTCAGTTCAAGTGTAGCGGTTTTTACATTCCCTCTATAAGTGATAGCTTATGATAAGTGTCTTTTTCTGTGTGACTTATTTCACTTAGGATCGTCGTACCTAACTCCACTCATCTTGCTTCTACTAGCCTTATGACATTGATTTCATGTCTGAGTGATATTCCATTGTACATAAGGACCACAACTTCTTTATCCATTTTTCTCTTTCCTGGGATATTTAAGGTGTCATGAAGTGGAGGTTCTTGTCAACAGAGCAGCCCTAAACTTTCGGGTGCCTGTGTCTTGCTGATTTTTAGTTTTTCCAATTTATACGCCCATGAGTGGACGTGCCCTATGCTCCCTAAGCTGTTTTTTTTCGATGTTTCAGGACACAACGTATACTTCTCCAGAGTGGCTGTTGGCAATTTACATCCCGCCCATCAGTGTAGCAAGGCTGCCTTTTCTCCATGGCCTGTCCTGCATTTCTGGTTTTGACACTTTTTGCAGCATGGCCCTTTTCACCGATGGGAAGCGAGACTTCTTTGTAGCGCTGACTTGCATTTCCAGGTTGCTTGGTTGGCCAAAAAGGGCGTATGCGTTTTTTCCTGAATATATTCAGGAAAAAACGCATACGCCCTTTTTGGCCAAGGGCATCATTGTCGACGTTTTGCCGCTTTTCATGTGCTTTAAAGGCGATTCGTATCTACCTCCTGAAATCTGTTTCCTGCAATTCTGCCTTGCTTTCAAATCCTCTTCGTTGCCTTCCCTCAATATATCTGTGGATGAGAGTTATCATTTATAACTCTGCGGGTTTGTGAATTGCAGTTTCCCTGAGCTCCATTTTTCAACTGTCTTTTTTGGGAGCTGGCCGCAAAAGCGCGGGATTGCCTCAGGCCCTATTCTGCTTCTGGGCGGCAGGCTGAGCCTGTGGTTAATTCTTCTTCCTGTTGGGAAAATAGAGTGACCTGTGCCTGTCCCAACACCTAGATCTA
Organism: Eschrichtius robustus; assembly: GCF_028021215.1. Lineage (NCBI taxonomy): Eukaryota > Metazoa > Chordata > Mammalia > Artiodactyla > Eschrichtiidae > Eschrichtius > Eschrichtius robustus. Next base: position 565,461 of record NW_027175233.1, read on the forward strand.
GTCTCTCATTGGTTGCCCCTCTTCCCGTTCATCCTCAGGACAAATTGCAACCTGTAGGGAACAGGAGGTTAAAGGTGCTGATTCTCCAAGTAGGGAGATTGCTAGTAAAGTAGCTGGAATGGCGAAACCGAGCACAAGGAGATGAGAAATGAGGTGCGTTTTAGAAACCTTTCAAAATCACACGGTGTACCATCTTCTGGGTTTCTCATGCATGTTTTCGATGTAGGAAGATGCCCTTCAACCTGGAGATTTGGGACCCATGGGATGGGTACCACGCAGTATTACTTTAAAGGGTCTGCGTTTTCTCACCCAACCTCACCCAACCTCTCAGCCCCAAGAGTGTCCACCCTTATGTCTCATCCAGCTGTGGGTCTAGATATGGTCAATCCAGGTTGCATCACAGCCTCTGAACGAATTTTGTAAGAATTTCTCTCTCTTTCACTGTCTTTGTTTTACGGGTTTTTAAAAGTAATTTATTTTTATAATGGGGTTTAGCTGCCTTTCATGGCTGTGTTTATGCGGCTTTACACCCACTTGACTCACTTCCAGACAGATATCAATACATAGGTTTTAAGATTCTTACTAGTCACATATATTCTTGTGCGGGGAATAGGGGGTGTTGACTCCAGTTCACTGAGCAAGGAGTAGGTCTTGTCTATTACATATTGGGTGTATGGAACGGTATCTGAGCGAATTTGAAACCCTTGTTTTATGCATCACCCCACCTCACCTTTCCTGTTAAGCAGCTATAGTGTGTTTTCTAAACGTGTGACTCTGTTCTGTTTTTGTAATTGAGTTCAAGTGTAGCGGTTTTTACATTCCCTCTATAAGTGATAGCTTATGATAAGTGTCTTTTTCTGTGTGACTTATTTCACTTAGAATCGTCGTACCTAACTCCACTCATCTTGCTTCTACTAGCCTTATGACATTGATTTCATGTCTGAGTGATATTCCATTGTACATAAGGACCACAACTTCTTTATCCATTTTTCTCTTTCCTGGGATATTTAAGGTGTCATGAAGTGGAGGTTCTTGTCAACAGAGCAGCCCTAAACTTTCCGGTGCCTGTGTCTTGCTGATTTTTAGTTTTTCCAATTTATACGCCCATGAGTGGACGTGCCCTATGCTCCCTAAGCTGTTTTTTTTCGATGTTTCAGGACACAACGTACACTTCTCCAGAGTGGCTGTTGGCAATTTACATCCCGCCCATCAGTGTAGCAAGGCTGCCATTTCTCCATGGCCTGTCCTGCATTTCTGGTTTTGACACTTTTTGCAGCATGGACCTTTTGACCGATGGGAAGCGAGACTTCTTTGTAGCGCTGATTTGCCTTTCCAGGTTGCTTGGTTGGCCAAAAAGGGCGTATGCGTTTTTTCCTGGATATATTCAGGAAAAAACGCATATGCCCTTTTTGGCCAAGGGCATCATTGTCGACGTTTTGCCGCTTTTCATGTGCTTTAAAGGCGATTTGTATCTACCTCCTCAAATCTGTTTCCTGCAATTCTGCCTTGCTTTCAAATCCTCTTCGTTGCCTTCCCTCAATATATCTGTGGATGAGAGTTATCATTTATAACTCTGCGGGTTTGTGAATTGCAGTTTCCCTGAGCTCCATTTTTCAACTGTCTTTTTTGGGAGCTGGCCGCAAAAGCGCGGGATTGCCTCAGGCCCTATTCTGCTTCTGGGCGGCAGGCTGAGCCTGTGGTTAATTCTTCTTCCTGTTGGGAAAATAGAGTGACCTGTGCCTGTCCCAACACCTAGATCTAGTCTCTCATTGGTTGCCCCTCTTCCCGTTCATCCTCAGGACAAATTGCAACCTGTAGGGAACAGGAGGTTAAAGGTGCTGATTCTCCAAGTAGGGAGATTGCTAGTAAAATAGCTGGAATGGCGAAACCGAGCACAAGGAGATGAGAAATGAGGTGCGTTTTAGAAACCTTTCAAAATCACACGGTGTACCATCTTCTGGGTTTCTCATGCATGTTTTCGATGTAGGAAGATGCCCTTGAACCTGGAGATTTGGGACCCATGGGATGGGTACCACGCAGTATTACTTTAAAGGGTCTGCGTTTGCTCACCCAACCTCACCCAACCTCTCAGCCCCAAGAGTGTCCACCCTTATGTCTCATCCAGGTGTGGGTCTAGATATGGTCAATCCAGGTTGCATCACAGCCTCTGAACGAATTTTGTAAGAATTTCTCTCTCTTTCACTGTCTTTGTTTTATGGGTTTTTAAAAGTAATTTATTTTTATAATGGGGTTTAGCTGCTTTTCATGGCTGTGTTTATGCGGCTTTACATCCACTTGACTCACTTCCAGAGAGATATCAATACATAGGTTTTAAGATTCTTACTAGTCACATATATTCTTGTGCGGGGAATAGGGGGTGTTGACTCCAGTTCACTGAGCAAGGAGTAGGTCTTGTCTATTACATATTGGGTGTATGGAACGGTATCTGAGCGAATTTGAAACCCTTGTTTTATGCATCACCCCACCTCACCATTCCCGTTAAGCAGCCATAGTGTGTTTTCTAAACGTGTGACTCTGTTCTGTTTTGTAATTCAGTTCAAGTGTAGCGGTTTTTACATTCCCTCTATAAGTGATAGCTTATGATAAGTGTCTTTTTCTGTGTGACTTATTTCACTTAGGATCGTCGTACCTAACTCCACTCATCTTGCTTCTACTAGCCTTATGACATTGATTTCATGTCTGAGTGATATTCCATTGTACATAAGGACCACAACTTCTTTATCCATTTTTCTCTTTCCTGGGATATTTAAGGTGTCATGAAGTGGAGGTTCTTGTCAACAGAGCAGCCCTAAACTTTCCGGTGCCTGTGTCTTGCTGATTTTTAGTTTTTCCAATTTATACGCCCATGAGTGGACGTGCCCTATGCTCCCTAAGCTGTTTTTTTTCCATGTTTCAGGACACAACGTATACTTCTCCAGAGTGGCTGTTGGCAATTTACATCCCGCCCATCAGTGTAGCAAGGCTGCCTTTTCTCCATGGCCTGTCCTGCATTTCTGGTTTTGACACTTTTTGCAGCATGGCCCTTTTGACCGATGGGAAGCGAGACTTCTTTGTAGCGCCTATTTGCCTTTCCAGGTTGCTTGGTTGGCCAAAAAGGGCGTATGCGTTTTTTCCTGAATATATTCAGGAAAAAACGCATACGCCCTTTTTGGCCAAGGGCATCATTGTCAACGTTTTGCCGCTTTTCATGTGCTTTAAAGGCGATTCGTATCTACCTCCTGAAATCTCTTTCCTGCAATTCTGCCTTGCTTTCAAATCCTCTTCGTTGCCTTCCCTCAATATATCTGTGGATGAGAGTTATCATTTATAACTCTGCGGGTTTGTGAATTGCAGTTTCCCTGAGCTCCATTTTTCAACTGTGTTTTTTGGGAGCTGGCCGCAAAAGCGCGGGATTGCCTCAGGCCCTATTCTACTTCTGGGCGGCAGGCTGAGCCTGTGGTTAATTCTTCTTCCTGTTGGGAAAATAGAGTGACCTGTGCCTGTCCCAACACCTAGATCTAGTCTCTCATTGGTTGCCCCTCTTCCCGTTCATCCTCAGGACAATTGCAACCTGTAGGGAACAGGAGGTTAAAGGTGCTGATTCTCCAAGTAGGGAGATTGCTAGTAAAGTAGCTGGAATGGCGAAACCGAGCACAAGGAGATGAGAAATGAGGTGCGTTTTAGAAACCTTTCAAAATCACACGGTGTACCATCTTTTGGGTTTCTCATGCATGTTTTCGATGTAGGAAGATGCCCTTCAACCTGGAGATTTGGGACCCATGGGATGGGTACCACGCAGTATTACTTTAAAGGGTCTGCGTTTTCTCACCCAACCTCACCCAACCTCTCAGCCCCAAGAGTGTCCACCCTTATGTCTCATCCAGCTGTGGGTCTAGATATGGTCAATCCAGTTTGCATCACAGCCTCTGAACGAATTTTGTAAGAATTTCTCTCTCTTTCACTGTCTTTGTTTTACGGGTTTTTAAAAGTAATTTATTTTTATAATGGGGTTTAGCTGCCTTTCATGGCTGTGTTTATGCGGCTTTACACCCACTTGACTCACTTCCAGACAGATATCAATACATAGGTTTTAAGATTCTTACTAGTCACATATATTCTTGTGCGGGGAATAGGGGGTGTTGACTCCAGTTCACTGAGCAAGGAGTAGGTCTTGTCTATTACATATTGGGTGTATGGAACGGTATCTGAGCGAATTTGAAACCCTTGTTTTATGCATCACCCCACCTCACCTTTCCTGTTAAGCAGCTATAGTGTGTTTTCTAAACGTGTGACTCTGTTCTGTTTTTGTAATTCAGTTCAAGTGTAGCGGTTTTTACATTCCCTCTATAAGTGATAGCTTATGATAAGTGTCTTTTTCTGTGTGACTTATTTCACTTAGAATCTTCGTAACTAACTCCACTCATCTTGCTTCTACTAGCCTTATGACATTGATTTCATGTCTGAGTGATATTCCATTGTACATAAGGACCACAACTTCTTTATCCATTTTTCTCTTTCCTGGGATATTTAAGGTGTCATGAAGTGGAGGTTCTTGTCAACAGAGCAGCCCTAAACTTTCGGGTGCCTGTGTCTTGCTGATTTTTAGTTTTTCCAATTTATACGCCCATGAGTGGACGTGCCCTATGCTCCCTAAGCTGTTTTTTTTCCATGTTTCAGGACACAACGTACACTTCTCCAGAGTGGCTGTTGGCAATTTACATCCCGCCCATCAGTGTAGCAAGGCTGCCATTTCTCCATGGCCTGTCCTGCATTTCTGGTTTTGACACATTTTGCAGCATGGCCCTTTTGACCGATGGGAAGCGAGACTTCTTTGTAGCGCTGATTTGCCTTTCCAGGTTGCTTGGTTGGCCAAAAAGGGCGTATGCGTTTTTTCCTGAATATATTCAGGAAAAAACGCATACGCCCTTTTTGGCCAAGGGCATCATTGTCGACGTTTTGCCGCTTTTCATGTGCTTTAAAGGCGATTCGTATCTACCTCCTGAAATCTGTTTCCTGAAATTCTGCCTTGCTTTCAAATCCTCTTCGTTGCCTTCCCTCAATATATCTGTGGATGAGAGTTATCATTTATAACTCTGCAGGTTTGTGAATTGCAGTTTCCCTGAGCTCCATTTTTCAACTGTGTTTTTTGGGAGCTGGCCGCAAAAGCGCGGGATTGCCTCAGGCCCTATTCTGCTTCTGGGCGGCAGGCTGAGCCTGTGGTTAATTCTTCTTCCTGTTGGGAAAATAGAGTGACCTGTGCCTGTCCCAACACCTAGATCTAGTCTCTCATTGGTTGCCCCTCTTCCTGTTCATCCTCAGGACAAATTGCAACCTGTAGGGAACAGGAGGTTAAAGGTGCTGATTCTCCAAGTAGGGAGATTGCTAGTAAAGTAGCTGGAATGGCGAAACCGAGCACAAGGAGATGAGAAATGAGGTGCGTTTTAGAAACCTTTCAAAATCACACGGTGTACCATCTTCTGGGTTTTTCATGCATGTTTTCGATGTAGGAAGATGCCCTTGAACTGGAGATTTGGGACCCATGGGATGGGTACCACGCAGTATTACTTTAAAGGGTCTGCGTTTGCTCACCCAACCTCACCCAACCTCTCAGCCCCAAGAGTGTCCACCCTTATATCTCATCCAGCTGTGGGTCTAGATATGGTCAATCCAGGTTGCATCACAGCCTCTGAACGAATTTTGTAAGAATTTCTCTCTCTTTCACTGTCTTTGTTTTATGGGTTTTTAAAAGTAATTTATTTTTATAATGGGGTTTAGCTGCTTTTCATGGCTGTGTTTATGCGGCTTTACAGCCACTTGACTCACTTCCAGACAGATATCAATACATAGGTTTTAAGATTCTTACTAGTCACATATATTCTTGTGCAGTGAATAGGGGGTGTTGAGTTCAGTTCACTGAGCAAGGAGTAGGTCTTGTCTATTACATATTGGGTGTATGGAACGGTATCTGAGCGAATTTGAAACCCTTGTTTTATGCATCACCCCACCTCACCATTCCCGTTAAGCAGCCATAGTGTGTTTTCTAAACGTGTGACTCTGTTCTGTTTTGTAATTCAGTTCAAGTGTAGCGGTTTTTACATTCCCTCTATAAGTGATAGCTTATGATAAGTGTCTTTTTCTGTGTGACTTATTTCACTTAGGATCGTCGTACCTAACTCCACTCATCTTGCTTCTACTAGCCTTATGACATTGATTTCATGTCTGAGTGATATTCTATTGTACATAAGGACCACAACTTCTTTATCCATTTTTCTCTTTCCTGGGATATTTAAGGTGTCATGAAGTGGAGGTTCTTGTCAACAGAGCAGCCCTAAACTTTCCGGTGCCTGTGTCTTGCTGATTTTTAGTTTTTCCAATTTATACGCCCATGAGTGGACGTGCCCTATGCTCCCTAAGCTGTTTTTTTTCGATGTTTCAGGACACAACGTATACTTCTCCAGAGTGGCTGTTGGCAATTTACATCCCGCCCATCAGTGTAGCAAGGCTGCCATTTCTCCATGGCCTGTCCTGCATTTCTGGTTTTGACACTTTTTGCAGCATGGCCCTTTTGACCGATGGGAAGCGAGACTTCTTTGTAGCGCTGATTTGCCTTTCCAGGTTGCTTGGTTGGCCAAAAAGGGCGTATGCGTTTTTTCCTGAATATATTCAGGAAAAAACGCATACGCCCTTTTTGGCCAAGGGCATCATTGTCGACGTTTTGCCGCTTTTCATGTGCTTTAAAGGCGATTCGTATCTACCTCCTGAAATCTGTTTCCTGCAATTCTGCCTTGCTTTCAAATCCTCTTCGTTGCCTTCCCTCAATATATCTGTGGATGAGAGTTATCATTTATAACTCTGCGGGTTTGTGAATTGCAGTTTCCCTGAGCTCCATTTTTCAACTGTCTTTTTTGGGAGCTGGCCGCAAAAGCGCGGGATTGCCTCAGGCCCTATTCTGCTTCTGGGCGGCAGGCTGAGCCTGTGGTTAATTCTTCTTCCTGTTGGGAAAATAGAGTGACCTGTGCCTGTCCCAACACCTAGATCTAGTCTCTCATTGGTTGCCCCTCTTCCCGTTCATCCTCAGGACAAATTGCAACCTGTAGGGAACAGGAGGTTAAAGGTGCTGATTCTCCAAGTAGGGAGATTGCTAGTAAAGTAGCTGGAATGGCGAAACCGAGCACAAGGAGATGAGAAATGAGGTGCGTTTTAGAAACCTTTCAAAATCACACGGTGTACCATCTTCTGGGTTTCTCATGCATGTTTTCGATGTAGGAAGATGCCCTTCAACCTGGAGATTTGGGACCCATGGGATGGGTACCACGCAGTATTACTTTAAAGGGTCTGCGTTTTCTCACCCAACCTCACCCAACCTCTCAGCCCCAAGAGTGTCCACCCTTATGTCTCATCCAGCTGTGGGTCTAGATATGGTCAATCCAGGTTGCATCACAGCCTCTGAACGAATTTTGTAAGAATTTCTCTCTCTTTCACTGTCTTTGTTTTACGGGTTTTTAAAAGTAATTTATTTTTATAATGGGGTTTAGCTGCCTTTCATGGCTGTGTTTATGCGGCTTTACACCCACTTGACTCACTTCCAGACAGATATCAATACATAGGTTTTAAGATTCTTACTAGTCACATATATTCTTGTGCGGGGAATAGGGGGTGTTGACTCCAGTTCACTGAGCAAGGAGTAGGTCTTGTCTATTACATATTGGGTGTATGGAACGGTATCTGAGCGAATTTGAAACCCTTGTTTTATGCATCACCCCACCTCACCTTTCCTGTTAAGCAGCTATAGTGTGTTTTCTAAACGTGTGACTCTGTTCTGTTTTTGTAATTCAGTTCAAGTGTAGCGGTTTTTACATTCCCTCTATAAGTGATAGCTTATGATAAGTGTCTTTTTCTGTGTGACTTATTTCACTTAGAATCTTCGTACCTAACTCCACTCATCTTGCTTCTACTAGCCTTATGACATTGATTTCATGTCTGAGTGATATTCCATTGTACATAAGGACCACAACTTCTTTATCCATTTTTCTCTTTCCTGGGATATTTAAGGTGTCATGAAGTGGAGGTTCTTGTCAACAGAGTAGCCCTAAACTTTCCGGTGCCTGTGTCTTGCTGATTTTTAGTTTTTCCAATTTATACGCCCATGAGTGGACGTGCCCTATGCTCCCTAAGCTGTTTTTTTTCGATGTTTCAGGACACAACGTACACTTCTCCAGAGTGGCTGTTGGCAATTTACATCCCGCCCATCAGTGTAGCAAGGCTGCCATTTCTCCATGGCCTGTCCTGCATTTCTGGTTTTGACACTTTTTGCAGCATGGCCCTTTTCACCGATGGGAAGCGAGACTTCTTTGTAGCGCTGATTTGCCTTTCCAGGTTGCTTGGCTGGCCAAAAAGGGCGTATGCGTTTTTTCCTGAATATATTCAGGAAAAAACGCATACGCCCTTTTTGGCCAAGGGCATCATTGTCGACGTTTTGCCGCTTTTCATGTGCTTTAAAGGCGATTCGTATCTACCTCCTGAAATCTGTTTCCTGCAATTCTGCCTTGCTTTCAAATCCTCTTCGTTGCCTTCCCTCAATATATCTGTGGATGAGAGTTATCATTTATAACTCTGCGGGTTTGTGAATTGCAGTTTCCCTGAGCTCCATTTTTCAACTGTCTTTTTTGGGAGCTGGCCGCAAAAGCGCGGGATTGCCTCAGGCCCTATTCTGCTTCTGGGCGGCAGGCTGAGCCTGTGGTTAATTCTTCTTCCTGTTGGGAAAATAGAGTGACCTGTGCCTGTCCCAACACCTAGATCTATTCTCTCATTGGTTGCCCCTCTTCCCGTTCATCCTCAGGACAAATTGCAACCTGTAGGGAACAGGAGGATAAGGTGCTGATTCTCCAAGTAGTGAGATTGCTAGTAAAGTAGCTGGAATGGCGAAACCGAGCACAAGGAGATGAGAAATGAGGTGCGTTTTAGAAACCTTTCAAAATCACACGGTGTACCATCTTCTGGGTTTCTCATGCATGTTTTCGATGTAGGAAGATGCCCTTCAACCTGGAGATTTGGGACCCATGGGATGGGTACCACGCAGTATTACTTTAAAGGGTCTGCGTTTGCTCACCCAACCTCACCCAACCTCTCAGCCCCAAGAGTGTCCACCCTTATGTCTCATCCAGCTGTGGGTCTAGATATGGTCAATCCAGGTTGCATCACAGCCTCTGAACGAATTTTGTAAGAATTTCTCTCTCTTTCACTGTCTTTGTTTTACGGGTTTTTAAAAGTAATTTATTTTTATAATGGGGTTTAGCTGCCTTTCATGGCTGTGTTTATGCGGCTTTACACCCACTTGACTCACTTCCAGACAGATATCAATACATAGGTTTTAAGATTCTTACTAGTCACATATATTCTTGTGCGGGGAATAGGGGGTGTTGAGTCCAGTTCACTGAGCAAGGAGTAGGTCTTGTCTATTACATATTGGGTGTATGGAACGGTATCTGAGCGAATTTGAAACCCTTGTTTTATGCATCACCCCACCTCACCTTTCCTGTTAAGCAGCTATAGTATGTTTTCTAAACGTGTGACTCTGTTCTGTTTTGTAATTCAGTTCAAGTGTAGCGGTTTTTACATTCCCTCTATAAGTGATAGCTTATGATAAGTGTCTTTTTCTGTGTGACTTATTTCACTTAGAATCGTCGTACCTAACTCCACTCATCTTGCTTCTACTAGCCTTATAACATTGATTTCATGTCTGAGTGATATTCCATTGTACATAAGGACCACAACTTCTTTATCCATTTTTCTCTTTCCTGGGATATTTAAGGTGTCATGAAGTGGAGGTTCTTGTCAACAGAGCAGCCCTAAACTTTCCGGTGCCTGTGTCTTGCTGATTTTTAGTTTTTCCAATTTATACGCCCATGAGTGGACGTGCCCTATGCTCCCTAAGCTGTTTTTTTTCGATGTTTCAGGACACAACGTATACTTCTCCAGAGTGGCTGTTGGCAATTTACATCCCGCCCATCAGTGTAGCAAGGCTGCCTTTTCTCCATGGCCTGTCCTGCATTTCTGGTTTTGACACTTTTTGCAGCATGGCCCTTTTCACCGATGGGAAGCGAGACTTCTTTGTAGCGCTGACTTGCATTTCCAGGTTGCTTGGTTGGCCAAAAAGGGCGTATGCGTTTTTTCCTGAATATATTCAGGAAAAAACGCATACGCCCTTTTTGGCCAAGGGCATCATTGTCGACGTTTTGCCGCTTTTCATGTGCTTTAAAGGCGATTCGTATCTACCTCCTGAAATCTGTTTCCTGCAATTCTGCCTTGCTTTCAAATCCTCTTCGTTGCCTTCCCTCAATATATCTGTGGATGAGAGTTATCATTTATAACTCTGCGGGTTTGTGAATTGCAGTTTCCCTGAGCTCCATTTTTCAACTGTCTTTTTTGGGAGCTGGCCGCAAAAGCGCGGGATTGCCTCAGGCCCTATTCTGCTTCTGGGCGGCAGGCTGAGCCTGTGGTTAATTCTTCTTCCTGTTGGGAAAATAGAGTGACCTGTGCCTGTCCCAACACCTAGATCTAGTCTCTCATTGGTTGCCCCTCTTCCCGTTCATCCTCAGGACAAATTGCAACCTGTAGGGAACAGGAGGTTAAAGGTGCTGATTCTCCAAGTAGGGAGATTGCTAGTAAAGTAGCTGGAATGGCGAAACCGAGCACAAGGAGATGAGAAATGAGGTGCGTTTTAGAAACCTTTCAAAATCACACGGTGTACCATCTTCTGGGTTTCTCATGCATGTTTTCGATGTAGGAAGATGCCCTTCAACCTGGAGATTTGGGACCCATGGGATGGGTACCACGCAGTATTACTTTAAAGGGTCTGCGTTTTCTCACCCAACCTCACCCAACCTCTCAGCCCCAAGAGTGTCCACCCTTATGTCTCATCCAGCTGTGGGTCTAGATATGGTCAATCCAGGTTGCATCACAGCCTCTGAACGAATTTTGTAAGAATTTCTCTCTCTTTCACTGTCTTTGTTTTACGGGTTTTTAAAAGTAATTTATTTTTATAATGGGGTTTAGCTGCCTTTCATGGCTGTGTTTATGCGGCTTTACACCCACTTGACTCACTTCCAGACAGATATCAATACATAGGTTTTAAGATTCTTACTAGTCACATATATTCTTGTGCGGGGAATAGGGGGTGTTGACTCCAGTTCACTGAGCAAGGAGTAGGTCTTGTCTATTACATATTGGGTGTATGGAACGGTATCTGAGCGAATTTGAAACCCTTGTTTTATGCATCACCCCACCTCACCTTTCCTGTTAAGCAGCTATAGTGTGTTTTCTAAACGTGTGACTCTGTTCTGTTTTTGTAATTCAGTTCAAGTGTAGCGGTTTTTACATTCCCTCTATAAGTGATAGCTTATGATAAGTGTCTTTTTCTGTGTGACTTATTTCACTTAGAATCGTCGTACCTAACTCCACTCATCTTGCTTCTACTAGCCTTATGACATTGATTTCATGTCTGAGTGATATTCCATTGTACATAAGGACCACAACTTCTTTATCCATTTTTCTCTTTCCTGGGATATTTAAGGTGTCATGAAGTGGAGGTTCTTGTCAACAGAGCAGCCCTAAACTTTCCGGTGCCTGTGTCTTGCTGATTTTTAGTTTTTCCAATTTATTCGCCCATGAGTGGACGTGCCCTATGCTCCCTAAGCTGTTTTTTTTCGATGTTTCAGGACACAACGTACACTTCTCCAGAGTGGCTGTTGGCAATTTACATCCCGCCCATCAGTGTAGCAAGGCTGCCATTTCTCCATGGCCTGTCCTGCATTTCTGGTTTTGACACTTTTTGCAGCATGGACCTTTTGACCGATGGGAAGCGAGACTTCTTTGTAGCGCTGATTTGCCTTTCCAGGTTGCTTGGTTGGGCAAAAAGGGCGTATGCGTTTTTTCCTGAATATATTCAGGAAAAAACGCATATGCCCTTTTTGGCCAAGGGCATCATTGTCGACGTTTTGCCGCTTTTCATGTGCTTTAAAGGCGATTTGTATCTACCTCCTGAAATCTGTTTCCTGCAATTCTGCCTTGCTTTCAAATCCTCTTCGTTGCCTTCCCTCAATATATCTGTGGATGAGAGTTATCATTTATAACTCTGCGGGTTTGTGAATTGCAGTTTCCCTGAGCTCCATTTTTCAACTGTCTTTTTTGGGAGCTGGCCGCAAAAGCGCGGGATTGCCTCAGGCCCTATTCTGCTTCTGGGCGGCAGGCTGAGCCTGTGGTTAATTCTTCTTCCTGTTGGGAAAATAGAGTGACCTGTGCCTGTCCCAACACCTAGATCTAGTCTCTCATTGGTTGCCCCTCTTCCCGTTCATCCTCAGGACAAATTGCAACCTGTAGGGAACAGGAGGTTAAAGGTGCTGATTCTCCAAGTAGGGAGATTGCTAGTAAAATAGCTGGAATGGCGAAACCGAGCACAAGGAGATGAGAAATGAGGTGCGTTTTAGAAACCTTTCAAAATCACACGGTGTACCATCTTCTGGGTTTCTCATGCATGTTTTTGATGTAGGAAGATGCCCTTGAACCTGGAGATTTGGGACCCATGGGATGGGTACCACGCAGTATTACTTTAAAGGGTCTGCGTTTGCTCACCCAACCTCACCCAACCTCTCAGCCCCAAGAGTGTCCACCCTTATGTCTCATCCAGGTGTGGGTCTAGATATGGTCAATCCAGGTTGCATCACAGCCTCTGAACGAATTTTGTAAGAATTTCTCTCTCTTTCACTGTCTTTGTTTTATGGGTTTTTAAAAGTAATTTATTTTTATAATGGGGTTTAGCTGCTTTTCATGGCTGTGTTTATGCGGCTTTACATCCACTTGACTCACTTCCAGAGAGATATCAATACATAGGTTTTAAGATTCTTACTAGTCACATATATTCTTGTGTGGTTAATAGGGGGTGTTGAGTCCAGTTCACTGAGCAAGGAGTAGGTCTTGTCTATTACATATTGGGTGTATGGAACGGTATCTGAGCGAATTTGAAACCCTTGTTTTATGCATCACCCCACCTCACCATTCCCGTTAAGCAGCCATAGTGTGTTTTCTAAACGTGTGACTCTGTTCTGTTTTGTAATTCAGTTCAAGTGTAGCGGTTTTTACATTCCCTCTATAAGTGATAGCTTATGATAAGTGTCTTTTTCTGTGTGACTTATTTCACTTAGGATCGTCGTACCTAACTCCACTCATCTTGCTTCTACTAGCCTTATGACATTGATTTCATGTCTGAGTGATATTCCATTGTACATAAGGACCACAACTTCTTTATCCATTTTTCTCTTTCCTGGGATATTTAAGGTGTCATGAAGTGGACGTTCTTGTCAACAGAGCAGCCCTAAACTTTCCGGTGCCTGTGTCTTGCTGATTTTTAGTTTTTCCAATTTATACGCCCATGAGTGGACGTGCCCTATGCTCCCTAAGCTGTTTTTTTTCCATGTTTCAGGACACAACGTATACTTCTCCAGAGTGGCTGTTGGCAATTTACATCCCGCCCATCAGTGTAGCAAGGCTGCCTTTTCTCCATGGCCTGTCCTGCATTTCTGGTTTTGACACTTTTTGCAGCATGGCCCTTTTGACCGATGGGAAGCGAGACTTCTTTGTAGCGCCTATTTGCCTTTCCAGGTTGCTTGGTTGGCCAAAAAGGGCGTATGCGTTTTTTCCTGAATATATTCAGGAAAAAACGCATACGCCCTTTTTGGCCAAGGGCATCATTGTCGACGTTTTGCCGCTTTTCATGTGCTTTAAAGGCGATTCGTATCTACCTCCTGAAATCTGTTTCCTGCAATTCTGCCTTGCTTTCAAATACTCTTCGTTGCCTTCCCTCAATATATCTGTGGATGAGAGTTATCATTTATAACTCTGCGGGTTTGTGAATTGCAGTTTCCCTGAGCTCCATTTTTCAACTGTGTTTTTTGGGAGCTGGCCGCAAAAGCGCGGGATTGCCTCAGGCCCTATTCTGCTTCTGGGCGGCAGGCTGAGCCTGTGGTTAATTCTTCTTCCTGTTGGGAAAATAGAGTGACCTGTGCCTGTCCCAACACCTAGATCTAGTCTCTCATTGGTTGCCCCTCTTCCCGTTCATCCTCAGGACAAATTGCAACCTGTAGGGAACAGGAGGTTAAAGGTGCTGATTCTCCAAGTAGGGAGATTGCTAGTAAAGTAGCTGGAATGGCGAAACCGAGCACAAGGAGATGAGAAATGAGGTGCGTTTTAGAAACCTTTCAAAATCACACGGTGTACCATCTTCTGGGTTTCTCATGCATGTTTTCGATGTAGGAAGATGCCCTTCAACCTGGAGATTTGGGACCCATGGGATGGGTACCACGCAGTATTACTTTAAAGGGTCTGCGTTTTCTCACCCAACCTCACCCAACCTCTCAGCCCCAAGAGTGTCCACCCTTATGTCTCATCCAGCTGTGGGTCTAGATATGGTCAATCCAGGTTGCATCACAGCCTCTGAACGAATTTTGTAAGAATTTCTCTCTCTTTCACTGTCTTTGTTTTACGGGTTTTTAAAAGTAATTTATTTTTATAATGGGGTTTAGCTGCCTTTCATGGCTGTGTTTATGCGGCTTTACACCCACTTGACTCACTTCCAGACAGATATCAATACATAGGTTTTAAGATTCTTACTAGTCACATATATTCTTGTGCGGGGAATAGGGGGTGTTGACTCCAGTTCACTGAGCAAGGAGTAGGTCTTGTCTATTACATATTGGGTGTATGGAACGGTATCTGAGCGAATTTGAAACCCTTGTTTTATGCATCACCCCACCTCACCTTTCCTGTTAAGCAGCTATAGTGTGTTTTCTAAACGTGTGACTCTGTTCTGTTTTTGTAATTGAGTTCAAGTGTAGCGGTTTTTACATTCCCTCTATAAGTGATAGCTTATGATAAGTGTCTTTTTCTGTGTGACTTATTTCACTTAGAATCGTCGTACCTAACTCCACTCATCTTGCTTCTACTAGCCTTATGACATTGATTTCATGTCTGAGTGATATTCCATTGTACATAAGGACCACAACTTCTTTATCCATTTTTCTCTTTCCTGGGATATTTAAGGTGTCATGAAGTGGAGGTTCTTGTCAACAGAGCAGCCCTAAACTTTCGGGTGCCTGTGTCTTGCTGATTTTTAGTTTTTCCAATTTATACGCCCATGAGTGGACGTGCCCTATGCTCCCTAAGCTGTTTTTTTTCCATGTTTCAGGACACAACGTACACTTCTCCAGAGTGGCTGTTGGCAATTTACATCCCGCCCATCAGTGTAGCAAGGCTGCCATTTCTCCATGGCCTGTCCTGCATTTCTGGTTTTGACACATTTTGCAGCATGGCCCTTTTGACCGATGGGAAGCGAGACTTCTTTGTAGCGCTGATTTGCCTTTCCAGGTTGCTTGGTTGGCCAAAAAGGGCGTATGCGTTTTTTCCTGAATATATTCAGGAAAAAACGCATACGCCCTTTTTGGCCAAGGGCATCATTGTCGACGTTTTGCCGCTTTTCATGTGCTTTAAAGGCGATTCGTATCTACCTCCTGAAATCTGTTTCCTGAAATTCTGCCTTGCTTTCAAATCCTCTTCGTTGCCTTCCCTCAATATATCTGTGGATGAGAGTTATCATTTATAACTCTGCAGGTTTGTGAATTGCAGTTTCCCTGAGCTCCATTTTTCAACTGTGTTTTTTGGGAGCTGGCCGCAAAAGCGCGGGATTGCCTCAGGCCCTATTCTGCTTCTGGGCGGCAGGCTGAGCCTGTGGTTAATTCTTCTTCCTGTTGGGAAAATAGAGTGACCTGTGCCTGTCCCAACACCTAGATCTAGTCTCTCATTGGTTGCCCCTCTTCCTGTTCATCCTCAGGACAAATTGCAACCTGTAGGGAACAGGAGGTTAAAGGTGCTGATTCTCCAAGTAGGGAGATTGCTAGTAAAGTAGCTGGAATGGCGAAACCGAGCACAAGGAGATGAGAAATGAGGTGCGTTTTAGAAACCTTTCAAAATCACACGGTGTACCATCTTCTGGGTTTTTCATGCATGTTTTCGATGTAGGAAGATGCCCTTGAACTGGAGATTTGGGACCCATGGGATGGGTACCACGCAGTATTACTTTAAAGGGTCTGCGTTTGCTCACCCAACCTCACCCAACCTCTCAGCCCCAAGAGTGTCCACCCTTATATCTCATCCAGCTGTGGGTCTAGATATGGTCAATCCAGGTTGCATCACAGCCTCTGAACGAAGTTTGTAAGAATTTCTCTCTCTTTCACTGTCTTTGTTTTATGGGTTTTTAAAAGTAATTTATTTTTATAATGGGGTTTAGCTGCTTTTCATGGCTGTGTTTATGCGGCTTTACAGCCACTTGACTCACTTCCAGACAGATATCAATACATAGGTTTTAAGATTCTTACTAGTCACATATATTCTTGTGCAGTGAATAGGGGGTGTTGAGTTCAGTTCACTGAGCAAGGAGTAGGTCTTGTCTATTACATATTGGGTGTATGGAACGGTATCTGAGCGAATTTGAAACCCTTGTTTTATGCATCACCCCACCTCACCATTCCCGTTAAGCAGCCATAGTGTGTTTTCTAAACGTGTGACTCTGTTCTGTTTTGTAATTCAGTTCAAGTGTAGCGGTTTTTACATTCCCTCTATAAGTGATAGCTTATGATAAGTGTCTTTTTCTGTGTGACTTATTTCACTTAGGATCGTCGTACCTAACTCCACTCATCTTGCTTCTACTAGCCTTATGACATTGATTTCATGTCTGAGTGATATTCCATTGTACATAAGGACCACAACTTCTTTATCCATTTTTCTCTTTCCTGGGATATTTAAGGTGTCATGAAGTGGAGGTTCTTGTCAACAGAGCAGCCCTAAACTTTCCGGTGCCTGTGTCTTGCTGATTTTTAGTTTTTCCAATTTATACGCCCATGAGTGGACGTGCCCTATGCTCCCTAAGCTGTTTTTTTTCCATGTTTCAGGACACAACGTATACTTCTCCAGAGTGGCTGTTGGCAATTTACATCCCGCCCATCAGTGTAGCAAGGCTGCCTTTTCTCCATGGCCTGTCCTGCATTTCTGGTTTTGACACTTTTTGCAGCATGGCCCTTTTGACCGATGGGAAGCGAGACTTCTTTGTAGCGCCTATTTGCCTTTCCAGGTTGCTTGGTTGGCCAAAAAGGGCGTATGCGTTTTTTCCTGAATATATTCAGGAAAAAACGCATACGCCCTTTTTGGCCAAGGGCATCATTGTCGACGTTTTGCCGCTTTTCATGTGCTTTAAAGGCGATTCGTATCTACCTCCTGAAATCTGTTTCCTGCAATTCTGCCTTGCTTTCAAATACTCTTCGTTGCCTTCCCTCAATATATCTGTGGATGAGAGTTATCATTTATAACTCTGCGGGTTTGTGAATTGCAGTTTCCCTGAGCTCCATTTTTCAACTGTGTTTTTTGGGAGCTGGCCGCAAAAGCGCGGGATTGCCTCAGGCCCTATTCTGCTTCTGGGCGGCAGGCTGAGCCTGTGGTTAATTCTTCTTCCTGTTGGGAAAATAGAGTGACCTGTGCCTGTCCCAACACCTAGATCTAGTCTCTCATTGGTTGCCCCTCTTCCCGTTCATCCTCAGGACAAATTGCAACCTGTAGGGAACAGGAGGTTAAAGGTGCTGATTCTCCAAGTAGGGAGATTGCTAGTAAAGTAGCTGGAATGGCGAAACCGAGCACAAGGAGATGAGAAATGAGGTGCGTTTTAGAAACCTTTCAAAATCACACGGTGTACCATCTTCTGGGTTTCTCATGCATGTTTTCGATGTAGGAAGATGCCCTTCAACCTGGAGATTTGGGACCCATGGGATGGGTACCACGCAGTATTACTTTAAAGGGTCTGCGTTTTCTCACCCAACCTCACCCAACCTCTCAGCCCCAAGAGTGTCCACCCTTATGTCTCATCCAGCTGTGGGTCTAGATATGGTCAATCCAGGTTGCATCACAGCCTCTGAACGAATTTTGTAAGAATTTCTCTCTCTTTCACTGTCTTTGTTTTACGGGTTTTTAAAAGTAATTTATTTTTATAATGGGGTTTAGCTGCCTTTCATGGCTGTGTTTATGCGGCTTTACACCCACTTGACTCACTTCCAGACAGATATCAATACATAGGTTTTAAGATTCTTACTAGTCACATATATTCTTGTGCGGGGAATAGGGGGTGTTGACTCCAGTTCACTGAGCAAGGAGTAGGTCTTGTCTATTACATATTGGGTGTATGGAACGGTATCTGAGCGAATTTGAAACCCTTGTTTTATGCATCACCCCACCTCACCTTTCCTGTTAAGCAGCTATAGTGTGTTTTCTAAACGTGTGACTCTGTTCTGTTTTTGTAATTCAGTTCAAGTGTAGCGGTTTTTACATTCCCTCTATAAGTGATAGCTTATGATAAGTGTCTTTTTCTGTGTGACTTATTTCACTTAGAATCTTCGTAACTAACTCCACTCATCTTGCTTCTACTAGCCTTATGACATTGATTTCATGTCTGAGTGATATTCCATTGTACATAAGGACCACAACTTCTTTATCCATTTTTCTCTTTCCTGGGATATTTAAGGTGTCATGAAGTGGAGGTTCTTGTCAACAGAGCAGCCCTAAACTTTCGGGTGCCTGTGTCTTGCTGATTTTTAGTTTTTCCAATTTATACGCCCATGAGTGGACGTGCCCTATGCTCCCTAAGCTGTTTTTTTTCCATGTTTCAGGACACAACGTACACTTCTCCAGAGTGGCTGTTGGCAATTTACATCCCGCCCATCAGTGTAGCAAGGCTGCCATTTCTCCATGGCCTGTCCTGCATTTCTGGTTTTGACACATTTTGCAGCATGGCCCTTTTGACCGATGGGAAGCGAGACTTCTTTGTAGCGCTGATTTGCCTTTCCAGGTTGCTTGGTTGGCCAAAAAGGGCGTATGCGTTTTTTCCTGAATATATTCAGGAAAAAACGCATACGCCCTTTTTGGCCAAGGGCATCATTGTCGACGTTTTGCCGCTTTTCATGTGCTTTAAAGGCGATTCGTATCTACCTCCTGAAATCTGTTTCCTGAAATTCTGCCTTGCTTTCAAATCCTCTTCGTTGCCTTCCCTCAATATATCTGTGGATGAGAGTTATCATTTATAACTCTGCAGGTTTGTGAATTGCAGTTTCCCTGAGCTCCATTTTTCAACTGTGTTTTTTGGGAGCTGGCCGCAAAAGCGCGGGATTGCCTCAGGCCCTATTCTGCTTCTGGGCGGCAGGCTGAGCCTGTGGTTAATTCTTCTTCCTGTTGGGAAAATAGAGTGACCTGTGCCTGTCCCAACACCTAGATCTAGTCTCTCATTGGTTGCCCCTCTTCCTGTTCATCCTCAGGACAAATTGCAACCTGTAGGGAACAGGAGGTTAAAGGTGCTGATTCTCCAAGTAGGGAGATTGCTAGTAAAGTAGCTGGAATGGCGAAACCGAGCACAAGGAGATGAGAAATGAGGTGCGTTTTAGAAACCTTTCAAAATCACACGGTGTACCATCTTCTGGGTTTTTCATGCATGTTTTCGATGTAGGAAGATGCCCTTGAACTGGAGATTTGGGACCCATGGGATGGGTACCACGCAGTATTACTTTAAAGGGTCTGCGTTTGCTCACCCAACCTCACCCAACCTCTCAGCCCCAAGAGTGTCCACCCTTATATCTCATCCAGCTGTGGGTCTAGATATGGTCAATCCAGGTTGCATCACAGCCTCTGAACGAATTTTGTAAGAATTTCTCTCTCTTTCACTGTCTTTGTTTTATGGGTTTTTAAAAGTAATTTATTTTTATAATGGGGTTTAGCTGCTTTTCATGGCTGTGTTTATGCGGCTTTACAGCCACTTGACTCACTTCCAGACAGATATCAATACATAGGTTTTAAGATTCTTACTAGTCACATATATTCTTGTGCAGTGAATAGGGGGTGTTGAGTTCAGTTCACTGAGCAAGGAGTAGGTCTTGTCTATTACATATTGGGTGTATGGAACGGTATCTGAGCGAATTTGAAACCCTTGTTTTATGCATCACCCCACCTCACCATTCCCGTTAAGCAGCCATAGTGTGTTTTCTAAACGTGTGACTCTGTTCTGTTTTGTAATTCAGTTCAAGTGTAGCGGTTTTTACATTCCCTCTATAAGTGATAGCTTATGATAAGTGTCTTTTTCTGTGTGACTTATTTCACTTAGGATCGTCGTACCTAACTCCACTCATCTTGCTTCTACTAGCCTTATGACATTGATTTCATGTCTGAGTGATATTCTATTGTACATAAGGACCACAACTTCTTTATCCATTTTTCTCTTTCCTGGGATATTTAAGGTGTCATGAAGTGGAGGTTCTTGTCAACAGAGCAGCCCTAAACTTTCCGGTGCCTGTGTCTTGCTGATTTTTAGTTTTTCCAATTTATACGCCCATGAGTGGACGTGCCCTATGCTCCCTAAGCTGTTTTTTTTCCATGTTTCAGGACACAACGTATACTTCTCCAGAGTGGCTGTTGGCAATTTACATCCCGCCCATCAGTGTAGCAAGGCTGCCTTTTCTCCATGGCCTGTCCTGCATTTCTGGTTTTGACACTTTTTGCAGCATGGCCCTTTTCACCGATGGGAAGCGAGACTTCTTTGTAGCGCTGATTTGCCTTTCCAGGTTGCTTGGTTGGCCAAAAAGGGCGTATGCGTTTTTTCCTGAATATATTCAGGAAAAAACGCATACGCCCTTTTTGGCCAAGGGCATCATTGTCGACGTTTTGCCGCTTTTCATGTGCTTTAAAGGCGATTCGTATCTACCTCCTGAAATCTGTTTCCTGCAATTCTGCCTTGCTTTCAAATCCTCTTCGTTGCCTTCCCTCAATATATCTGTGGATGAGAGTTATCATTTATAACTCTGCGGGTTTGTGAATTGCAGTTTCCCTGAGCTCCATTTTTCAACTGTCTTTTTTGGGAGCTGGCCGCAAAAGCGCGGGATTGCCTCAGGCCCTATTCTGCTTCTGGGCGGCAGGCTGAGCCTGTGGTTAATTCTTCTTCCTGTTGGGAAAATAGAGTGACCTGTGCCTGTCCCAACACCTAGATCTAGTCTCTCATTGGTTGCCCCTCTTCCCGTTCATCCTCAGGACAAATTGCAACCTGTAGGGAACAGGAGGTTAAAGGTGCTGATTCTCCAAGTAGGGAGATTGCTAGTAAAGTAGCTGGAATGGCGAAACCGAGCACAAGGAGATGAGAAATGAGGTGCGTTTTAGAAACCTTTCAAAATCACACGGTGTACCATCTTCTGGGTTTCTCATGCATGTTTTCGATGTAGGAAGATGCCCTTCAACCTGGAGATTTGGGACCCATGGGATGGGTACCACGCAGTATTACTTTAAAGGGTCTGCGTTTTCTCACCCAACCTCACCCAACCTCTCAGCCCCAAGAGTGTCCACCCTTATGTCTCATCCAGCTGTGGGTCTAGATATGGTCAATCCAGGTTGCATCACAGCCTCTGAACGAATTTTGTAAGAATTTCTCTCTCTTTCACTGTCTTTGTTTTACGGGTTTTTAAAAGTAATTTATTTTTATAATGGGGTTTAGCTGCCTTTCATGGCTGTGTTTATGCGGCTTTACACCCACTTGACTCACTTCCAGACAGATATCAATACATAGGTTTTAAGATTCTTACTAGTCACATATATTCTTGTGCGGGGAATAGGGGGTGTTGACTCCAGTTCACTGAGCAAGGAGTAGGTCTTGTCTATTACATATTGGGTGTATGGAACGGTATCTGAGCGAATTTGAAACCCTTGTTTTATGCATCACCCCACCTCACCTTTCCTGTTAAGCAGCTATAGTGTGTTTTCTAAACGTGTGACTCTGTTCTGTTTTTGTAATTCAGTTCAAGTGTAGCGGTTTTTACATTCCCTCTATAAGTGATAGCTTATGATAAGTGTCTTTTTCTGTGTGACTTATTTCACTTAGAATCTTCGTACCTAACTCCACTCATCTTGCTTCTACTAGCCTTATGACATTGATTTCATGTCTGAGTGATATTCCATTGTACATAAGGACCACAACTTCTTTATCCATTTTTCTCTTTCCTGGGATATTTAAGGTGTCATGAAGTGGAGGTTCTTGTCAACAGAGTAGCCCTAAACTTTCCGGTGCCTGTGTCTTGCTGATTTTTAGTTTTTCCAATTTATACGCCCATGAGTGGACGTGCCCTATGCTCCCTAAGCTGTTTTTTTTCGATGTTTCAGGACACAACGTACACTTCTCCAGAGTGGCTGTTGGCAATTTACATCCCGCCCATCAGTGTAGCAAGGCTGCCATTTCTCCATGGCCTGTCCTGCATTTCTGGTTTTGACACTTTTTGCAGCATGGACCTTTTGACCGATGGGAAGCGAGACTTCTTTGTAGCGCTGATTTGCCTTTCCAGGTTGCTTGGTTGGGCAAAAAGGGCGTATGCGTTTTTTCCTGAATATATTCAGGAAAAAACGCATACGCCCTTTTTGGCCAAGGGCATCATTGTCGACGTTTTGCCGCTTTTCATGTGCTTTAAAGGCGATTTGTATCTACCTCCTCAAATCTGTTTCCTGCAATTCTGCCTTGCTTTCAAATCCTCTTCGTTGCCTTCCCTCAATATATCTGTGGATGAGAGTTATCATTTATAACTCTGCGGGTTTGTGAATTGCAGTTTCCCTGAGCTCCATTTTTCAACTGTCTTTTTTGGGAGCTGGCCGCAAAAGCGCGGGATTGCCTCAGGCCCTATTCTGCTTCTGGGCGGCAGGCTGAGCCTGTGGTTAATTCTTCTTCCTGTTGGGAAAATAGAGTGACCTGTGCCTGTCCCAACACCTAGATCTAGTCTCTCATTGGTTGCCCCTCTTCCCGTTCATCCTCAGGACAAATTGCAACCTGTAGGGAACAGGAGGTTAAAGGTGCTGATTCTCCAAGTAGGGAGATTGCTAGTAAAATAGCTGGAATGGCGAAACCGAGCACAAGGAGATGAGAAATGAGGTGCGTTTTAGAAACCTTTCAAAATCACACGGTGTACCATCTTCTGGGTTTCTCATGCATGTTTTCGATGTAGGAAGATGCCCTTGAACCTGGAGATTTGGGACCCATGGAATGGGTACCACGCAGTATTACTTTAAAGGGTCTGCGTTTGCTCACCCAACCTCACCCAACCTCTCAGCCCCAAGAGTGTCCACCCTTATGTCTCATCCAGGTGTGGGTCTAGATATGGTCAATCCAGGTTGCATCACAGCCTCTGAACGAATTTTGTAAGAATTTCTCTCTCTTTCACTGTCTTTGTTTTATGGGTTTTTAAAAGTAATTTATTTTTATAATGGGGTTTAGCTGCTTTTCATGGCTGTGTTTATGCGGCTTTACATCCACTTGACTCACTTCCAGAGAGATATCAATACATAGGTTTTAAGATTCTTACTAGTCACATATATTCTTGTGTGGTGAATAGGGGGTGTTGAGTCCAGTTCACTGAGCAAGGAGTAGGTCTTGTCTATTACATATTGGGTGTATGGAACGGTATCTGAGCGAATTTGAAACCCTTGTTTTATGCATCACCCCACCTCACCATTCCCGTTAAGCAGCCATAGTGTGTTTTCTAAACGTGTGACTCTGTTCTGTTTTGTAATTCAGTTCAAGTGTAGCGGTTTTTACATTCCCTCTATAAGTGATAGCTTATGATAAGTGTCTTTTTCTGTGTGACTTATTTCACTTAGGATCGTTGTACCTAACTCCACTCATCTTGCTTCTACTAGCCTTATGACATTGATTTCATGTCTGAGTGATATTCCATTGTACATAAGGACCACAACTTCTTTATCCATTTTTCTCTTTCCTGGGATATTTAAGGTGTCATGAAGTGGAGGTTCTTGTCAACAGAGCAGCCCTAAACTTTCCGGTGCCTGTGTCTTGCTGATTTTTAGTTTTTCCAATTTATACGCCCATGAGTGGACGTGCCCTATGCTCCCTAAGCTGTTTTTTTTCCATGTTTCAGGACACAACGTATACTTCTCCAGAGTGGCTGTTGGCAATTTACATCCCGCCCATCAGTGTAGCAAGGCTGCCTTTTCTCCATGGCCTGTCCTGCATTTCTGGTTTTGACACTTTTTGCAGCATGGCCCTTTTGACCGATGGGAAGCGAGACTTCTTTGTAGCGCCTATTTGCCTTTCCAGGTTGCTTGGTTGGCCAAAAAGGGCGTATGCGTTTTTTCCTGAATATATTCAGGAAAAAACGCATACGCCCTTTTTGGCCAAGGGCATCATTGTCGACGTTTTGCCGCTTTTCATGTGCTTTAAAGGCGATTCGTATCTACCTCCTGAAATCTGTTTCCTGCAATTCTGCCTTGCTTTCAAATCCTCTTCGTTGCCTTCCCTCAATATATCTGTGGATGAGAGTTATCATTTATAACTCTGCGGGTTTGTGAATTGCAGTTTCCCTGAGCTCCATTTTTCAACTGTGTTTTTTGGGAGCTGGCCGCAAAAGCGCGGGATTGCCTCAGGCCCTATTCTGCTTCTGGGCGGCAGGCTGAGCCTGTGGTTAATTCTTCTTCCTGTTGGGAAAATAGAGTGACCTGTGCCTGTCCCAACACCTAGATCTAGTCTCTCATTGGTTGCCCCTCTTCCCGTTCATCCTCAGGACAAATTGCAACCTGTAGGGAACAGGAGGTTAAAGGTGCTGATTCTCCAAGTAGGGAGATTGCTAGTAAAGTAGCTGGAATGGCGAAACCGAGCACAAGGAGATGAGAAATGAGGTGCGTTTTAGAAACCTTTCAAAATCACACGGTGTACCATCTTCTGGGTTTCTCATGCATGTTTTCGATGTAGGAAGATGCCCTTAAACCTGGAGATTTGGGACCCATGGGATGGGTACCACGCAGTATTACTTTAAAGGGTCTGCGTTTTCTCACCCAACCTCACCCAACCTCTTAGCCCCAAGAGTGTCCACCCTTATGTCTCATCCAGCTGTGGGTCTAGATATGGTCAATCCAGGTTGCATCACAGCCTCTGAACGAATTTTGTAAGAATTTCTCTCTCTTTCACTGTCTTTGTTTTACGGGTTTTTAAAAGTAATTTATTTTTATAATGGGGTTTAGCTGCCTTTCATGGCTGTGTTTATGCGGCTTTACACCCACTTGACTCACTTCCAGACAGATATCAATACATAGGTTTTAAGATTCTTACTAGTCACATATATTCTTGTGCGGGGAATAGGGGGTGTTGACTCCAGTTCACTGAGCAAGGAGTAGGTCTTGTCTATTACATATTGGGTGTATGGAACGGTATCTGAGCGAATTTGAAACCCTTGTTTTATGCATCACCCCACCTCACCTTTCCTGTTAAGCAGCTATAGTGTGTTTTCTAAACGTGTGACTCTGTTCTGTTTTTGTAATTCAGTTCAAGTGTAGCGGTTTTTACATTCCCTCTATAAGTGATAGCTTATGATAAGTGTCTTTTTCTGTGTGACTTATTTCACTTAGAATCTTCGTAACTAACTCCACTCATCTTGCTTCTACTAGCCTTATGACATTGATTTCATGTCTGAGTGATATTCCATTGTACATAAGGACCACAACTTCTTTATCCATTTTTCTCTTTCCTGGGATATTTAAGGTGTCATGAAGTGGAGGTTCTTGTCAACAGAGCAGCCCTAAACTTTCGGGTGCCTGTGTCTTGCTGATTTTTAGTTTTTCCAATTTATACGCCCATGAGTGGACGTGCCCTATGCTCCCTAAGCTGTTTTTTTTCCATGTTTCAGGACACAACGTACACTTCTCCAGAGTGGCTGTTGGCAATTTACATCCCGCCCATCAGTGTAGCAAGGCTGCCATTTCTCCATGGCCTGTCCTGCATTTCTGGTTTTGACACATTTTGCAGCATGGCCCTTTTGACCGATGGGAAGCGAGACTTCTTTGTAGCGCTGATTTGCCTTTCCAGGTTGCTTGGTTGGCCAAAAAGGGCGTATGCGTTTTTTCCTGAATATATTCAGGAAAAAACGCATACGCCCTTTTTGGCCAAGGGCATCATTGTCGACGTTTTGCCGCTTTTCATGTGCTTTAAAGGCGATTCGTATCTACCTCCTGAAATCTGTTTCCTGAAATTCTGCCTTGCTTTCAAATCCTCTTCGTTGCCTTCCCTCAATATATCTGTGGATGAGAGTTATCATTTATAACTCTGCAGGTTTGTGAATTGCAGTTTCCCTGAGCTCCATTTTTCAACTGTGTTTTTTGGGAGCTGGCCGCAAAAGCGCGGGATTGCCTCAGGCCCTATTCTGCTTCTGGGCGGCAGGCTGAGCCTGTGGTTAATTCTTCTTCCTGTTGGGAAAATAGAGTGACCTGTGCCTGTCCCAACACCTAGATCTAGTCTCTCATTGGTTGCCCCTCTTCCTGTTCATCCTCAGGACAAATTGCAACCTGTAGGGAACAGGAGGTTAAAGGTGCTGATTCTCCAAGTAGGGAGATTGCTAGTAAAGTAGCTGGAATGGCGAAACCGAGCACAAGGAGATGAGAAATGAGGTGCGTTTTAGAAACCTTTCAAAATCACACGGTGTACCATCTTCTGGGTTTTTCATGCATGTTTTCGATGTAGGAAGATGCCCTTGAACTGGAGATTTGGGACCCATGGGATGGGTACCACGCAGTATTACTTTAAAGGGTCTGCGTTTGCTCACCCAACCTCACCCAACCTCTCAGCCCCAAGAGTGTCCACCCTTATATCTCATCCAGCTGTGGGTCTAGATATGGTCAATCCAGGTTGCATCACAGCCTCTGAACGAATTTTGTAAGAATTTCTCTCTCTTTCACTGTCTTTGTTTTACGGGTTTTTAAAAGTAATTTATTTTTATAATGGGGTTTAGCTGCCTTTCATGGCTGTGTTTATGCGGCTTTACACCCACTTGACTCACTTCCAGACAGATATCAATACATAGGTTTTAAGATTCTTACTAGTCACATATATTCTTGTGCGGGGAATAGGGGGTGTTGACTCCAGTTCACTGAGCAAGGAGTAGGTCTTGTCTATTACATATTGGGTGTATGGAACGGTATCTGAGCGAATTTGAAACCCTTGTTTTATGCATCACCCCACCTCACCTTTCCTGTTAAGCAGCTATAGTGTGTTTTCTAAACGTGTGACTCTGTTCTGTTTTTGTAATTCAGTTCAAGTGTAGCGGTTTTTACATTCCCTCTATAAGTGATAGCTTATGATAAGTGTCTTTTTCTGTGTGACTTATTTCACTTAGAATCTTCGTAACTAACTCCACTCATCTTGCTTCTACTAGCCTTATGACATTGATTTCATGTCTGAGTGATATTCCATTGTACATAAGGACCACAACTTCTTTATCCATTTTTCTCTTTCCTGGGATATTTAAGGTGTCATGAAGTGGAGGTTCTTGTCAACAGAGCAGCCCTAAACTTTCGGGTGCCTGTGTCTTGCTGATTTTTAGTTTTTCCAATTTATACGCCCATGAGTGGACGTGCCCTATGCTCCCTAAGCTGTTTTTTTTCCATGTTTCAGGACACAACGTACACTTCTCCAGAGTGGCTGTTGGCAATTTACATCCCGCCCATCAGTGTAGCAAGGCTGCCATTTCTCCATGGCCTGTCCTGCATTTCTGGTTTTGACACATTTTGCAGCATGGCCCTTTTGACCGATGGGAAGCGAGACTTCTTTGTAGCGCTGATTTGCCTTTCCAGGTTGCTTGGTTGGCCAAAAAGGGCGTATGCGTTTTTTCCTGAATATATTCAGGAAAAAACGCATACGCCCTTTTTGGCCAAGGGCATCATTGTCGACGTTTTGCCGCTTTTCATGTGCTTTAAAGGCGATTCGTATCTACCTCCTGAAATCTGTTTCCTGAAATTCTGCCTTGCTTTCAAATCCTCTTCGTTGCCTTCCCTCAATATATCTGTGGATGAGAGTTATCATTTATAACTCTGCAGGTTTGTGAATTGCAGTTTCCCTGAGCTCCATTTTTCAACTGTGTTTTTTGGGAGCTGGCCGCAAAAGCGCGGGATTGCCTCAGGCCCTATTCTGCTTCTGGGCGGCAGGCTGAGCCTGTGGTTAATTCTTCTTCCTGTTGGGAAAATAGAGTGACCTGTGCCTGTCCCAACACCTAGATCTAGTCTCTCATTGGTTGCCCCTCTTCCTGTTCATCCTCAGGACAAATTGCAACCTGTAGGGAACAGGAGGTTAAAGGTGCTGATTCTCCAAGTAGGGAGATTGCTAGTAAAGTAGCTGGAATGGCGAAACCGAGCACAAGGAGATGAGAAATGAGGTGCGTTTTAGAAACCTTTCAAAATCACACGGTGTACCATCTTCTGGGTTTTTCATGCATGTTTTCGATGTAGGAAGATGCCCTTGAACTGGAGATTTGGGACCCATGGGATGGGTACCACGCAGTATTACTTTAAAGGGTCTGCGTTTGCTCACCCAACCTCACCCAACCTCTCAGCCCCAAGAGTGTCCACCCTTATATCTCATCCAGCTGTGGGTCTAGATATGGTCAATCCAGGTTGCATCACAGCCTCTGAACGAATTTTGTAAGAATTTCTCTCTCTTTCACTGTCTTTGTTTTACGGGTTTTTAAAAGTAATTTATTTTTATAATGGGGTTTAGCTGCTTTTCATGGCTGTGTTTATGCGGCTTTACATCCACTTGACTCACTTCCAGAGAGATATCAATACATAGGTTTTAAGATTCTTACTAGTCACATATATTCTTGTGTGGTGAATAGGGGGTGTTGAGTCCAGTTCACTGAGCAAGGAGTAGGTCTTGTCTATTACATATTGGGTGTATGGAACGGTATCTGAGCGAATTTGAAACCCTTGTTTTATGCATCACCCCACCTCACCATTCCCGTTAAGCAGCCATAGTGTGTTTTCTAAACGTGTGACTCTGTTCTGTTTTGTAATTCAGTTCAAGTGTAGCGGTTTTTACATTCCCTCTATAAGTGATAGCTTATGATAAGTGTCTTTTTCTGTGTGACTTATTTCACTTAGGATCGTTGTACCTAACTCCACTCATCTTGCTTCTACTAGCCTTATGACATTGATTTCATGTCTGAGTGATATTCCATTGTACATAAGGACCACAACTTCTTTATCCATTTTTCTCTTTCCTGGGATATTTAAGGTGTCATGAAGTGGAGGTTCTTGTCAACAGAGCAGCCCTAAACTTTCCGGTGCCTGTGTCTTGCTGATTTTTAGTTTTTCCAATTTATACGCCCATGAGTGGACGTGCCCTATGCTCCCTAAGCTGTTTTTTTTCCATGTTTCAGGACACAACGTATACTTCTCCAGAGTGGCTGTTGGCAATTTACATCCCGCCCATCAGTGTAGCAAGGCTGCCTTTTCTCCATGGCCTGTCCTGCATTTCTGGTTTTGACACTTTTTGCAGCATGGCCCTTTTGACCGATGGGAAGCGAGACTTCTTTGTAGCGCCTATTTGCCTTTCCAGGTTGCTTGGTTGGCCAAAAAGGGCGTATGCGTTTTTTCCTGAATATATTCAGGAAAAAACGCATACGCCCTTTTTGGCCAAGGGCATCATTGTCGACGTTTTGCCGCTTTTCATGTGCTTTAAAGGCGATTCGTATCTACCTCCTGAAATCTGTTTCCTGCAATTCTGCCTTGCTTTCAAATCCTCTTCGTTGCCTTCCCTCAATATATCTGTGGATGAGAGTTATCATTTATAACTCTGCGGGTTTGTGAATTGCAGTTTCCCTGAGCTCCATTTTTCAACTGTGTTTTTTGGGAGCTGGCCGCAAAAGCGCGGGATTGCCTCAGGCCCTATTCTGCTTCTGGGCGGCAGGCTGAGCCTGTGGTTAATTCTTCTTCCTGTTGGGAAAATAGAGTGACCTGTGCCTGTCCCAACACCTAGATCTAGTCTCTCATTGGTTGCCCCTCTTCCCGTTCATCCTCAGGACAAATTGCAACCTGTAGGGAACAGGAGGTTAAAGGTGCTGATTCTCCAAGTAGGGAGATTGCTAGTAAAGTAGCTGGAATGGCGAAACCGAGCACAAGGAGATGAGAAATGAGGTGCGTTTTAGAAACCTTTCAAAATCACACGGTGTACCATCTTCTGGGTTTCTCATGCATGTTTTCGATGTAGGAAGATGCCCTTAAACCTGGAGATTTGGGACCCATGGGATGGGTACCACGCAGTATTACTTTAAAGGGTCTGCGTTTTCTCACCCAACCTCACCCAACCTCTTAGCCCCAAGAGTGTCCACCCTTATGTCTCATCCAGCTGTGGGTCTAGATATGGTCAATCCAGGTTGCATCACAGCCTCTGAACGAATTTTGTAAGAATTTCTCTCTCTTTCACTGTCTTTGTTTTACGGGTTTTTAAAAGTAATTTATTTTTATAATGGGGTTTAGCTGCCTTTCATGGCTGTGTTTATGCGGCTTTACACCCACTTGACTCACTTCCAGACAGATATCAATACATAGGTTTTAAGATTCTTACTAGTCACATATATTCTTGTGCGGGGAATAGGGGGTGTTGACTCCAGTTCACTGAGCAAGGAGTAGGTCTTGTCTATTACATATTGGGTGTATGGAACGGTATCTGAGCGAATTTGAAACCCTTGTTTTATGCATCACCCCACCTCACCTTTCCTGTTAAGCAGCTATAGTGTGTTTTCTAAACGTGTGACTCTGTTCTGTTTTTGTAATTCAGTTCAAGTGTAGCGGTTTTTACATTCCCTCTATAAGTGATAGCTTATGATAAGTGTCTTTTTCTGTGTGACTTATTTCACTTAGAATCTTCGTAACTAACTCCACTCATCTTGCTTCTACTAGCCTTATGACATTGATTTCATGTCTGAGTGATATTCCATTGTACATAAGGACCACAACTTCTTTATCCATTTTTCTCTTTCCTGGGATATTTAAGGTGTCATGAAGTGGAGGTTCTTGTCAACAGAGCAGCCCTAAACTTTCGGGTGCCTGTGTCTTGCTGATTTTTAGTTTTTCCAATTTATACGCCCATGAGTGGACGTGCCCTATGCTCCCTAAGCTGTTTTTTTTCCATGTTTCAGGACACAACGTACACTTCTCCAGAGTGGCTGTTGGCAATTTACATCCCGCCCATCAGTGTAGCAAGGCTGCCATTTCTCCATGGCCTGTCCTGCATTTCTGGTTTTGACACATTTTGCAGCATGGCCCTTTTGACCGATGGGAAGCGAGACTTCTTTGTAGCGCTGATTTGCCTTTCCAGGTTGCTTGGTTGGCCAAAAAGGGCGTATGCGTTTTTTCCTGAATATATTCAGGAAAAAACGCATACGCCCTTTTTGGCCAAGGGCATCATTGTCGACGTTTTGCCGCTTTTCATGTGCTTTAAAGGCGATTCGTATCTACCTCCTGAAATCTGTTTCCTGAAATTCTGCCTTGCTTTCAAATCCTCTTCGTTGCCTTCCCTCAATATATCTGTGGATGAGAGTTATCATTTATAACTCTGCAGGTTTGTGAATTGCAGTTTCCCTGAGCTCCATTTTTCAACTGTGTTTTTTGGGAGCTGGCCGCAAAAGCGCGGGATTGCCTCAGGCCCTATTCTGCTTCTGGGCGGCAGGCTGAGCCTGTGGTTAATTCTTCTTCCTGTTGGGAAAATAGAGTGACCTGTGCCTGTCCCAACACCTAGATCTAGTCTCTCATTGGTTGCCCCTCTTCCTGTTCATCCTCAGGACAAATTGCAACCTGTAGGGAACAGGAGGTTAAAGGTGCTGATTCTCCAAGTAGGGAGATTGCTAGTAAAGTAGCTGGAATGGCGAAACCGAGCACAAGGAGATGAGAAATGAGGTGCGTTTTAGAAACCTTTCAAAATCACACGGTGTACCATCTTCTGGGTTTTTCATGCATGTTTTCGATGTAGGAAGATGCCCTTGAACTGGAGATTTGGGACCCATGGGATGGGTACCACGCAGTATTACTTTAAAGGGTCTGCGTTTGCTCACCCAACCTCACCCAACCTCTCAGCCCCAAGAGTGTCCACCCTTATATCTCATCCAGCTGTGGGTCTAGATATGGTCAATCCAGGTTGCATCACAGCCTCTGAACGAATTTTGTAAGAATTTCTCTCTCTTTCACTGTCTTTGTTTTACGGGTTTTTAAAAGTAATTTATTTTTATAATGGGGTTTAGCTGCCTTTCATGGCTGTGTTTATGCGGCTTTACACCCACTTGACTCACTTCCAGACAGATATCAATACATAGGTTTTAAGATTCTTACTAGTCACATATATTCTTGTGCGGGGAATAGGGGGTGTTGACTCCAGTTCACTGAGCAAGGAGTAGGTCTTGTCTATTACATATTGGGTGTATGGAACGGTATCTGAGCGAATTTGAAACCCTTGTTTTATGCATCACCCCACCTCACCTTTCCTGTTAAGCAGCTATAGTGTGTTTTCTAAACGTGTGACTCTGTTCTGTTTTTGTAATTCAGTTCAAGTGTAGCGGTTTTTACATTCCCTCTATAAGTGATAGCTTATGATAAGTGTCTTTTTCTGTGTGACTTATTTCACTTAGAATCTTCGTAACTAACTCCACTCATCTTGCTTCTACTAGCCTTATGACATTGATTTCATGTCTGAGTGATATTCCATTGTACATAAGGACCACAACTTCTTTATCCATTTTTCTCTTTCCTGGGATATTTAAGGTGTCATGAAGTGGAGGTTCTTGTCAACAGAGCAGCCCTAAACTTTCGGGTGCCTGTGTCTTGCTGATTTTTAGTTTTTCCAATTTATACGCCCATGAGTGGACGTGCCCTATGCTCCCTAAGCTGTTTTTTTTCCATGTTTCAGGACACAACGTACACTTCTCCAGAGTGGCTGTTGGCAATTTACATCCCGCCCATCAGTGTAGCAAGGCTGCCATTTCTCCATGGCCTGTCCTGCATTTCTGGTTTTGACACATTTTGCAGCATGGCCCTTTTGACCGATGGGAAGCGAGACTTCTTTGTAGCGCTGATTTGCCTTTCCAGGTTGCTTGGTTGGCCAAAAAGGGCGTATGCGTTTTTTCCTGAATATATTCAGGAAAAAACGCATACGCCCTTTTTGGCCAAGGGCATCATTGTCGACGTTTTGCCGCTTTTCATGTGCTTTAAAGGCGATTCGTATCTACCTCCTGAAATCTGTTTCCTGAAATTCTGCCTTGCTTTCAAATCCTCTTCGTTGCCTTCCCTCAATATATCTGTGGATGAGAGTTATCATTTATAACTCTGCAGGTTTGTGAATTGCAGTTTCCCTGAGCTCCATTTTTCAACTGTGTTTTTTGGGAGATGGCCGCAAAAGCGCGGGATTGCCTCAGGCCCTATTCTGCTTCTGGGCGGCAGGCTGAGCCTGTGGTTAATTCTTCTTCCTGTTGGGAAAATAGAGTGACCTGTGCCTGTCCCAACACCTAGATCTAGTCTCTCATTGGTTGCCCCTCTTCCTGTTCATCCTCAGGACAAATTGCAACCTGTAGGGAACAGGAGGTTAAAGGTGCTGATTCTCCAAGTAGGGAGATTGCTAGTAAAGTAGCTGGAATGGCGAAACCGAGCACAAGGAGATGAGAAATGAGGTGCGTTTTAGAAACCTTTCAAAATCACACGGTGTACCATCTTCTGGGTTTTTCATGCATGTTTTCGATGTAGGAAGATGCCCTTGAACTGGAGATTTGGGACCCATGGGATGGGTACCACGCAGTATTACTTTAAAGGGTCTGCGTTTGCTCACCCAACCTCACCCAACCTCTCAGCCCCAAGAGTGTCCACCCTTATATCTCATCCAGCTGTGGGTCTAGATATGGTCAATCCAGGTTGCATCACAGCCTCTGAACGAATTTTGTAAGAATTTCTCTCTCTTTCACTGTCTTTGTTTTATGGGTTTTTAAAAGTAATTTATTTTTATAATGGGGTTTAGCTGCTTTTCATGGCTGTGTTTATGCGGCTTTACAGCCACTTGACTCACTTCCAGACAGATATCAATACATAGGTTTTAAGATTCTTACTAGTCACATATATTCTTGTGCAGTGAATAGGGGGTGTTGAGTTCAGTTCACTGAGCAAGGAGTAGGTCTTGTCTATTACATATTGGGTGTATGGAACGGTATCTGAGCGAATTTGAAACCCTTGTTTTATGCATCACCCCACCTCACCATTCCCGTTAAGCAGCCATAGTGTGTTTTCTAAACGTGTGACTCTGTTCTGTTTTGTAATTCAGTTCAAGTGTAGCGGTTTTTACATTCCCTCTATAAGTGATAGCTTATGATAAGTGTCTTTTTCTGTGTGACTTATTTCACTTAGGATCGTCGTACCTAACTCCACTCATCTTGCTTCTACTAGCCTTATGACATTGATTTCATGTCTGAGTGATATTCTATTGTACATAAGGACCACAACTTCTTTATCCATTTTTCTCTTTCCTGGGATATTTAAGGTGTCATGAAGTGGAGGTTCTTGTCAACAGAGCAGCCCTAAACTTTCCGGTGCCTGTGTCTTGCTGATTTTTAGTTTTTCCAATTTATACGCCCATGAGTGGACGTGCCCTATGCTCCCTAAGCTGTTTTTTTTCCATGTTTCAGGACACAACGTATACTTCTCCAGAGTGGCTGTTGGCAATTTACATCCCGCCCATCAGTGTAGCAAGGCTGCCTTTTCTCCATGGCCTGTCCTGCATTTCTGGTTTTGACACTTTTTGCAGCATGGCCCTTTTCACCGATGGGAAGCGAGACTTCTTTGTAGCGCTGATTTGCCTTTCCAGGTTGCTTGGTTGGCCAAAAAGGGCGTATGCGTTTTTTCCTGAATATATTCAGGAAAAAACGCATATGCCCTTTTTGGCCAAGGGCATCATTGTCGACGTTTTGCCGCTTTTCATGTGCTTTAAAGGCGATTCGTATCTACCTCCTGAAATCTGTTTCCTGAAATTCTGCCTTGCTTTCAAATCCTCTTCGTTGCCTTCCCTCAATATATCTGTGGATGAGAGTTATCATTTATAACTCTGCAGGTTTGTGAATTGCAGTTTCCCTGAGCTCCATTTTTCAACTGTGTTTTTTGGGAGCTGGCCGCAAAAGCGCGGGATTGCCTCAGGCCCTATTCTGCTTCTGGGCGGCAGGCTGAGCCTGTGGTTAATTCTTCTTCCTGTTGGGAAAATAGAGTGACCTGTGCCTGTCCCAACACCTAGATCTAGTCTCTCATTGGTTGCCCCTCTTCCTGTTCATCCTCAGGACAAATTGCAACCTGTAGGGAACAGGAGGTTAAAGGTGCTGATTCTCCAAGTAGGGAGATTGCTAGTAAAGTAGCTGGAATGGCGAAACCGAGCACAAGGAGATGAGAAATGAGGTGCGTTTTAGAAACCTTTCAAAATCACACGGTGTACCATCTTCTGGGTTTTTCATGCATGTTTTCGATGTAGGAAGATGCCCTTGAACTGGAGATTTGGGACCCATGGGATGGGTACCACGCAGTATTACTTTAAAGGGTCTGCGTTTGCTCACCCAACCTCACCCAACCTCTCAGCCCCAAGAGTGTCCACCCTTATATCTCATCCAGCTGTGGGTCTAGATATGGTCAATCCAGGTTGCATCACAGCCTCTGAACGAATTTTGTAAGAATTTCTCTCTCTTTCACTGTCTTTGTTTTATGGGTTTTTAAAAGTAATTTATTTTTATAATGGGGTTTAGCTGCTTTTCATGGCTGTGTTTATGCGGCTTTACAGCCACTTGACTCACTTCCAGACAGATATCAATACATAGGTTTTAAGATTCTTACTAGTCACATATATTCTTGTGCAGTGAATAGGGGGTGTTGAGTTCAGTTCACTGAGCAAGGAGTAGGTCTTGTCTATTACATATTGGGTGTATGGAACGGTATCTGAGCGAATTTGAAACCCTTGTTTTATGCATCACCCCACCTCACCATTCCCGTTAAGCAGCCATAGTGTGTTTTCTAAACGTGTGACTCTGTTCTGTTTTGTAATTCAGTTCAAGTGTAGCGGTTTTTACATTCCCTCTATAAGTGATAGCTTATGATAAGTGTCTTTTTCTGTGTGACTTATTTCACTTAGGATCGTCGTACCTAACTCCACTCATCTTGCTTCTACTAGCCTTATGACATTGATTTCATGTCTGAGTGATATTCTATTGTACATAAGGACCACAACTTCTTTATCCATTTTTCTCTTTCCTGGGATATTTAAGGTGTCATGAAGTGGAGGTTCTTGTCAACAGAGCAGCCCTAAACTTTCCGGTGCCTGTGTCTTGCTGATTTTTAGTTTTTCCAATTTATACGCCCATGAGTGGACGTGCCCTATGCTCCCTAAGCTGTTTTTTTTCCATGTTTCAGGACACAACGTATACTTCTCCAGAGTGGCTGTTGGCAATTTACATCCCGCCCATCAGTGTAGCAAGGCTGCCTTTTCTCCATGGCCTGTCCTGCATTTCTGGTTTTGACACTTTTTGCAGCATGGCCCTTTTCACCGATGGGAAGCGAGACTTCTTTGTAGCGCTGATTTGCCTTTCCAGGTTGCTTGGTTGGCCAAAAAGGGCGTATGCGTTTTTTCCTGAATATATTCAGGAAAAAACGCATATGCCCTTTTTGGCCAAGGGCATCATTGTCGACGTTTTGCCGCTTTTCATGTGCTTTAAAGGCGATTCGTATCTACCTCCTGAAATCTGTTTCCTGCAATTCTGCCTTGCTTTCAAATCCTCTTCGTTGCCTTCCCTCAATATATCTGTGGATGAGAGTTATCATTTATAACTCTGCGGGTTTGTGAATTGCAGTTTCCCTGAGCTCCATTTTTCAACTGTCTTTTTTGGGAGCTGGCCGCAAAAGCGCGGGATTGCCTCAGGCCCTATTCTGCTTCTGGGCGGCAGGCTGAGCCTGTGGTTAATTCTTCTTCCTGTTGGGAAAATAGAGTGACCTGTGCCTGTCCCAACACCTAGATCTAGTCTCTCATTGGTTGCCCCTCTTCCCGTTCATCCTCAGGACAAATTGCAACCTGTAGGGAACAGGAGGTTAAAGGTGCTGATTCTCCAAGTAGGGAGATTGCTAGTAAAGTAGCTGGAATGGCGAAACCGAGCACAAGGAGATGAGAAATGAGGTGCGTTTTAGAAACCTTTCAAAATCACACGGTGTACCATCTTCTGGGTTTCTCATGCATGTTTTCGATGTAGGAAGATGCCCTTCAACCTGGAGATTTGGGACCCATGGGATGGGTACCACGCAGTATTACTTTAAAGGGTCTGCGTTTTCTCACCCAACCTCACCCAACCTCTCAGCCCCAAGAGTGTCCACCCTTATGTCTCATCCAGCTGTGGGTCTAGATATGGTCAATCCAGGTTGCATCACAGCCTCTGAACGAATTTTGTAAGAATTTCTCTCTCTTTCACTGTCTTTGTTTTACGGGTTTTTAAAAGTAATTTATTTTTATAATGGGGTTTAGCTGCCTTTCATGGCTGTGTTTATGCGGCTTTACACCCACTTGACTCACTTCCAGACAGATATCAATACATAGGTTTTAAGATTCTTACTAGTCACATATATTCTTGTGCGGGGAATAGGGGGTGTTGACTCCAGTTCACTGAGCAAGGAGTAGGTCTTGTCTATTACATATTGGGTGTATGGAACGGTATCTGAGCGAATTTGAAACCCTTGTTTTATGCATCACCCCACCTCACCTTTCCTGTTAAGCAGCTATAGTGTGTTTTCTAAACGTGTGACTCTGTTCTGTTTTTGTAATTCAGTTCAAGTGTAGCGGTTTTTACATTCCCTCTATAAGTGATAGCTTATGATAAGTGTCTT
The DNA here is from genome assembly GCF_028021215.1 of Eschrichtius robustus. NCBI lineage: Eukaryota > Metazoa > Chordata > Mammalia > Artiodactyla > Eschrichtiidae > Eschrichtius > Eschrichtius robustus. The sequence continues at coordinate 603,276 of NW_027175233.1, forward strand.
TTTCTGTGTGACTTATTTCACTTAGAATCTTCGTACCTAACTCCACTCATCTTGCTTCTACTAGCCTTATGACATTGATTTCATGTCTGAGTGATATTCCATTGTACATAAGGACCACAACTTCTTTATCCATTTTTCTCTTTCCTGGGATATTTAAGGTGTCATGAAGTGGAGGTTCTTGTCAACAGAGTAGCCCTAAACTTTCCGGTGCCTGTGTCTTGCTGATTTTTAGTTTTTCCAATTTATACGCCCATGAGTGGACGTGCCCTATGCTCCCTAAGCTGTTTTTTTTCGATGTTTCAGGACACAACGTACACTTCTCCAGAGTGGCTGTTGGCAATTTACATCCCGCCCATCAGTGTAGCAAGGCTGCCTTTTCTCCATGGCCTGTCCTGCATTTCTGGTTTTGACACTTTTTGCAGCATGGCCCTTTTCACCGATGGGAAGCGAGACTTCTTTGTAGCGCTGATTTGCCTTTCCAGGTTGCTTGGTTGGCCAAAAAGGGCGTATGCGTTTTTTCCTGAATATATTCAGGAAAAAACGCATACGCCCTTTTTGGCCAAGGGCATCATTGTCGACGTTTTGCCGCTTTTCATGTGCTTTAAAGGCGATTCGTATCTACCTCCTGAAATCTGTTTCCTGCAATTCTGCCTTGCTTTCAAATCCTCTTCGTTGCCTTCCCTCAATATATCTGTGGATGAGAGTTATCATTTATAACTCTGCGGGTTTGTGAATTGCAGTTTCCCTGAGCTCCATTTTTCAACTGTCTTTTTTGGGAGCTGGCCGCAAAAGCGCGGGATTGCCTCAGGCCCTATTCTGCTTCTGGGCGGCAGGCTGAGCCTGTGGTTAATTCTTCTTCCTGTTGGGAAAATAGAGTGACCTGTGCCTGTCCCAACACCTAGATCTATTCTCTCATTGGTTGCCCCTCTTCCCGTTCATCCTCAGGACAAATTGCAACCTGTAGGGAACAGGAGGATAAGGTGCTGATTCTCCAAGTAGTGAGATTGCTAGTAAAGTAGCTGAAATGGCGAAACCGAGCACAAGGAGATGAGAAATGAGGTGCGTTTTAGAAACCTTTCAAAATCACACGGTGTACCATCTTCTGGGTTTCTCATGCATGTTTTCGATGTAGGAAGATGCCCTTCAACCTGGAGATTTGGGACCCATGGGATGGGTACCACGCAGTATTACTTTAAAGGGTCTGCGTTTGCTCACCCAACCTCACCCAACCTCTCAGCCCCAAGAGTGTCCACCCTTATGTCTCATCCAGCTGTGGGTGTAGATATGGTCAATCCAGGTTGCATCACAGCCTCTGAACGAATTTTGTAAGAATTTCTCTCTCTTTCACTGTCTTTGTTTTACGGGTTTTTAAAAGTAATTTATTTTTATAATGGGGTTTAGCTGCCTTTCATGGCTGTGTTTATGCGGCTTTACACCCACTTGACTCACTTCCAGACAGATATCAATACATAGGTTTTAAGATTCTTACTAGTCACATATATTCTTGTGCGGGGAATAGGGGGTGTTGAGTCCAGTTCACTGAGCAAGGTGTAGGTCTTGTCTATTACATATTGGGTGTATGGAACGGTATCTGAGCGAATTTGAAACCCTTGTTTTATGCATCACCCCACCTCACCTTTCCTGTTAAGCAGCTATAGTATGTTTTCTAAACGTGTGACTCTGTTCTGTTTTGTAATTCAGTTCAAGTGTAGCGGTTTTTACATTCCCTCTATAAGTGATAGCTTATGATAAGTGTCTTTTTCTGTGTGACTTATTTCACTTAGAATCGTCGTACCTAACTCCACTCATCTTGCTTCTACTAGCCTTATAACATTGATTTCATGTCTGAGTGATATTCCATTGTACATAAGGACCACAACTTCTTTATCCATTTTTCTCTTTCCTGGGATATTTAAGGTGTCATGAAGTGGAGGTTCTTGTCAACAGAGCAGTCCTAAACTTTCCGGTGCCTGTGTCTTGCTGATTTTTAGTTTTTCCAATTTATACGCCCATGAGTGGACGTGCCCTATGCTCCCTAAGCTGTTTTTTTTTCCATGTTTCAGGACACAACGTACACTTCTCCAGAGTGGCTGTTGGCAATTTACATCCCGCCCATCAGTGTAGCAAGGCTGCCATTTCTCCATGGCCTGTCCTGCATTTCTGGTTTTGACACTTTTTGCAGCATGGCCCTTTTGACCGAAGGGAAGCGAGACTTCTTTGTAGCGCTGATTTGCCTTTCCAGGTTGCTTGGTTGGCCAAAAAGGGCGTATGCGTTTTTTCCTGAATATATTCAGGAAAAAACGCATACGCCCTTTTTGGCCAAGGGCATCATTGTCGACGTTTTGCCGCTTTTCATGTGCTTTAAAGGCGATTCGTATCTACCTCCTGAAATCTGTTTCCTGCAATTCTGCCTTGCTTTCAAATCCTCTTCGTTGCCTTCCCTCAATATATCTGTGGATGAGAGTTATCATTTATAACTCTGCGGGTTTGTGAATTGCAGTTTCCCTGAGGTCCATTTTTCAACTGTCTTTTTTGGGAGCTGGCCGCAAAAGCGCGGGATTGCCTCAGGCCCTATTCTGCTTCTGGGCGGCAGGCTGAGCCTGTGGTTAATTCTTCTTCCTGTTGGGAAAATAGAGTGACCTGTGCCTGTCCCAACACCTAGATCTAGTCTCTCATTGGTTGCCCCTCTTCCCGTTCATCCTCAGGACAAATTGCAACCTGTAGGGAACAGGAGGATAAGGTGCTGATTCTCCAAGTAGGGAGATTGCTAGTAAAGTAGCTGGAATGGCAAAACCGAGCACAAGGAGATGAGAAATGAGGTGCGTTTTAGAAACCTTTCAAAATCACACGGTGTACCATCTTCTGGGTTTCTCATGCATGTTTTCGATGTAGGAAGATGCCCTTGAACCTGGAGATTTGGGACCCATGGGATGGGTACCACGCAGTATTACTTTAAAGGGTCTGCGTTTGCTCACCCAACCTCACCCAACCTCTCAGCCCCAAGAGTGTCCACCCTTATGTCTCATCCAGCTGTGGGTCTAGATATGGTCAATCCAGGTTGCATCACAGCCTCTGAACGAATTTTGTAAGAATTTCTCTCTCTTTCACTGTCTTTGTTTTACGGGTTTCTAAAAGTAATTTATTTTTATAATGGGGTTTAGCTGCCTTTCATGGCTGTGTTTATGCGGCTTTACACCCACTTGACTCACTTCCAGACAGATATCAATACATAGGTTTTAAGATTCTTACTAGTCATATATATTCTTGTGCGGGGAATAGGGGGTGTTGAGTCCAGTTCACTGAGCAAGGAGTAGGTCTTGTCTATTACATACTGGGTGTATGGAACGGTATCTGAGCGAATTTGAAACCCTTGTTTTATGCATCACCCCACCTCACCTTTCCTGTTAAGCAGCTATAGTGTGTTTTCTAAACGTGTGACTCTGTTCTGTTTTGTAATTCAGTTCAAGTGTAGCGGTTTTTACATTCCCTCTATAAGTGATAGCTTATGATAAGTGTCTTTTTCTGTGTGACTTATTTCACTTAGAATCGTCGTACCTAACTCCACTCATCTTGCTTCTACTAGCCTTATGACATTGATTTCATGTCTGAGTGATATTCCATTGTACATAAGGACCACAACTTCTTTATCCATTTTTCTCTTTCCTGGGATATTTAAGGTGTCATGAAGTGGAGGTTCTTGTCAACAGAGCAGCCCTAAACTTTCCGGTGCCTGTGTCTTGCTGATTTTTAGTTTTTCCAATTTATACACCCATGAGTGGACGTGCCCTATGCTCCCTAAGCTGTTTTTTTTTCCATGTTTCAGGACACAACGTACACTTCTCCAGAGTGGCTGTTGGCAATTTACATCCCGCCCATCAGTGTAGCAAGGCTGCCATTTCTCCATGGCCTGTCCTGCATTTCTGGTTTTGACACTTTTTGCAGCATGGCCCTTTTGACCGAAGGGAAGCGAGACTTCTTTGTAGCGCTGATTTGCCTTTCCAGGTTGCTTGGTTGGCCAAAAAGGGCGTATGCGTTTTTTCCTGAATATATTCAGGAAAAAACGCATACGCCCTTTTTGGCCAAGGGCATCATTGTCGACGTTTTGCCGCTTTTCATGTGCTTTAAAGGCGATTCGTATCTACCTCCTGAAATCTGTTTCCTGCAATTCTGCCTTGCTTTCAAATCCTCTTCGTTTCCTTCCCTCAATATATTTGTGGACGAGAGTTATCATTTATAACTCTGAGGTTTTTGAATTGCAGTTTCCCTGAGCTCCATTTTTCAACTGTCTTTTTTGGGAGCTGGCCGCAAAAGCGCGGGATTGCCTCAGGCCCTATTCTGCTTCTGGGCGGCAGGCTGAGCCTGTGGTTAATTCTTCTTCCTGATGGGAAAATAGAGTGACCTGTGCCTGTCCCAACACCTAGATCTAGTCTCTCATTGGTTGCCCCTCTTCCCGTTCATCCTCAGGACAAATTGCAACCTGTAGGGAACAGGAGGTTAAAGGTGCTGATTCTCCAAGTAGGGAGATTGCTAGTAAAGTAGCTGGAATGGCGAAACCGAGCACAAGGAGATGAGAAATGAGGTGTGTTTTAGAAACCTTTCAAAATCACACGGTGTACCATCTTCTGGGTTTCTCATGTATGTTCTCGATGTAGGAAAATGCCCTTGAACCTGGAGATTTGGGAAGCATGGGATGGGTACCACGCAGTATTACTTTAAAGGGTCTGCGTTTGCTCACCCAACCTCACCCAACCTCTCAGCCCCAAGAGTGTCCACCCTTATGTCTCATCCAGCTGTGGGTCTAGATATGGTCAATCCAGGTTGCATCACAGCCTCTGAACGAATTTTGTAAGAATTTCTCTCTCTTTCACTGTCTTTGTTTTACGGGTTTTTAAAAGTAATTTATTTTTATAATGGGGTTTAGCTGCTTTTCATGGCTGTGTTTATGCGGCTTTACACCCACTTGACTCACTTCCAGACAGATATCAATACATAGGTTTTAAGATTCTTACTAGTCACATATATTCTTGTGTGGTGAATAGGGGGTGTTGAGTCCAGTTCACTGAGCAAGGAGTAGGTCTTGTCTATTACATATTGGGTGTATGGAACGGTATGTGAGCGAATTTGAAACCATTGTTTTATGCATCACCCCACCTCACCTTTCCTGTTAAGCAGCTATAGTGTGTTTTCTAAACGTGTGACTCTGTTCTGTTTTGTAATTCAGTTCAAGTGTAGCGGTTTTTACATTCCCTCTATAAGTGATAGCTTATGATAAGTGTCTTTTTCTGTGTGACTTATTTCACTTAGAATCGTCGTACCTAACTCCACTCATCTTGCTTCTACTAGCATTATAACATTGATTTCATGTCTGAGTGATATTCCATTGTACATAAGGACCACAACTTCTTTATCCATTTTTCTCTTTCCTGGGATATTTAAGGTGTCATGAAGTGGAGGTTCTTGTCAACAGAGCAGCCCTAAACATTCTGGTGCCTGTGTCTTGCTGATTTTTAGTTTTTCCAATTTATACGCCCATGAGTGGACGTGCCCTATGCTCCCTAAGCTGTTTTTTTTCCATGTTTCAGGACACAACGTACACTTCTCCAGAGTGGCTGTTGGCAATTTACATCCCGCCCATCAGTGTAGCAAGGCTGCCATTTCTCCATGGCCTGTCCTGGATTTCTGGGTTTGACACTTTTTGCAGCATGGCCCTTTTGACCGAAGGGAAGCGAGACTTCTTTGTAGCGCTGATTTGCCTTTCCAGGTTGCTTGGTTGGCCAAAAAGGGCGTATGCGTTTTTTCCTGAATATATTCAGGAAAAAACGCATACGCCCTTTTTGGCCAAGGGCATCATTGTCGACGTTTTGCCGCTTTTCATGTGCTTTAAAGGCGATTCGTATCTACCTCCTGAAATTTGTTTCCTGCAATTCTGCCTTGCTTTCAAATCCTCTTCGTTGCCTTCCCTCAATATATCTGTGGATGAGAGTTATCATTTATAACTCTGCGGGTTTGTGAATTGCAGTTTCCCTGAGCTCCATTTTTCAACTGTCTTTTTTTGGGAGCTGGCCTCAAAAGCGCGGGATTGCCTCAGGCCCTATTCTGCTTCTGGGCGGCAGGCTGAGCATGTGGTTAATTCTTCTTCCTGTTGGGAAAATAGAGTGACCTGTGCCTGTCCCAACACCTAGATCTAGTCTCTCATTGGTTGCCCCTCTTCCCGTTCACCCTCAGGACAAATTGCAACCTGTAGGGAACAGGAGGTTAAAGGTGCTGATTCTCCAAGTAGGGAGATTGCTAGTAAAATAGCTGGAATGGCGAAACCGAGCACAAGGAGATGAGAAATGAGGTGCGTTTTAGAAACCTTTCAAAATCACACGGTGTACCATCTTCTGGGTTTCTCATGCATGTTTTTGATGTAGGAAGATGCCCTTGAACCTGGAGATTTGGGACCCATGGGATGGGTACCACGCAGTATTACTTTAAAGGGTCTGCGTTTGCTCACCCAACCTCACCCAACCTCTCAGCCCCAAGAGTGTCCACCCTTATGTCTCATCCAGGTGTGGGTCTAGATATGGTCAATCCAGGTTGCATCACAGCCTCTGAAAGAATTTTGTAAGAATTTCTCTCTCTTTCACTATCTTTTTTTGCGGGTTTTTAAAAGTAATTTATTTTTATAATGGGTTTTAGCTGCTTTTCATGGTTGTGTTTATGCGGCTTTACACCCACTTGACTCACTTCCAGACAGATATCAATACATAGGTTTTAAGATTCTTACTAGTCACATATATTCTTGTGCGGGGAATAGGGGGTGTTGAGTCCAGTTCACTGAGCAAGGAGTAGGTCTTGTCTATTACATATTGGGTGTATGGAACGGTATCTGAGCGAATTTGAAACCCTTGTTTTATGCATCACCCCACCTCACCTTTCCCGTTAAGCAGCCATAGTGTGTTTTCTAAACGTGTGACTCTGTTCTGTTTTGTAATTCAGTTCACGTGTATCGGTTTTTACATTCCCTCTATAAGTGATAGCTTATGATAAGTGTCTTTTTCTGTGTGACTTATTTCACTTAGAATCGTCGTACCTAACTCCACTCATCTTGCTTCTACTAGCCTTATGACATTGATTTCATGTCTGAGTGATATTCCATTGTACATAAGGACCACAACTTCTTTATCCATTTTTCTCTTTCCTGGGATATTTAAGGTGTCATGAAGTGGAGGTTCTTGTCAACAGAGCAGCCCTAAACTTTCCGGTGCCTGTGTCTTGCTGATTTTTAGTTTTTCCAATTTATACGCCCATGAGTGGACGTGCCCTATGCTCCCTAAGCTGTTTTTTTTCGATGTTTCAGGACACAACGTACACTTCTCCAGAGTGGCTGTTGGCAATTTACATCCCGCCCATCAGTGTAGCAAGGCTGCCATTTCTCCATTGCCTGTCCTGCATTTCTGGTTTTGACACTTTTTGCAGCATGGCCCTTTTCACCGATGGGAAGCGAGACTTCTTTGTAGCGCTGATTTGCCTTTCCAGGTTGCTTGGTTGGCCAAAAAGGGCGTATGCGTTTTTTCCTGAATATATTCAGGAAAAAACGCATACGCCCTTTTTGGCCAAGGGCATCATTGTCGACGTTTTGCCGCTTTTCATGTGCTTTAAAGGCGATTCGTATCTACCTCCTGAAATCTGTTTCCTGCAATTCTGCCTTGCTTTCAAATCCTCTTCGTTGCCTTCCCTCAATATATTTGTGGACGAGAGTTATCATTTATAACTCTGAGGTTTTTGAATTGCAGTTTCCCTGAGCTCCATTTTTCAACTGTCTTTTTTGGGAGCTGGCCGCAAAAGCGCGGGATTGCCTCAGGCCCTATTCTGCTTCTGGGCGGCAGGCTGAGCCTGTGGTTAATTCTTCTTCCTGATGGGAAAATAGAGTGACCTGTGCCTGTCCCAACACCTAGATCTAGTCTCTCATTGATTGCCCCTCTTCCCGTTCATCCTCAGGACAAATTGCAACCTGTAGGGAACAGGAGGTTAAAGGTGCTGATTCTCCAAGTAGGGAGATTGCTAGTAAAGTAGCTGGAATGGCGAAACCGAGCACAAGGAGATGAGAAATGAGGTGCGTTTTAGAAACCTTTCAAAATCACACGGTGTACCATCTCCTGGGTTTCTCATGCATGTTCTCGATGTAGGAAGATGCCCTTGAACCTGGAGATTTGGGACCCATGGGATGGGTACCACGCAGTATTACTTTAAAGGGTCTGCGTTTGCTCACCCAACCTCACCCAACCTCTCAGCCCCAAGAGTGTCCACCCTTATGTCTCATCCAGGTGTGGGTCTATATATGGTCAATCCAGGTTGCATCACAGCCTCTGAACGAATTTTGTAAGAATTTCTCTCTCTTTCACTGTCTTTGTTTTACGGGTTTTTAAAAGTAATTTATTTTTATAATGGGGTTTAGCTGCTTTTCATGGTTGTGTTTATGCGGCTTTACACCCACTTGACTCACTTCCAGACAGATATCAATACATAGGTTTTAAGATTCTTACTAGTCACATATATTCTTGTGCGGGGAATAGGGGGTGTTGAGTCCAGTTCACTGAGCAAGGAGTAGGTCTTGTCTATTACATATTGGGTGTATGGAACGGTATCTGAGCGAATTTGAAACCCTTGTTTTATGCATCACCCCAACTCACCTTTCCCGTTAAGCAGCCATAGTGTGTTTTCTAAACGTGTGACTCTGTTCTGTTTTGTAATTCAGTTCAAGTGTAGCGGTTTTTACATTCCCTCTATAAGTGATAGCTTATGATAAGTGTCTTTTTCTGTGTGACTTATTTCACTTAGAATCGTCGTACCTAACTCCACTCATCTTGCTTCTACTAGCCTTATGACATTGATTTCATGTCTGAGTGATATTCCATTGTACATAAGGACCACAACTTCTTTATCCATTTTTCTCTTTCCTGGGATATTTAAGGTGTCATGAAGTGGAGGTTCTTGTCAACAGAGCAGCCCTAAACTTTCGGGTGCCTGTGACTTGCTGATTTTTAGTTTTTCCAATTTATACGCCCATGAGTGAACGTGCCCTATGCTCCCTAAGCTGTTTTTTTTCCATGTTTCAGGACACAACGTACACTTCTCCAGAGTGGCTGTTGGCAATTTACATCCCGCCCATCAGTGTAGCAAGGCTGCCATTTCTCCATGGCCTGTCCTGCATTTCTGGTTTTGACACTTTTTGCAGCATGGCCCTTTTCACCGATGGGAAGCGAGACTTCTTTGTAGCGCTGATTTGCCTTTCCAGGTTGCTTGGTTGGCCAAAAAGGGCGTATGCGTTTTTTCCTGAATATATTCAGGAAAAAACGCATACGCCCTTTTTGGCCAAGGGCATCATTGTCGAACTTTTGCCGCTTTTCATGTGCTTTTAAATCGATTTGAATCTACCTCCTGAAATATGTTTCCTGCAATTCTGCCTTGCTTTCAAATCCTCTTCATTGCCTTCCCTCAATATATTTGTGGACGAGAGTTATCATTTATAAATTTGCAGGTTTGTGAATTGCAGTGCTCATGTGCTGCAATTTTCAACTGTCTTTTTTGGGAGCTGGCCGAAAAAGCACGGGATTGCCTCAGGCCCTATTCTGGTTCCCGGCGGCAGGCTGAGCCTGTGGTTAATTCTTCTTCCTGATGGGAAAATAGAGTGACCTGTGCCTGTCCCAACACCTAGATCTAGTCTCTCATTGGTTGCCCCTCTTCCCGTTCATCCTCAGGACAAATTGCAACCTGTAGGGAACAGGAGCTTAAAGGTGCTGATTCTCCAAATAGGGAGATTGCTAGTAAAGTAGCTGGAATGGCGAACCCGAACACAAGGAGATGAGAAATGAGGTGCGTTTTAGAACCCTTTCAAAATCACACGGTGTACCATCTTCTGGGTTTCTCATGCATGTTTTCGATGTAGGAAGATGCCCTTGAACCTGGAGATTTGGGACCCATGGGATGGGTACCACGCAGTATTACTTTAAAGGGTCTGCGTTTGCTCACCCAACCTCACCCAAACTCTCAGCCCCAAGAGTGTCCACACTTATGTCTCATCCAGGTGTGGGACTAGATATGGTCAATCCAGGTTGCATCACAGCCCCTGAACGAATTTTGTAAGAATTTCTCTCTCTTTCACTGTCTTTGTTTTACGGGTTTTTAAAAGTAATTTATTTTTATAATGGGATTTAGCTGCTTTTCACGGCTGTGTTTATGCGGATTTACAGCCACTTGACTCACTTCCAGAAAGATATCAATACATAGGTTTTACGATTCTTACTAGTCAGATATATTCTTGTGCGGTGAATAGGGGGTGTTGAGTCCAGTTCACTGAGCAAGGAGTTGGTCTTTTCTATTACATATTGGGTGTATGGAACTGTATCTGAGAGAATTTGAAACCCTTGTTTTATGCATCACCCCACCTCACCTTTCCCGTTAAGCAGCCATAGTGTGTTTTCTAAACGTGTGACTCTGTTCTGTTTTGTAATTCAGTTCAAGTGTAGCGGTTTTTACATTCCCTCTATAAGTGATAGCTTATGATAAGTGTCTTTTTCTGTGTGACTTATTTCACTTAGAATCGTCGTACCTAAATCCACTCATCTTGCTTCTACTAGCCTTATGACATTGATTTCATGTCCGAGTGATATTCCATTGTACATAAGGACCACAACTTCTTTATCCATTTTTCTCTTTCCTGGGATATTTAAGGTGTCATGAAGTGGAGGTTCTTGTCAACAGAGCAGCCCTAAACTTTGGGGTGCCTGTGTCTTGCTGATTTTTAGTTTTCCCAATTTATACGCCCATGAGTGGAAGTGCCCTATGCTCCCTAACCTGTGTTTTTTCGATATTTCAGGACACACCGTACACTTCTCCAGAGTGCCTCTTGGCAATTTACATCCCGCCCATCAGCGTAGCAAGGCTGCCATTTCTCCATGGCCTGTCCTGCATTTCTGGTTTTGACACTTTTTTCAGCATAGCCCTTATGACCGATGGGAAGCGAGACTTCTTTGTAGCGCTGATTTTCCTTTCCAGGTTGCTTGGTTGGCCAAAAAGGGCGTATGCGTTTTTTCCTGAATATATTCAGGAAAAAACGCATACGCCCTTTTTGACCAAGGGCATCATTGTCGACCTTTTGCCGCTTTTCATGTGCTTTCAAATCGATTTGAATCTACCTCCTGAAATCTGTTTCCTGCAATTCTGCCTTGCTTTCAAATCCTCTTCATTGCCTTCCCTCAATATATTTGTGGACGAGAGTTATCATTTATAACTTTGCAGGTTTGTGAATTGCAGTGCTCATGTGCTCCATTTTTCAACGGGCTTTTTTGGTAGCTGGCCGCAAAAGCGCAGGATTGCTTCAGACCCTCTTCTGGTTCTGTGGGGCAGGCTGAGCCTGTGGTTAATTCTTCTTCCTAATGGGAAAAAAGATTGACCTGTGCCTGTCACAAAACCTAGAGCAAGTCTCTCATTGGTTCCCCCACTTCCCGTTCATTCTCAGGACAAATTGCAACCTGTACAGAACAGGAGGTTAAAGGTGATGATTCTCCAAGTAGGGAGATTGCTAGTAAAGTAGCTGGAAAGGCGAACCCGAGCACAAGGAGATGAGAAATGAGGTGCGTTTTAGAAACCTTTCAAAATCACACGGTGTACCATCTTCTGGGTTTCTCATGCATGTTTTCGATGTAGGTAGATGCCCTTGAACCTGGAGATTTGGGACCCATTGGACGGGTACCACGCAGTATTACTTTAAAGGGTCTGAATTTGCTCACCCAACCTCACCAAACCTCTCAGCCCCAAGAGTGTCCACCCTTATGTCTCATCTAGCTGTGGGTCTAGATATGGTAAATCCAGGTTGCATCACAGCCCCTGAACGAATTGTGTCAGAATTTCTCTCTCTTTCACTCTCTTTGTTGCATGGGTTTTTAAAAGCAATTGATTTTTATAATGGGCTTTAGCTGCTTTTCACTGCTGAGTTTATGCGGCTTTACACCCACTTGACTCACTTCCAGACAGATATCAATACATAGGTTTTAAGATTCTTACTAGTCAGATATATTCTTGTGCGGTGAATAGTGGGTGTTTAGTCCAGTTCACTGAGCAAGGAGTAGGTCTTGTCTAGTACATATTGGGTTTATGGAACGGTATCTGAGCTAATTAGAAACCCTTGTTTTATGCATCACCCCACCTCACCTTTCCCGTTAAGAAGCCATAGTGTGTTTTCAAAATGTGTGACTCTGTTCTGTTTTGTAATTCAGTTCAATGGTAACGGTTTTTACATTCCCTCTATAAGTGATATCTTATAATAAGTGTCTTTTTCTGTGTGACTTATTTCACTTACAATCGTCATACCTAAATCCACTCATCATGCTGCTACTTGCCTTAGGACATTGATTTCATGGCTGAGTGAAATTCCATTGTACATAAGGACCTCAACATCTTTATCCATTTTAATATTTCCTGGGATATTTAAGGAGTCATGAAGTGGAGGTTCTTGTCAACAGAGCAGCCCTAAATTTTGGGGTGCCTGTGTCTTGCTGATTTTTAGTTTTCCCTATTTACACACCCATGAGTGGAAGTGGCCTGTGCTCTCTAAGCTGTGTGTTTTAGATGTTTCAGGACACACCGTACACTTCTCCAGAGTGGCTGTTGGCAATTTACATCCCGCCCATCAGCGTAGCAAGGCTGCCATTTCTCCATGGCCTGTCCTGCATTTCTGGTTTTGACACTTTTTTCAGCACGGCCTTTGAACGATGGGAAGCGAGACTTCATTGTAGCGCTGATTTGCCTTTCCAGGTTGCTTGGTTGGCCAAAAAGGGCGTATGCGTTTTTTCCTGAATATATTCAGGAAAAAACGTATATGCCCTTTTAGGCCAAGGGCATCATTGTCCACGTTTTGCCGCTTTTCATGTGCTTTAAAGGCGATTCGAATCTACCTCCTGATACCTGTTTCCTGCAATTCTGCCTTGCTTTCAAATCCTCTTCATTGCCTTCCCTCAATATATTTGTGTACGAGACTTATCATTTATAACTCTGCAGGTTTGTGAATTGCAGTGTCCCTGAGCTCCATTTTTCAACTGGATTTTTTGGGAGCTGGCCGCAAATGCGCAGGATTGCTTCAGGCCCTATTCTGGTTCCGGGGGGCATGCTGAGCCTGTGGTTAATTCTTCTTCCTGATGGGAAAATAGAGTGACCTGTGCCTGTCACAACACCTAGATCTAGTCTCTCATTGGTTCCCCCTCTTCCCGTTCATCCTCAGGACAAATTGCAACCTGCAGAGAAGAGGAGGTTAAAGGTGCTTATTCCCCAAGTAGGGAGATTCCTAGTAAAGTGGCTGGAAAGGCGAACCCTAGCACAAGGAGATGAGAAATGAGGTGCGTTTCAGAAGCCTTTCCCGATCAGACGGTGTACCATCTTCTGGGTTTCTCATGCATGTTTTCGATGTAGGAAGATGCCCTTGAACCTGGAGATTTGGGACCCATGGGATGGGTACCACGCAGTATTATTTTAAAGGGTCTGCGTTTGCTCACCCAACCTCACCCAAAGTCTCAGCCCCATGAGTGCCCACCTTTATGTCTCAATCACCTGTGGGTCTAGATATGGTCAATCCAGGTTGCATCACAGCCCCTGAACGAATTTTGTAAGAATTTCTCTTTATTTCCCTGTCTTTGTTTCACGGGTTTTTAAAGGTAATTTATTTTTAAAATGGGGTTTAGCTGCTTTTCACGGCTGTGTTTATGCCACTTTACACTCACTTGACTCTCTTCCAGAGAGATATCAATACATAGGTTTTAAGATTCTTACTAGTCACATATATTCTTGTGTGGTGAATAGGGGGTGTTGAGTCCAGTTCACTGAGCAAGGAGTAGGTCTTGTCTATTACATATTGGGTGTATGGAACGGTATCTGAGCGAATTTGAAACCCTTGTTTTATGCATCACCCCACCTCACCTTTCCCGTTAAGCAGCCATAGTGTGTTTTCTAAACGTGTGACTCTGTTCTGTTTTGTAATTCAGTTCAGGTGTAGCGGTTTTTACATTCCCTCTATAAGTGATAGCTTATGATAAGTGTCTTTTTCTGTGTGACTTATTTCACTTAGAATCGTCGTACCTAACTCCACTCATCTTGCTTCTACTAGCCTTATGACATTGATTTCATGTCTCAGTGATATTCCATTGTACATAAGGACCACAACTTCTTTATCCATTTTTCTCTTTCCTGGGATATTTAAGGTGTCATGAAGTGGAGGTTCTTGTCAACAGAGCAGCCCTAAACTTTCGGGTGCCTGTGACTTGCTGATTTTTAGTTTTTCCAATTTATACGCCCATGAGTGGACGTGCCCTATGCTCCCTAAGCTGTTTTTTTTCCATGTTTCAGGACACAACGTACACTTCTCCAGAGTGGCTGTTGGCAATTTACATCCCGCCCATCAGTGTAGCAAGGCTGCCATTTCTCCATGGCCTGTCCTGCATTTCTGGTTTTGACACTTTTTGCAGCATGGCCCTTTTCACCGATGGGAAGCGAGACTTCTTTGTAGCGCTGATTTTCCTTTCCAGGTTGCTTGGTTGGCCAAAAAGGGCGTATGCGTTTTTTCCTGAATATATTCAGGAAAAAACGCATACGCCCTTTTTGGCCAAGGGCATCATTGTCGACGTTTTGCCACTTTTCATGTGCTTTAAAGGCGATTCGTATCTACCTCCTGAAATCTGTTTCCTGCAATTCTGCCTTGCTTTCAAATCCTCTTCGTTGCCTTCCCTCAATATATTTGTGGACGAGAGTTATCATTTATAACTCTGCGGGTTTGTGAATTGCAGTGCCCCTGAGCTCCATTTTTCAACTGTCTTTTTTGGGAGCTGGCCGCAAAAGCGCGGGATTGCCTCAGGCCCTATTCTGCTTCTGGGAGGCAGGCTGAGCCTGTGGTTAATTCTTCTTCCTGTTGGGAAAATAGAGTGACCTGTGCCTGTCCCAACACCTAGATCTAGTCTCTCATTGGTTGCCCCTCTTCCCGTTCATCCTCAGGACAAATTGCAACCTGTAGGGAACAGGAGGTTAAAGGTGCTGATTCTCCAAGTAGGGAGATTGCTAGTAAAGTAGCTGGAATGGCGAAACCGAGCACGAGGAGATGAGAAATGAGGTGCGTTTTAGAAACCTTTCAAAATCACACGGTGTACCATCTTCTGGGTTTCTCATGCATGTTTTCGATGTAGGAAGATGCCCTTGAACATGGAGATTTGGGACCCATGGGATGGGTACCACGCAGTATTACTTTAAAGGGTCTGCGTTTGCTCACCCAACCTCACCCAACCTCTCAGCCCGAAGGGTGTCCACCCTTATGTCTCATCCAGCTGTCGGTCTAGATATGGTCAATCCAGGTTGCGTCACAGCCTCTGAACGAATTTTGTAAGAATTTCTCTCTCTTTCACTGTCTTTGTTTTACGGGTTTTTAAAAGTAATTTATTTTTATAATGGGGTTTAGATGTTTTTCATGGCTGTGTTTATGCGGCTTTACACCCACTTGACTCACTTCCAGAGAGATATCAATACATAGGTTTTAAGATTCTTACTAGTCATATATATTCTTGTGTGGTGAATAGGGGGTGTTGAGTCTAGTTCACTCAGCAAGGAGTAGGTCTTGTCTATTACATATTGGGTGTATGGAACGGTATCTGAGCGAATTTGAAACCCTTGTTTTATGCATCACCCCAACTCACCTTTCCCGTTAAGCAGCCATAGTGTGTTTTCTAAACGTGTGACTCTGTTCTGTTTTGTAATTCAGTTCAAGTGTAGCGGTTTTTACATTCCCTCTATAAGTGATAGCTTATGATAAGTGTCTTTTTCTGTGTGACTTATTTCACTTAGAATCGTCGTACCTAACTCCACTCATCTTGCTTCTACTAGCCTTATGACATTGATTTCATGTCTCAGTGATATTCCATTGTACATAAGGACCACAACTTCTTTATCCATTTTTCTCTTTCCTGGGATATTTAAGGTGTCATGAAGTGGAGGTTCTTGTCAACAGAGCAGCCCTAAACTTTCGGGTGCCTGTGACTTGCTGATTTTTAGTTTTTCCAATTTATACGCCCATGAGTGGACGTGCCCTATGCTCCCTAAGCTGTTTTTTTTCCATGTTTCAGGACACAACGTACACTTCTCCAGAGTGGCTGTTGGCAATTTACATCCCGCCCATCAGTGTAGCAAGGCTGCCATTTCTCCATGGCCTGTCCTGCATTTCTGGTTTTGACACTTTTTGCAGCATGGCCCTTTTCACCGATGGGAAGCGAGACTTCTTTGTAGCGCTGATTTGCCTTTCCAGGTTGCTTGGTTGGCCAAAAAGGGCGTATGCGTTTTTTCCTGAATATATTCAGGAAAAAACGCATACGCACTTTTTGGCCAAGGGCATCATTGTCGAACTTTTGCCGCTTTTCATGTGCTTTTAAATCGATTTGAATCTACGTCCTGAAATATGTTTCCTGCAATTCTGCCTTGCTTTCAAATCCTCTTCATTGCCTTCCCTCAATATATTTGTGGACGAGAGTTATCATTTATAAATTTGCAGGTTTGTGAATTGCAGTGCTCATGTGCTCCAATTTTCAACTGTCTTTTTTGGGAGCTGGCCAAAAAAGCACGGGATTGCCTCAGGCCCTATTCTGGTTCCCGGCGGCAGGCTGAGCCTGTGGTTAATTCTTCTTCCTGATGGGAAAATAGAGTGACCTCTGCCTGTCCCAACACCTAGATCTAGTCTCTCATTGGTTGCCCCTCTTCCCGTTCATCCTCAGGACAAATTGCAACCTGTAGGGAACAGGAGCTTAAAGGTGCTGATTCTCCAAGTAGGGAGATTGCTAGTAAAGTAGCTGGAATGGCGAACCCGAACACAAGGAGATGAGAAATGAGGTGCGTTTTAGAAACCTTTCAAAATCACACGGTGTACCATCTTCTGGGTTTCTCATGCATGTTTTCGATGTAGGAAGATGCCCTTGAACCTGGAGATTTGGGACCCATGGGATGGGTACCACGCAGTATTACTTTAAAGGGTCTGCGTTTGCTCACCCAACCTCACCCAAACTCTCAGCCCCAAGAGTGTCCACACTTATGTCTCATCCAGCTGTGGGACTAGATATGGTCAATCCAGGTTGCATCACAACCCCTGAACGAATTTTGTAAGAATTTCTCTCTCTTTCACTGTCTTTGTTTTCCGCGTTTTTAAAAGTAATTTATTTTTATAATGGGGTTTAGCTGCTTTTCACGGCTGTGTTTATGCGGATTTACAGCCACTTGACTCACTTCCAGACAGATATCAATACATAGGTTTTACGATTCTTACTAGTCAGATATATTCTTGTGCGGTGAATAGGGGGTGTTGAGTCCAGTTCACTGAGCAAGGAGTTGGTCTTTTCTATTACATATTGGGTGTATGGAACTGTATCTGAGAGAATTTGAAACCCTTGTTTTATGCATCACCCCACCTCACCTTTCCCGTTAAGCAGCCATAGTGTGTTTTCTAATCGTGTGAATCTGTTCTGTTTTGTAATTCAATTCAAGTGTAGCAGTTTTTACATTCCCTCTATAAGTGATAGCTTATAATTAGTGTCTTTTTCTGTGTGACTTATTTCACTTAGAATCGTCGTACCTAAATCCACTCATCTTGCTTCTACTAGCCTTATGACATTGATTTCATGTCTGAGTGATATTCCATTGTACATAAGGACCACAACTTCTTTATCCATTTTTCTCTTTCCTGGGATATTTAAGGTGTCATGAAGTGGAGGTTCTTGTCAACAGAGCAGCCCTAAACTTTGGGGTGCCTGTGTCTTGCTGATTTTTACTTTTCCCAATTTATACGCCCATGAGTGGACGTGCCCTATGCTCCCTAAGCTGAGTTTTTTCGATGTTTCAGGACACACCGTACACTTCTCCAGAGTGGCTGTTGGCAATTTACATCCCACCCATCACCATAGCAAGGCTGCCATTTCTCCATGGCCTGTCCTGCATTTCTGGTTTTGACACTTTTGCAGCATGGCCCTTTTGACCGATGGGAAGCGAGCCTTCTTTGTAGCGCTGATTTGCCTTTCCAGGTTGCTTGGTTGGCCAAAAAGGGCGTATGCGTGTTTTCCTGAATATACTCAGGAAAAAACGCATAACCCTTTTTGGCCAAGGGCATCATTGTCGACGTTTTGCCGCTTTTCATGTGCTTTCAAGGCGATTCGAATCTACCTCCTGAAATCTGTTTCCTGCAATTCTGCCTTGCTTTCAAATCCTCTTCGTTGCCTTCCCTCAATATATCTGTGGATGATAGTTATCATTTATAACTCTGCGGGTTTGTGAATTGCAGTGTCCCTGAGCTCCATTTTTCATCTCGGTTTTTTGGGAGCTGGCCGCAAAAGCGCAGGATTGCCTCAGGCCCTATTCTTCTTCTGGGCGGCAGGCTGAGCCTGTGGTTAATTCTTCTTCCTGATGGGAAAATAGAGTGACCTGTGCCTGTCCCAACACCTAGATCTAGTCTCTCATTGGTTGCCCCTCTTCCCGTTCATCCTCAGGACAAATTGCAACCTGTAGGGAACAGGAGCTTAAAGGTGCTGATTCTCCAAGTAGGGAGATTGCTAGTAAAGTAGCTGGAAAGGCGAACCCGAGCACAAGGAGTTGAGAAATGAGGTGCGTTTTAGAAACCTTTCCCGATCACACGGTGTACCATCATCTGGGTTTCTCATGCATGTTTTCGATGTAGGAAGATGCCCTTGAACCTGGAGATTTGGGACCCATGGGATGGGTACCAGGCACTAATACTTTAAAGGTTCTGCGTTTGCTCACCCAACCTCACCCAACCTCTCAGCCTCAAGATTGTCCACCCTTATGCCTCATCCAGCTGTGGGTCTAGATATGGTCAATCCAGGTTGCATCACAGCCGCTGAACGAATTTTGTAAGAATTTCTCTCTCTTTCACTGTCTTTGTTTTACGGGTTTTTAAAAGTAATTTATTTTTATAATGGGGTTTAGCTGCTTTTCACGGCTGTGTTTATGCGGCTTTACACCCACTTGACTCACTTCCAGACAGATAGCAATACATAGGTTTTAAGATTCTTACTAGTCACATATATTCTTGTGCGGTGAATAGGGGGTGTTGAGTCCACTTCACTGAGCAAGGAGTAGGTCTTGTCTATTACATATTGGGTGTACGGAACGGTATCTGAGCGAATTTGAAACCCTTGTTTTATGCATCACCCCACCTCAACTTTCCCGTTAAGCAGCCATAGTGTGTTTTCTAAACGTGTGACTCTGTTCTGTTTTGTAATTCAGTTCAAGTGTAGCGGTTTTTACATTCCCTCTATAAGTGATAGCTTATGATAAGTGTCTTTTTCTGTGTGACTTATTTCACTTAGAATCGTCGTACCTAAATCCACTCATCTTGCTTCTACTAGCCTTATGACATTGATTTCATGTCTGAGTGATATTCCATTGTACATAAGGACCACAACTTCTTTATCCATTTTTCTCTTTCCTGGGATATTTAAGGTGTCATGAAGTGGAGGTTCTTGTCAACAGAGCAGCCCTAAACTTTCCGGTGCCTGTGTCTTGCTGATTTTTAGTTTTTCCAATTTATACGCCCATGAGTGGACGTGCCCTATGCTCCCTAAGCTGTTTTTTTTTCCATGTTTCAGGACACAACGTACACTTCTCCAGAGTGGCTGTTGGCAATTTACATCCCGCCCATCAGTGTAGCAAGGCTGCCATTTCTCCATGGCCTGTCCTGCATTTCTGGTTTTGACACTTTTTGCAGCATGGCCCTTTTGACCGAAGGGAAGCGAGACTTCTTTGTAGCGCTGATTTGCCTTTCCAGGTTGCTTGGTTGGCCAAAAAGGGCGTATGCGTTTTTTCCTGAATATATTCAGGAAAAAACGCATACGCCCTTTTTGGCCAAGGGCATCATTGTCGACGTTTTGCCGCTTTTCATGTGCTTTAAAGGCGATTCGTATCTACCTCCTGAAATCTGTTTCCTGCAATTCTGCCTTGCTTTCAATTCCTCTTCGTTGCCTTCCCTCAATATATTTGTGGACGATAGTTATCATTTATAACTCTGCAGGTTTGTGAATGGCAGTGCCCCTGAGCTCCATTTTTCAACTGTCTTTTTTGGGAGCTGGCCGCAAAAACACGGGATTGCCTCAGGCCCTATTCTGGTTCCGGGCGGCAGGCTGAGCCTGTGGTTAATTCTTCTTCCTGTTGGGAAAATAGAGTGACCTGTGCCTGTCCCAACACCTAGATCTAGTCTCTCATTGGTTGCCCCTCTTCCCGTTCATCCTCAGGACAAATTGCAACCTGTAGGGAACAGGAGGTTAAAGGTGCTGATTCTCCAAGTAGGGAGATTGCTAGTAAAGTAGCTGGAATGGCGAAACCGAGCACAAGGAGATGAGAAATGAGGTGCGTTTTAGAAACCTTTCAAAATCACACGGTGTACCATCTTCTGGGTTTCTCATGCATGTTTTCGATGTAGGAAGATGCCCTTGAACCTGGAGATTTGGGACCCATGGGATGGGTACCACGCAGTATTACTTTAAAGGGTCTGCGTTTGCTCACCCAACCTCACCCAACCTCTCAGCCCCAAGGGTGCCCACCCTTATGTACCATCCAACTGTGGGTCTAGATATGGTCAATCCAGGTTGCGTCACAGCCTCTGACCGAATTTTGTAAGAATTTCTCTCTCTTTCACTGTCTTTGTTTTACGGGTTTTTAAAAGTAATTTATTTTTATAATGGGGTTTAGCTGCTTTTCATGGCTGTGTTTATGCGGCTTTACACCCACTTGACTCACTTCCAGAGAGATATCAATACATAGGATTTAAGATTCTTACTAGTCACATATATTCTTGTGTGGTGAATAGGGGGTGTTGAGTCCAGTTCACTCAGCAAGGAGTAGGTCTTGTCTATTACATATTGGGTGTATGGAACGGTATCAGAGCGAATTTGAAACCCTTGTTTTATGCATCACCCCAACTCACCTTTCCCGTTAAGCAGCCATAGTGTGTTTTCTAAACGTGTGACTCTGTTCTGTTTTGTAATTCAGTTCAAGTGTAGCGGTTTTTACATTCCCTCTATAAGTGATAGCTTATGATAAGTGTCTTTTTCTGTGTGACTTATTTCACTTAGAATCGTCGTACCTAACTCCACTCATCTTGCTTCTACTAGCCTTATGACATTGATTTCATGTCTCAGTGATATTCCATTGTACATAAGGACCACAACTTCTTTATCCATTTTTCTCTTTCCTGGGATATTTAAGGTGTCATGAAGTGGAGGTTCTTGTCAACAGAGCAGCCCTAAACTTTCGGGTGCCTGTGACTTGCTGATTTTTAGTTTTTCCAATTTATACGCCCATGAGTGAACGTGCCCTATGCTCCCTAAGCTGTTTTTTTTCCATGTTTCAGGACACAACGTACACTTCTCCAGAGTGGCTGTTGGCAATTTACATCCCGCCCATCAGTGTAGCAAGGCTGCCATTTCTCCATGGCCTGTCCTGCATTTCTGGTTTTGACACTTTTTGCAGCATGGCCCTTTTCACCGATGGGAAGCGAGACTTCTTTGTAGCGCTGATTTGCCTTTCCAGGTTGCTTGGTTGGCCAAAAAGGGCGTATGCGTTTTTTCCTGAATATATTCAGGAAAAAACGCATACGCCCTTTTTGGCCAAGGGCATCATTGTCGAACTTTTGCCGCTTTTCATGTGCTTTTAAATCGATTTGAATCTACCTCCTGAAATATGTTTCCTGCAATTCTGCCTTGCTTTCAAATCCTCTTCATTGCCTTCCCTCAATATATTTCTGGACGAGAGTTATCATTTATAAATTTGCAGGTTTGTGAATTGCAGTGCTCATGTGCTGCAATTTTCAACTGTCTTTTTTGGGAGCTGGCCGAAAAAGCACGGGATTGCCTCAGGCCCTATTCTGGTTCCCGGCGGCAGGCTGAGCCTGTGGTTAATTCTTCTTCCTGATGGGAAAATAGAGTGACCTGTGCCTGTCCCAACACCTAGATCTAGTCTCTCATTGGTTGCCCCTCTTCCCGTTCATCCTCAGGACAAATTGCAACCTGTAGGGAACAGGAGCTTAAAGGTGCTGATTCTCCAAATAGGGAGATTGCTAGTAAAGTAGCTGGAATGGCGAACCCGAACACAAGGAGATGAGAAATGAGGTGCGTTTTAGAAACCTTTCAAAATCACACGGTGTACCATCTTCTGGGTTTCTCATGCATGTTTTCGATGTAGGAAGATGCCCTTGAACCTGGAGATTTGGGACCCATGGGATGGGTACCACGCAGTATTACTTTAAAGGGTCTGCGTTTGCTCACCCAACCTCACCCAAACTCTCAGCCCCAAGAGTGTCCACACTTATGTCTCATCCAGGTGTGGGACTAGATATGGTCAATCCAGGTTGCATCACAGCCCCTGAACGAATTTTGTAAGAATTTCTCTCTCTTTCACTGTCTTTGTTTTACGGGTTTTTAAAAGTAATTTATTTTTATAATGGGGTTTAGCTGCTTTTCACGGCTGTGTTTATGCGGATTTACAGCCACTTGACTCACTTCCAGAAAGATATCAATACATAGGTTTTACGATTCTTACTAGTCAGATATATTCTTGTGCGGTGAATAGGGGGTGTTGAGTCCAGTTCACTGAGCAAGGAGTTGGTCTTTTCTATTACATATTGGGTGTATGGAACTGTATCTGAGAGAATTTGAAACCCTTGTTTTATGCATCACCCCACCTCACCTTTCCCGTTAAGCAGCCATAGTGTGTTTTCTAAACGTGTGACTCTGTTCTGTTTTGTAATTCAGTTCAAGTGTAGCGGTTTTTACATTCCCTCTATAAGTGATAGCTTATGATAAGTGTCTTTTTCTGTGTGACTTATTTCACTTAGAATCGTCGTACCTAAATCCACTCATCTTGCTTCTACTAGCCTTATGACATTGATTTCATGTCTGAGTGATATTCCATTGTACATAAGGACCACAACTTCTTTATCCATTTTTCTCTTTCCTGGGATATTTAAGGTGTCATGAAGTGGAGGTTCTTGTCAACAGAGCAGCCCTAAACTTTGGGGTGCCTGTGTCTTGCTGATTTTTAGTTTTCCCAATTTATACGCCCATGAGTGGAAGTGCCCTATGCTCCCTAACCTGTGTTTTTTCGATATTTCAGGACACACCGTACACTTCTCCAGAGTGCCTCTTGGCAATTTACATCCCGCCCATCAGCGTAGCAAGGCTGCCATTTCTCCATGGCCTGTCCTGCATTTCTGGTTTTTACACTTTTTTCAGCATAGCCCTTATGACCGATGGGAAGCGAGACTTCTTTGTAGCGCTGATTTTCCTTTCCAGGTTGCTTGGTTGGCCAAAAAGGGCGTATGCGTTTTTTCCTGAATATATTCAGGAAAAAACGCATACGCCCTTTTTGACCAAGGGCATCATTTTCGACCTTTTGCCGCTTTTCATGTGCTTTCAAATCGATTTGAATCTACCTCCTGAAATCTGTTTCCTGCAATTCTGCCTTGCTTTCAAATCCTCTTCATTGCCTTCCCTCAATATATTTGTGGACGAGAGTTATCATTTATAACTTTGCAGGTTTGTGAATTGCAGTGCTCATGTGCTCCATTTTTCAACGGGCTTTTTTGGTAGCTGGCCGCAAAAGCGCAGGATTGCTTCAGACCCTCTTCTGGTTCTGTGGGGCAGGCTGAGCCTGTGGTTAATTCTTCTTCCTAATGGGAAAAAAGATTGACCTGTGCCTGTCACAAAACCTAGAGCAAGTCTCTCATTGGTTCCCCCACTTCCCGTTCATTCTCAGGACAAATTGCAACCTGTACAGAACAGGAGGTTAAAGGTGATGATTCTCCAAGTAGGGAGATTGCTAGTAAAGTAGCTGGAAAGGCGAACCCGAGCACAAGGAGATGAGAAATGAGGTGCGTTTTAGAAACCTTTCAAAATCACACGGTGTACCATCTTCTGGGTTTCTCATGCATGTTTTCGATGTAGGTAGATGCCCTTGAACCTGGAGATTTGGGACCCATTGGACGGGTACCACGCAGTATTACTTTAAAGGGTCTGAATTTGCTCACCCAACCTCACCAAACCTCTCAGCCCCAAGAGTGTCCACCCTTATGTCTCATCTAGCTGTGGGTCTAGATATGGTAAATCCAGGTTGCATCACAGCCCCTGAACGAATTGTGTCAGAATTTCTCTCTCTTTCACTCTCTTTGTTGCATGGGTTTTTAAAAGCAATTGATTTTTATAATGGGCTTTAGCTGCTTTTCACTGCTGTGTTTATGCGGCTTTACACCCACTTGACTCACTTCCAGACAGATATCAATACATAGGTTTTAAGATTCTTACTAGTCAGATATATTCTTGTGCGGTGAATAGTGGGTGTTTAGTCCAGTTCACTGAGCAAGGAGTAGGTCTTGTCTAGTACATATTGGGTTTATGGAACGGTATCTGAGCTAATTAGAAACCCTTGTTTTATGCATCACCCCACCTCACCTTTCCCGTTAAGAAGCCATAGTGTGTTTTCAAAATGTGTGACTCTGTTCTGTTTTGTAATTCAGTTCAATGGTAACGGTTTTTACATTCCCTCTATAAGTGATATCTTATAATAAGTGTCTTTTTCTGTGTGACTTATTTCACTTACAATCGTCATACCTAAATCCACTCATCATGCTGCTACTTGCCTTAGGACATTGATTTCATGGCTGAGTGAAATTCCATTGTACATAAGGACCTCAACATCTTTATCCATTTTAATATTTCCTGGGATATTTAAGGAGTCATGAAGTGGAGGTTCTTGTCAACAGAGCAGCCCTAAATTTTGGGGTGCCTGTGTCTTGCTGATTTTTAGTTTTCCCTATTTACATACCCATGAGTGGAAGTGGCCTGTGCTCTCTAAGCTGTGTGTTTTAGATGTTTCAGGACACACCGTACACTTCTCCAGAGTGGCTGTTGGCAATTTACATCCCGCCCATCAGCGTAGCAAGGCTGCCATTTCTCCATGGCCTGTCCTGCATTTCTGGTTTTGACACTTTTTTCAGCACGGCCTTTGAACGATGGGAAGCGAGACTTCATTGTAGCGCTGATTTGCCTTTCCAGGTTGCTTGGTTGGCCAAAAAGGGCGTATGCGTTTTTTCCTGAATATATTCAGGAAAAAACGTATATGCCCTTTTAGGCCAAGGGCATCATTGTCCACGTTTTGCCGCTTTTCATGTGCTTTAAAGGCGATTCGAATCTACCTCCTGATACCTGTTTCCTGCAATTCTGCCTTGCTTTCAAATCCTCTTCATTGCCTTCCCTCAATATATTTGTGTACGAGACTTATCATTTATAACTCTGCAGGTTTGTGAATTGCAGTGTCCCTGAGCTCCATTTTTCAACTGGATTTTTTGGGAGCTGGCCGCAAATGCGCAGGATTGCTTCAGGCCCTATTCTGGTTCCGGGGGGCATGCTGAGCCTGTGGTTAATTCTTCTTCCTGATGGGAAAATAGAGTGACCTGTGCCTGTCACAACACCTAGATCTAGTCTCTCATTGGTTCCCCCTCTTCCCGTTCATCCTCAGGACAAATTGCAACCTGCAGAGAAGAGGAGGTTAAAGGTGCTTATTCCCCAAGTAGGGAGATTCCTAGTAAAGTGGCTGGAAAGGCGAACCCTAGCACAAGGAGATGAGAAATGAGGTGCGTTTCAGAAGCCTTTCCCGATCAGACGGTGTACCATCTTCTGGGTTTCTCATGCATGTTTTCGATGTAGGAAGATGCCCTTGAACCTGGAGATTTGGGACCCATGGGATGGGTACCACGCAGTATTATTTTAAAGGGTCTGCGTTTGCTCACCCAACCTCACCCAAAGTCTCAGCCCCATGAGTGCCCACCTTTATGTCTCAATCACCTGTGGGTCTAGATATGGTCAATCCAGGTTGCATCACAGCCCCTGAACGAATTTTGTAAGAATTTCTCTTTATTTCCCTGTCTTTGTTTCACGGGTTTTTAAAGGTAATTTATTTTTAAAATGGGGTTTAGCTGCTTTTCACGGCTGTGTTTATGCCACTTTACACTCACTTGACTCTCTTCCAGAGAGATATCAATACATAGGTTTTAAGATTCTTACTAGTCACATATATTCTTGTGTGGTGAATAGGGGGTGTTGAGTCCAGTTCACTGAGCAAGGAGTAGGTCTTGTCTATTACATATTGGGTGTATGGAACGGTATCTGAGCGAATTTGAAACCCTTGTTTTATGCATCACCCCACCTCACCTTTCCCGTTAAGCAGCCATAGTGTGTTTTCTAAACGTGTGACTCTGTTCTGTTTTGTAATTCAGTTCAGGTGTAGCGGTTTTTACATTCCCTCTATAAGTGATAGCTTATGATAAGTGTCTTTTTCTGTGTGACTTATTTCACTTAGAATCGTCGTACCTAACTCCACTCATCTTGCTTCTACTAGCCTTATGACATTGATTTCATGTCTCAGTGATATTCCATTGTACATAAGGACCACAACTTCTTTATCCATTTTTCTCTTTCCTGGGATATTTAAGGTGTCATGAAGTGGAGGTTCTTGTCAACAGAGCAGCCCTAAACTTTCGGGTGCCTGTGACTTGCTGATTTTTAGTTTTTCCAATTTATACGCCCATGAGTGGACGTGCCCTATGCTCCCTAAGCTGTTTTTTTTCCATGTTTCAGGACACAACGTACACTTCTCCAGAGTGGCTGTTGGCAATTTACATCCCGCCCATCAGTGTAGCAAGGCTGCCATTTCTCCATGGCCTGTCCTGCATTTCTGGTTTTGACACTTTTTGCAGCATGGCCCTTTTCACCGATGGGAAGCGAGACTTCTTTGTAGCGCTGATTTTCCTTTCCAGGTTGCTTGGTTGGCCAAAAAGGGCGTATGCGTTTTTTCCTGAATATATTCAGGAAAAAACGCATACGCCCTTTTTGGCCAAGGGCATCATTGTCGACGTTTTGCCACTTTTCATGTGCTTTAAAGGCGATTCGTATCTACCTCCTGAAATCTGTTTCCTGCAATTCTGCCTTGCTTTCAAATCCTCTTCGTTGCCTTCCCTCAATATATTTGTGGACGAGAGTTATCATTTATAACTCTGCGGGTTTGTGAATTGCAGTGCCCCTGAGCTCCATTTTTCAACTGTCTTTTTTGGGAGCTGGCCGCAAAAGCGCGGGATTGCCTCAGGCCCTATTCTGCTTCTGGGCGGCAGGCTGAGCCTGTGGTTAATTCTTCTTCCTGTTGGGAAAATAGAGTGACCTGTGCCTGTCCCAACACCTAGATCTAGTCTCTCATTGGTTGCCCCTCTTCCCGTTCATCCTCAGGACAAATTGCAACCTGTAGGGAACAGGAGGTTAAAGGTGCTGATTCTCCAAGTAGGGAGATTGCTAGTAAAGTAGCTGGAATGGCGAAACCGAGCACGAGGAGATGAGAAATGAGGTGCGTTTTAGAAACCTTTCAAAATCACACGGTGTACCATCTTCTGGGTTTCTCATGCATGTTTTCGATGTAGGAAGATGCCCTTCAACCTGGAGATTTGGGACCCATGGGATGGGTACCACGCAGTATTACTTTAAAGGGTCTGCGTTTGCTCACCCAACCTCACCCAACCTCTCAGCCCGAAGGGTGTCCACCCTTAGGTCTCATCCAGCTGTGGGTCTAGATATGGTCAATCCAGGTTGCGTCACAGCCTCTGAACGAATTTTGTAAGAATTTCTCTCTCTTTCACTGTCTTTGTTTTACGGGTTTTTAAAAGTAATTTATTTTTATAATGGGGTTTAGATGTTTTTCATGGCTGTGTTTATGCGGCTTTACACCCACTTGACTCACTTCCAGAGAGATATCAATACATAGGTTTTAAGATTCTTACTAGTCACATATATTCTTGTGTGGTGAATAGGGGGTGTTGAGTCCAGTTCACTCAGCAAGGAGTAGGTCTTGTCTATTACATATTGGGTGTATGGAACGGTATCTGAGCGAATTTGAAACCCTTGTTTTATGCATCACCCCAACTCACCTTTCCCGTTAAGCAGCCATAGTGTGTTTTCTAAACGTGTGACTCTGTTCTGTTTTGTAATTCAGTTCAAGTGTAGCGGTTTTTACATTCCCTCTATAAGTGATAGCTTATGATAAGTGTCTTTTTCTGTGTGACTTATTTCACTTAGAATCGTCGTACCTAACTCCACTCATCTTGCTTCTACTAGCCTTATGACATTGATTTCATGTCTCAGTGATATTCCATTGTACATAAGGACCACAACTTCTTTATCCATTTTTCTCTTTCCTGGGATATTTAAGGTGTCATGAAGTGGAGGTTCTTGTCAACAGAGCAGCCCTAAACTTTCGGGTGCCTGTGACTTGCTGATTTTTAGTTTTTCCAATTTATACGCCCATGAGTGGACGTGCCCTATGCTCCCTAAGCTGTTTTTTTTCCATGTTTCAGGACACAACGTACACTTCTCCAGAGTGGCTGTTGGCAATTTACATCCCGCCCATCAGTGTAGCAAGGCTGCCATTTCTCCATGGCCTGTCCTGCATTTCTGGTTTTGACACTTTTTGCAGCATGGCCCTTTTCACCGATGGGAAGCGAGACTTCTTTGTAGCGCTGATTTGCCTTTCCAGGTTGCTTGGTTGGCCAAAAAGGGCGTATGCGTTTTTTCCTGAATATATTCAGGAAAAAACGCATACGCACTTTTTGGCCAAGGGCATCATTGTCGAACTTTTGCCGCTTTTCATGTGCTTTTAAATCGATTTGAATCTACGTCCTGAAATATGTTTCCTGCAATTCTGCCTTGCTTTCAAATCCTCTTCATTGCCTTCCCTCAATATATTTGTGGACGAGAGTTATCATTTATAAATTTGCAGGTTTGTGAATTGCAGTGCTCATGTGCTCCAATTTTCAACTGTCTTTTTTGGGAGCTGGCCAAAAAAGCACGGGATTGCCTCAGGCCCTATTCTGGTTCCCGGCGGCAGGCTGAGCCTGTGGTTAATTCTTCTTCCTGATGGGAAAATAGAGTGACCTCTGCCTGTCCCAACACCTAGATCTAGTCTCTCATTGGTTGCCCCTCTTCCCGTTCATCCTCAGGACAAATTGCAACCTGTAGGGAACAGGAGCTTAAAGGTGCTGATTCTCCAAGTAGGGAGATTGCTAGTAAAGTAGCTGGAATGGCGAACCCGAA
Organism: Eschrichtius robustus; assembly: GCF_028021215.1. NCBI lineage: Eukaryota > Metazoa > Chordata > Mammalia > Artiodactyla > Eschrichtiidae > Eschrichtius > Eschrichtius robustus. Next base: position 632,468 of record NW_027175233.1, read on the forward strand.
CACAAGGAGATGAGAAATGAGGTGCGTTTTAGAAACCTTTCAAAATCACACGGTGTACCATCTTCTGGGTTTCTCATGCATGTTTTCGATGTAGGAAGATGCCCTTGAACCTGGAGATTTGGGACCCATGGGATGGGTACCACGCAGTATTACTTTAAAGGGTCTGCGTTTGCTCACCCAACCTCACCCAAACTCTCAGCCCCAAGAGTGTCCACACTTATGTCTCATCCAGCTGTGGGACTAGATATGGTCAATCCAGGTTGCATCACAACCCCTGAACGAATTTTGTAAGAATTTCTCTCTCTTTCACTGTCTTTGTTTTCCGCGTTTTTAAAAGTAATTTATTTTTATAATGGGGTTTAGCTGCTTTTCACGGCTGTGTTTATGCGGATTTACAGCCACTTGACTCACTTCCAGAAAGATATCAATACATAGGTTTTACGATTCTTACTAGTCAGATATATTCTTGTGCGGTGAATAGGGGGTGTTGAGTCCAGTTCACTGAGCAAGGAGTTGGTCTTTTCTATTACATATTGGGTGAATGGAACTGTATCTGAGAGAATTTGAAACCCTTGTTTTATGCATCACCCCACCTCACCTTTCCCGTTAAGCAGCCATAGTGTGTTTTCTAAACGTGTGAATCTGTTCTGTTTTGTAATTCAATTCAAGTGTAGCAGTTTTTACATTCCCTCTATAAGTGATAGCTTATAATTAGTGTCTTTTTCTGTGTGACTTATTTCACTTAGAATCGTCGTACCTAAATCCACTCATCTTGCTTCTACTAGCCTTATGACATTGATTTCATGTCTGAGTGATATTCCATTGTACATAAAGACCACAACTTCTTTATCCATTTTTCTCTTTCCTGGGATATTTAAGGTGTCATGAAGTGGAGGTTCTTGTCAACAGAGCAGCCCTAAACTTTGGGGTGCCTGTGTCTTGCTGATTTTTACTTTTCCCAATTTATACGCCCATGAGTGGACGTGCCCTATGCTCCCTAAGCTGAGTTTTTTCGATGTTTCAGGACACACCGTACACTTCTCCAGAGTGGCTGTTGGCAATTTACATCCCACCCATCACCATAGCAAGGCTGCCATTTCTCCATGGCCTGTCCTGCATTTCTGGTTTTGACACTTTTTGCAGCATGGCCCTTTTGACCGATGGGAAGCGAGCCTTCTTTGTAGCGCTGATTTGCCTTTCCAGGTTGCTTGGTTGGCCAAAAAGGGCGTATGCGTGTTTTCCTGAATATACTCAGGAAAAAACGCATAACCCTTTTTGGCCAAGGGCATCATTGTCGACGTTTTGCCGCTTTTCATGTGCTTTCAAGGCGATTCGAATCTACCTCCTGAAATCTGTTTCCTGCAATTCTGCCTTGCTTTCAAATCCTCTTCGTTGCCTTCCCTCAATATATCTGTGGATGATAGTTATCATTTATAACTCTGCGGGTTTGTGAATTGCAGTGTCCCTGAGCTCCATTTTTCATCTTGGTTTTTTGGGAGCTGGCCGCAAAAGCGCAGGATTGCCTCAGGCCCTATTCTTCTTCTGGGCGGCAGGCTGAGCCTGTGGTTAATTCTTCTTCCTGATGGGAAAATAGAGTGACCTGTGCCTGTCCCAACACCTAGATCTAGTCTCTCATTGGTTGCCCCTCTTCCCGTTCATCCTCAGGACAAATTGCAACCTGTAGGGAACAGGAGCTTAAAGGTGCTGATTCTCCAAGTAGGGAGATTGCTAGTAAAGTAGCTGGAAAGGCGAACCCGAGCACAAGGAGTTGAGAAATGAGGTGCGTTTTAGAAACCTTTCCCGATCACACGGTGTACCATCATCTGGGTTTCTCATGCATGTTTTCGATGTAGGAAGATGCCCTTGAACCTGGAGATTTGGGACCCATGGGATGGGTACCAGGCACTAATACTTTAAAGGTTCTGCGTTTGCTCACCCAACCTCACCCAACCTCTCAGCCTCAAGATTGTCCACCCTTATGCCTCATCCAGCTGTGGGTCTAGATATGGTCAATCCAGGTTGCATCACAGCCGCTGAACGAATTTTGTAAGAATTTCTCTCTCTTTCACTGTCTTTGTTTTACGGGTTTTTAAAAGTAATTTATTTTTATAATGGGGTTTAGCTGCTTTTCACGGCTGTGTTTATGCGGCTTTACACCCACTTGACTCACTTCCAGACAGATATCAATACATAGGTTTTAAGATTCTTACTAGTCACATATATTCTTGTGCGGTGAATAGGGGGTGTTGAGTCCACTTCACTGAGCAAGGAGTAGGTCTTGTCTATTACATATTGGGTGTATGGATCGGTATCTGAGCGAATTTGAAACCCTTGTTTTATGCATCACCCCACCTCACCTTTCCCGTTAAGAAGCCATAGTGTGTTTTCTAAACGTGTGACTCTGTTCTGTTTTGTAATTCAGTTCAAGTGTAGCGGTTTTTACATTCCCTCTATAAGTGATAGCTTATGATAAGTGTCTTTTTCTGTGTGACTTATTTCACTTAGAATCGTCGTACCTAACTCCACTCATCTTGCTTCTACTAGCCTTATGACATTGATTTCATGTCTGAGTGATATTCCATTGTACATAAGGACCACAACTTCTTTATCCATTTTTCTCTATCCTGGGATATTTAAGGTGTCATGAAGTGGAGGTTCTTGTCAACAGAGCAGCCCTAAACTTTGGGGTGCCTGTGTCTTGCTGATTTTTAGTTTTCCCAATTTATACGCCCATGAGTGGAAGTGCCCTATGCTCCCTAACCTGTGTTTTTTCGATGTTTCAGGACACACCGTACACTTCTCCAGAGTGCCTCTTGGCAATTTACATCCCGCCCACCAGCGTAGCAAGGCTGCCATTTCTCCATGGCCTGTCCTGCATTTCTGGTTTTTACACTTTTTTCAGCATAGCCCTTATGACCGATGGGAAGCGAGACTTCTTTGTAGCGCTGATTTTCCTTTCCAGGTTGCTTGGTTGGCCAAAAAGGGCGTATGCGTATTTTCCTGAATATATTCAGGAAAAAACGCATACGCCCTTTTTGACCAAGGGCATCATTGTCGACCTTTTGCCGCTTTTCATGTGCTTTCAAATCGATTTGAATCTACCTCCTGAAATCTGTTTCCTGCAATTCTGCCTTGCTTTCAAATCCTCTTCATTGCCTTCCCTCAATATATTTGTGGACGAGAGTTATCATTTATAACTTTGAAGGTTTGTGAATTGCAGTGCTCATGTGCTCCATTTTTCAACGGGCTTTTTTGGGAGCTGGCCGCAAAAGCGCAGGATTGCTTCAGACCCTCTTCTGGTTCTGTGGGGCAGGCTGAGCCTGTGGTTAATTCTTCTTCCTAATGAGAAAAAAGATTGACCTGTGCCTGTCACAAAACCTAGAGCAAGTCTCTCATTGGTTCCCCCACTTCCCGTTCATTCTCAGGACAAATTGCAACCTGTACAGAACAGGAGGTTAAAGGTGCTGATTCTCCAAGGGGGGAGATTGCTAGTAGAGTGGATGGAATGGCGAACCCGAGCACAAGGAGATGAGAAATGAGGTGCCTTTTAGAAACCTTTCCCAATCAGACGGTGTACCATCTTCTGGGTTTCTAGTACATGTTTTCGATGTAGGTAGATGCCCTTGAACCTGGAGATTTGGGACCCATTGGACGGGTACCACGCAGTATTACTTTAAAGGGTCTGCATTTGCTCACCCAACCTCACCAAACCTCTCAGCCCCAAGAGTGTCCACCCTTATGTCTCATCTAGCTGTGGGTCTAGATATGGTAAATCCAGGTTGCATCACAGCCCCTGAACGAATTGTGTCAGAATTTCTCTCTCTTTCACTCTCTTTGTTGCATGGGTTTTTAAAAGCAATTGATTTTTATAATGGGCTTTAGCTGCTTTTCACTGCTGTGTTTATGCGGCTTTACACCCACTTTACTCACTTCCAGACAGATATCAATACATAGGTTTTAAGATTCTTACTAGTCAGATATATTCTTGTGCGGTGAATAGTGGGTGTTTAGTCCAGTTCACTGAGCAAGGAGTAGGTCTTGTCTAGTACATATTGGGTTTATGGAACGGTATCTGAGCTAATTAGAAACCCTTGTTTTATGCATCAGCCCACCTCACCTTTCCCGTTAAGAAGCCATAGTGTGTTTTCAAAATGTGTGACTCTGTTCTGTTTTGTAATTCAGTTCAATGGTAACGGTTTTTACATTCCCTCTATAAGTGATATCTTATAATAAGTGTCTTTTTCTGTGTGACTTATTTCACTTACAATCGTCATACCTAAATCCACTCATCATGCTGCTACTTGCCTTAGGACATTGATTTCATGGCTGAGTGAAATTCCATTGTACATAAGGACCTCAACATCTTTATCCATTTTAATATTTCCTGGGATATTTAAGGAGTCATGAAGTGGAGGTTCTTGTCAACAGAGCAGCCCTAAATTTTGGGGTGCCTGTGTCTTGCTGATTTTTAGTTTTCCCTATTTACACACCCATGAGTGGAAGTGCCCTGTGCTCTCCAAGTTGTGTGTTTTAGATGTTTCAGGACACACCGTACACTTCTCCAGAGTGGCTGTTGGCAATTTACATCCCGCCCATCAGCGTAGCAAGGCTGCCATTTCTCCATGGCCTGTCCTGCATTTCTGGTTTTGACACTTTTTTCAGCACGGCCTTTGAACGATGGGAAGCGAGACTTCATTGTAGCGCTGATTTGCCTTTCCAGGTTGCTTGGTTGGCCAAAAAGGGCGTATGCGTTTTTTCCTGAATATATTCAGGAAAAAACGTATATGCCCTTTTAGGCCAAGGGCATCATTGTCCACGTTTTGCCCCTTTTCATGTGCTTTAAAGGCGATTCGAATCTACCTCCTGATACCTGTTTCCTGCAATTCTGCCTTGCTTTCAAATCCTCTTCATTGCCTTCCCTCAATATATTTGTGTACGAGACTTATCATTTATAACTCTGCAGGTTTGTGAATTGCAGTGTCCCTGAGCTCCATTTTTCAACTGGATTTTTTGGGAGCTGGCCGCAAATGCGCAGGATTGCTTCAGGCCCTATTCTGGTTCCGGGGGGCATGCTGAGCCTGTGGTTAATTCTTCTTCCTGATGGGAAAATAGAGTGACCTGTGCCTGTCACAACACCTAGATCTAGTCTCTCATTGGTTCCCCCTCTTCCCGTTCATCCTCAGGACAAATTGCAACCTGCAGAGAAGAGGAGGTTAAAGGTGCTTATTCCCCAATAGGGAGATTCCTAGTAAAGTGGCTGGAAAGGCGAACCCTAGCACAAGGAGATGAGAAATGAGGTGCGTTTCAGAAGCCTTTCCCGATCAGACGGTGTACCATCTTCTGGGTTTCTCATGCATGTTTTCGATGTAGGAAGATGCCCTTGAACCTGGAGATTTGGGACCCATGGGATGGGTACCACGCAGTATTATTTTAAAGGGTCTGCGTTTGCTCACCCAACGTCACCCAAAGTCTCAGCCCCATGAGTGCCCACCTTTATGTGTCAATCACCTGTGGGTCTAGATATGGTCAATCCAGGTTGCATCACAGCCCCTGAACGAATTTTGTAAGAATTTCTCTTTCTTTCCCTGTCTTTGTTTCACGGGTTTTTAAAGGTAATTTATTTTTAAAATGGGGTTTAGCTGCTTTTCATGGCTGTGTTTATGCCACTTTACACTCACTTGACTCTCTTCCAGAGAGAGATCAATACATAGGTTTTCAGATTCTTACTAGACAGATATATTCTTGTGCGGTGAATAGGGGGTGTTGAGTCCAGTTCACTGAGCAAGGAGTAGGTCTTGTCTATTACATATTTGGTTTATGGAACGGTATCTGAGCTAATTTGAAACCCTTGTTTTATGCATCACCCCACCTCACCTTTCGCGTTAAGCAGCCATAGTGTGTTTTCAAAATGTGTGACTCTGTTCTGTTTTGTAATTCAGTTCAAGGGTATCAGTTTTTACATTCCCTCTCTAAGTGATATCTAATGATAAGTGTGTTTTTCTGTGTGACTTATTTCACTTAGAATCGTCGTACCTAAATCCACTCATCATGCTGCTACTAGCCTTAGGACATTGATTTCATGGCTGAATGATATTCCATTGTACATAAGGACCACAACTTCTTTACCATTTTTTTCATCCCTGGGATATTTAAGATGTACACAAGTGGAGGTTCTTGTAACCAGAGCAGCCCTTTAACTTCTGGGTGCCTGTGTCTTTTTGATTTTTATTTTTCCAATTTATACGCCCATGAATGGATGTGCCCCTTTCTCTCTAGCTGTGTTTTTTAGATGTTTTAGGAAATACCATACCCTTCTCCAGAGTCGCCATTGGCAATTTACATCCCGACCATCAGTGTAACAATGCTCCCTGTCCTCCCTGGCCTCTCCAGTATTTTTTTTTTACACTTTTTTAGGAAGGCGCTTTTGACCGATGGGAAGTGAGACTTCTTTGTAGTGCTGAATTTTATTTCCGGCTTGCTTGGTTGGCCAAAGAGGGCCTATGCGTTTTTTCCTGAATTTATTCAGAAAAAAACACATATGCTCTTTTTGGCCTTGTGCATCATTGTCGACGTTTGGCTGCTTTTCATGTGCTTTAGGGGCTATTCGAATCTGACTCCTGAAATCTGTTTCCTGCAATTCTGCCTTCCTTTCCAATCCTGTTCATTGACTTCCCTCAATATAATTTTGGACGATAGTTATAATTTATAACTCTGCAGGTTTGTGAATTGCAGTGCCCCTGACCTCCATTTTTCAACTCGCTTTTTTGGGAGCTGTCCGCAGAACCGCTGGTTTGCTTCTGGCCCTACTCTGGTTCCCGGTGGCAGGCTAAGCCTTTGCTTAATTCTTCTTCCTGATTGGAAAGTAGAGTGACATGTTCCTGTCCGAACATTTAGGGCTTGGCTCTCCTTGTTTCTCCTCCTTCCCCTTCTTCCTTTGGAAAAATTCCAAATTTTGTGCAACTGGATGTTGAAGGTGCTGACATCCTCAAGTGGGGAGATTTTAAGGAAAAAGGCTGGAGGGGTGAACCCAACAACCAGGAAATTAGGAGTTTTTGTGCCTTTTCCAAAATCTCCCTGATCCAACCGTGTTCCATCTTCTGGGTGTCACAGGCATGTTTTAGCTGTAGGAAAGGTCCCGTGTATGTAAGGAGAACACCAGGGATTTTTCCAAATCAGTGTCTCCCCGAACTCCAATCTGGGGAATTTTTAAGCTACTGGTACATGTGTGTTCTTTAAGGGACTTGGGCCTTAGTCAGAGTCCGAACTTTAGATGATTGAAGTCTTCAGGTTCAGAAACGCTCACCATCGGCCTCCTTTAGTTTCCATTTTATCTGTAGTTGATAGATGATGTCGATATAGATATCTATTGTTTTTCAGATTATTTCCCCTTAGGGGTCATTACAAAATATTGAGTATAGTTCCCTGTGTTATACAGTAGTTCCTTGTTGATGATATATTTTATACATAGCAGTGTGTATATGTTAATCTGAAACTGTTAATTTATCCCTCCTCCCACCTTTCCCCTTTGGTAATAAAAAAATATAAGATTTTATACTTCTCAGAAATCTAGGAGCTGAAAGAGAGGTATCATTTTCAATGGAAAATCATTCAAAACAAGGTTGAAACTTCAACCAAGATTATTAGATGTCCATCCTTGGAAAGAAATCACTGCATTTCTCTACTGTTGACCTGACAAATAAGACAAACCCCTCCACTGAACTTGCTTATAATAAAGTGATGGAAATATCAAATGGAAGTGTTAGAAACATCTTATTTTACATGAGCCTTATACACTGCTTTATGTTAATTACAGTTTGGCTCACACATCTGTTCTTTGAAGTTACAATGTTCTCAAATTCTGTTACTGATCCTGCAGAGTGGGTCCCAACAAGGGTCTCCCTGCCCAGTGTCATTGGAGCCAACAGATCGAGACTGACTTTGGTTCAGAAGCAAAGGAAAACTTTATATTTTGATCAGAGAATGGAGAGGTGAGAGTGTGTGCTCCCTTGCGGGTTGTGGGCCGGGCTGCTGTGTAGAGATCCTGGCAGCGTCAGCAGGAGGGAGGGGGTAGAGCTCTCGAGGGCCGGGTTGGCTGGAGCTCAGGCTCTATGTCGCAGAGTCTGCACGGGACCCCACGAGCTGAGGTGTCGGCCCAGCCATTTTGCACTAGGAAATCGGGTCTGAAGTGTCGGGTGTGGGACCTCTGCATGTGGAAACCTAGGAGCAAGTGAAATTAGACAAAGCACAAAGGAAAAAATGGTTAGACTTTATTTTATTGCCCAGATTCTATTTTCATCTCCCAGGAATTTTTCATGGGCTTTGCCAGTGACAAAGCCCTCCTCTGCCTTTTGTCCCATTCCTCATTCTTGGGGTGCTGAGGGTGCATACACCTCTTCTGTAAATGCTTCGTGCTGAGTTGGGTGTCCTCATACCCGGGGCGAGGGGGAGGACTTCTCCCAAGCAGCCTCCATGTGAGGTTGATTGTCCCCAGGCCTCCTCCCTCACTGCTCGTCTGCCTGAGCACCAGCATTGGAAGTTTTATAGATTCTAATGATCTTTAAGGGTCCAGGAAAGAGATGTGCAGAGACGCTGGGGGGGGGGTGGGCCGTTTTACCCTGCTCCACATTGGTTCGGCCCCCTTAGGCTGACGGTTTCTGCCAGCCTAGATGCTCTGACCAGTAGTCTGCGCTTTCTTCAGTTAAGCCACTGAATTAACGTACAAGCAGCACCAGGTGTCAGAGCCCTGCTTGCTCAACTCCCAGACAGTCCAGGGCCGGTGGTGATCCAGGACCATGATGGCCACTCAGTCAACGGCCTTTTGAAGTAGCCAGGAGTACAGCCGGTCTCATTGGCCGCCGTCACCGCGGTGTCTGTAGGCTTTTCTATGGTGGCAGCGTTATTTACGGTTCCCCTACCAAGTTTATTAGCTCCGCTCTGGGTGCAGTAAGTCCTGTAAGCAATAGTCTGCTCTTTTGGGGCACACTCTTGTTGTTTTCTGAGAGAAGCTCCAGGTCAAGTGATGGTCACACGAGTCGTCATGGGGGCCCATTGCCCCAGGTTGTCTCTCTGGAGGTTGGTGTTGGAGGGCCTCCTCACTCGAGGTCATTGTGCCCACGGAGCAATCCCTGCAACTTCAGGGCATGGTGGGTGGTTAGGATCACCAAGTGGCGTCCTTTTCCCTTAGGAGGGAGCTGGCCTTGTGGGCTGCTGATTTCCAGGTTTTTAGATACCCCCAGTATCCTGGTCGGATGGGGTGGCTGGCCAATGCCTGGAGGGCATTCTTGCATTGTTCCATTTCAAGTGGTCCCAGTTTTTGCACTAATACTCCAAGGGCGATTCGCCTTGGACCAGGAATGTAAAGGTCAAAGGGTTTAGCTAACTTAGGGAGGTCCAGGGCACGGGTCTGAACTGACTGCTCTTTCCATTCTTGAAAGGCCGCTTCTGGATTCTATTCAAAAGGATCATCATCTTTTCCTTTCAGTGTTTCATATAGAGGCCCAGCTATTAGACTGTAGTTAGGGATCCAGATGCAGCAAACCCCGGTCTCCCCAGGAACCCCTAAGCTGTCTTCTAGTTTCAGGAAGGGTGAGGCTGCAAATGGCTTCTTCCCTTTCCTGGGGTGGGCTTCTCCGACCTTCTGAGCGAATGAAGCCCAAGAAGGTCACCTTAGTTTGTGATATTTGAGCCTTTTTCTTGGACACCTTCTATCTTTTATTGGCTAGGTAGTTCAGAGGTCTCCTTAGTCGGGCTGGTGATCAGAATGTCATCTGCATATTGAAGGAGGGTTCCCTTCTCCAGAGGTAGATCTTTTAGGTCTTTAGCTAACGTTTCCCCAAAGATGGTGTGGGAATTTTTGAACCCCTGGGGCAGGACGGCCCAGCAGTATTGTTTTTGTTGTATGTTGAGTCCTGCCACTCACAGCCAAAATTTCTTGTGACTCTGGGACGAATGGAATACAGAAGAAGGCATCATTGAAGTCTAATACAGAATACCATGTCCTGGTGGATGGTAGAATGACCAGCAGGGTGTAGGAATTAGGAACTACTAGATGTATATCCTCTGTGGCTTCACTGACTGTCCTGGCGTCCTCTACCAGGTCCCCAGCAGCCCATGGGGCTCTGGTGGTCAGGCCCCTCCCAGGATATGGAGCTCACCTGGGCAGGTACCCAGCAGCCCACGGGGCTGTGGTGGTTAGGCCCCTCCCAGGATATGGAGCTCACCTGGGCAGGTACCCAGCAGCCCACGGGGCTCTCGTGGGCAGGCCCCTCCCTGGATATGGAGCTCCCGTGGACAGGTACCCCGACAGGGCTGGGCACACAGGAACTGTGCACATAGCCCTCATTGCAGAGCACCCCCAGCACACCTGTCACTCAGAGCTGACACAGAGCACCTCAGAGCAGAGCTTGAACTAATAAACAGCAGCTCCAACAGGTCTGTGACCCTAGGCTTCACTCTGTACGACCTCCCTCTGCCTGGTCTTCCAGGGGCTTCCACAGCAGCCGGGGCACCAGGCCTCTGTCTCCACCCACCACCCCTCCTCTCCCTGACTCCTGGGTTCCTCTCATTAGCAGAGGGTCTTCTTGAAGTTGTCTCCCACTCATGGACCAGATAAAATGATTAGAAAACAAGCCAGGGCTGCCGCCCCTTATCTATCCTGACTCTCGGGACCCTACACCTGTTCCTTGGATCTGGCCGGTGCAGCAAGGCCCATTTTCTGCAAATCTGAGCCCCTGAGGGGCGAGGATTGGCTGACCTGGGCAGCCTGACCCGGCCGGCCAGCCCTTCCCAGGTGTGCCTGGGTTGAGGTCAATATAAACACCCCTCCAGGCAGCAAAAGCTTCTGCAGCTGTGCCTGACGCCATATTCTCTGCCCCATCAGCAGTCTCGGGGTTGGGCTGGTGGGAGGCAGTAGGGCCCACGGCTCTATGAGTGGCCCGTTGTGACTGGGGCTCTACTGGACTTTCTGCAGGAGTTGCCGGGCTGCCACCTGCTAAAGAAGAGGATGTGTCACCCATACTTGCTGCTGGAATTTCTCCCCGGGCAGAGGTAAGGAAGGAAAAAAGCAGTGGGGGCCGGGACAGGAGGGGTACCTCAGGCAGGGAAATGGAAAGTTTCCAGATGAGCGCCCGGGGCCAGGACCATCCTGGCTGGCCTGCAGGCACCAAGTCGGCCTGCGTGCTGTTGCTGGTGTGACTCCAAGCCCCTTCCTCTAGTTTTTAGTCTTTGCACACATTCAGGTGTTTTACCTGGGAACGGTGGGAAAAGTTCAGCAGCAGCTGGCCTGGGGCTCAGCTCACGTTTAGTCAGAGACGCCTCCTCACAGTCCCCCAGCTTTGCAATGAGGACGCTCCTTGTGTGGGGGCTGCTGGCTGCATGGGAGATGATTCCCCACCTGTGACCAACTTAAGAATTGTTTACCACTGGAGCAAGTGCGCTGATAGGGTTTTCCTCTGTATGACCAGTGGGTTCAGTTTTTTTTTTTTTCTTTTTTGGGTCAAAGTAAGTTTTATTCCTCTTTTTGTATTTATGGATATAAGCATGGAAATCATTCATTCATATAAATACGTCTATGGGAAGGACAGAACTTTTTTTTCTGTTTTATTTTCTTAAGTATTATTTATTTTTTAATTTTTGAATTTATTTTATTCATTTTTTTATACAGCAGGCTCTTATTGGTTATCTATTTTATACATATAAGTGTATATATGTCAATCCCAGGGTCGCAATTCATCCCACCACCACCACCCTGCCACTTTCCCCCCTTGGTGTCCATACATTTGTTCTCTACATCTGTGTCTCTATTTCTGCCTTGCAAACCAGTTCATCTTTACCATTTTTCTAGGTTCTACATGTATGCGTTAATATACGATATTTGTTTTTCTCTTTCTGACTTACTTCACTCTGTATGACAGTCTCTAGATCTATCCACGTCTCTACAAATGACCCAATTTCATTCCTTTTTATGGCTGAGTAATATTCCATTTTATATATGTAGCACATCTTTTCCGTTCGTCTGTCTATGGGCATTTAGGTTGCTTCCATGACCTGGCTATTGTAAATAGTGCTGCAATGAATATTGTGGTGAATATGTCTTTTTGAATTATGGTTTTCTCTGGGTATATGGCCAGTAGTGGGATTGCTGGGTCATATGGTAATTCTATTTTTAGTTTTTTAAGGAACCTCCATACTGTTCTCCATAGTGACTGTATCAATTTACATTCCCACAAATAGTGTAAGAGGGTTCCCTTTTCTCCACACCCTCTCCAGCATTTGTTGTTTGTAGATTTTCTGATGATGCCCATTCTAACTCGTGTGAGGTGATACCTCATTGTAGTTTTGGTTTATATTTCTCTAATAATTAGTGATGTTGAGTAGCTTTTCATGTGTTTCTTGGTCATCTGTATGTCTTCTTGGGACAAATGTCTATTTACGTCATCTGCCCATTTTTGGATTGGTTTGTTTGTTTTTTTACTGTTGAGCTGCATGAGCTGTTTATATACATTGGAGATTAATCCTTTGTCCATTGATTCGTTTGCAAATATTTTCTCCCATTCTGAGGGTTGTCTTTTCGTCTTGTTTGTAGTTTCCTTTGCTTTGCAAAAGCTTTTAGGTTTCATTTGCTCCCATTTGTTTTTGTTTTTTTTTTTTATTCCATTACTCTAGGAGGTGGATCAAAAAAGATCTTGCTGTGATTTATGTCAAAGAGTATTCTTCCTATGTTTTCCTCTAAGAGTTTTATAGTGTCCGGTCTTACATTTCGGTCTCTAATCCATTTGGAGTTTATTTTTTTTTTATGGTGTTAGGGAGTGTTCTAATTTCATTCTTTTACATGTAACTGTCCATTTTTCCCAGCACCACTTATTGAAGAGACTGTCTTTTCTCCATTGTATACCCTTGCCTCCTTTGTCATAGATTAGTGGGCCATAGGTGTGTAGGTTTATCTCTGGGCTTTCTTTTTTTTTTTTTTTCTTTTACATCTTTATTGGAGTATAATTGCTTTACAATTGTGTGTTAGTTTCTGCTGTATAAAAAAGTGAATCAGCTATGCGTATACATATAACACCATATCCCCTCCCTCTTGCACCTCCCTCTCACTCCCTTATCCCACCCTTTTAGGTGGTCACAAAGCACAGAGCTGATCTCCCTGTGCTATGTGGCTGCTTCCCAGTAGCTATCAATTTTACATTTGGTAGTGTATATATGTCCATACCACTCTCTCACTTTGTCCCAGCTTACCCTTCCCTCTCCCCATGTCCTCAAGTCCTTTCTCTACGTCTGTGTCCTTAATCCTTTCCTGCCCCTAGGTTCTTCATAAACTTTTTTTTTTTTAGATTCCATATATATGTGTTAGCATACGGTATTTGTTTTTCTCTTTCTGACTTACTTCACTCTGTAGGACAGACTCTAGATCCATCCACCTCACTAAAAATAACTCAATTTCGTTTCTTTTTATGGCTGAATAATGTTCCATTGTATATATGTGCCACATCTTCTTTATCCATTTATCTGTTGATGGACACTTAGTTTGCTTCCATGTCCTGGCTATTGTAAATAGAGCTACAGTGAACATTGTGGTACATGACTCTTTTTGAATTATGGTTTTCTCAGGGTAAATGTCCAGGAGTGGGTTTGCTGGGTTGTATGGTAGTTCTATTTTTAGTTTTTAAGGAAGCCCCATACCGTTCTCCCTAGTGGCTATATCAATTTACATTCCCACCAACAGTGCAAGAGGGTTCCTTTTTCTCCAATAAATGCCTCTCCAGCATTTACTGTTGGTAGATTTTTTGATGATGGCCATTCTGACTGGTGTGAGGTGATACCTCACTGTAGTTTTGATTTGCATTTCTCCAATGATTAGTGATGTTCAGCATCCTTTCATGTGTTTGTTGGCAACCTGTATATCTTCTTTGGAGAAATGTCTATTTAGGTCTTCTGCCCATTTTTGGATTGGGTTGTTTGGTTTTGTGATATTGAGCTACATGAGCTGCTTTTTGTAGATTAATCCTTTGCCATTTGCTTCATTTGAAAATATTTTCTCCCATTCTGATGGTTGTCTTTTCATCTTGCTTAAGTTTTCCTTTGCTGTGCAAAAGAATTTATGTTTCATTTGGTCCCATTTTTTAATTTTTGTTTTTATTTCCATTTCTCTAGGAGGTGGGTCAAAAAGGATCTTGCTGTGATTTATGTCATAGACTGTTCTGCTTATGTTTTCTTCTAAGAGTTTTATAGTGGCTGGTCTTATATTTAGGTCTCTAATCCATTTTGAGTTATTTTTGTGTATGGTGTTAGGGAGTGTACTAATTTCATTCTTTTACATGTAGCTGTCCAGTTTTCCCCCCACCACTTACTGAAGACACTGTCTTTTCTCCATTGTATACCCTTGCCTCCTTTGTCATAGATTAGTTAACCATAGGTACGTGGGTTTATCTCTGTGCTTTCTATCCTGTTCTATTGACCTATATTTCTGTTTTTGTGTCAGTACCATATTATCTTGATTTCTGTAGCTTTGTAATATAGTCTGAAGTCTGGAAGTCTGATTCCTCCAGCTCTTTTTTTCCCCCTCAAGACTGCTTTGGCTATCCAGGGTCTTTTGTGTCTCCCTATAAATTTTAAGATTTTTTTTTCTTGTTCTGTAGAAAATGCCAAAGGTATTTTGATCGGGATTGCATTGAATCTGTAGATTGCTTTGGGTAGTATAGTCATTTTCACAATATTGATTCTTCTAATCCAAGAACATGGTATATGTCTCCATCTGTTTATATCATCTTTGATTTCTTTCATCAGTGTCTTATAGTTTTCTGAGTACAGGTCTTTTACTTCCTTAGGTAGGTTTATTCCTAGGTATTTTATTCTTTTTGTTGCAGTGGTAATGGGATTGTTTCCTTAATTTCTCTTTCTGATCTTTCATTGTTAGTGTATAGGAATGCAAGCAATTTCTGTGCATTAATTTTGTATCCTGCAACTTTACCAAATTCATTGATTAGCTCCAGTGGTTTTCTGGTGGCGTCTTTAGGATTCTCTATCTATGATATCATGTCATCTGCAAACAGTGACAATTTTACTTCTTCTTTTCCTTTTTGTATTCCTTTTATTGCTTTTTCTTCTCTGATTGCCATGGCTAGGACTTCCAAAACTATGTTGAATAGCAGTGGTGAGAGTGGGCATCCTCGTCTTGTTTCTGATCTTAGAGGAAACACTTTCAGTTTTTCACCATTGAGAATGCTGTTTGCTGTGGGTTTGTCATATATGGCCTTTATTATGTTGAGGTAGTTTCCCTCTATGCCCACACTCTGCAGAGTTTTTATCGTAAATGAGTGTTGAATTTTCTCAAAATCTTTTCCTTCATCTATTGAGATGATCATATGGTTTTATTCTACAATTTGTTAATATGGTGTATCACATTGATTTGTGTATATTGAAGAATCCTTGCATCCCTGGGAAAAACCCCACTTGATCATGGTGTATGATCCTTTTAATCTGTTGTTCGATTCTGTTTGCTAGTATTTTGTTGAGGATTTTTACATCTATATTCATCAGTGATATTGGTCTATAATTTTCTTTCCTTGTAGTATCTCTGTCTGATTTTGGTATCAGGGTGATGGTGGTCTCATAGAATGAGTTTGGGAGTGTTCCTTCCCCTGCAATTGTTTTGAAGAATTTGAGAAGGTTGGGTGTTAGCTCTTCTCTAAATGTTTGATAGAATTCACCTGTGATGCCATCTGGTTCTGGACTTTTGTTTGTTGGAAGATTTTTAATCACAGTTTCAATTTCATTGCTAGTGATAGGTTTGTTCATATTTTCTATTTCTTCCTGGTTCAATCTTTGAAGGTTATCCCTTTCTAAGAATTTGTCCATTTCTTCCAGATTGTCCATTTTATTGGCACAGAGTTGCTTGTAGTAGTCTCTTAGGATGCTTTGTATTCCTGTGGTGTCTGTTGTAACTTCTCCTTTTTCACTTCTAATTTTGTTGATTTGCATCCTCTCCCTCTTTTTCTTGAGTCTGGCTAAAGGTTGATCATTTTTGCTTATCTTCTCAAAGAACCAGCTTTTAGTTTTGTTGATCTTTGCTTCCGTTTTCTTTGTTTCTATTTCATTTATTTCTGCTCTGATCTTTAGGATTTCTTTCCTTCTACTAACTTTGGGTTTTGTTCTTCTTTCTCTACTTCCTCTAGGTGTAAGGTTAGATTGTTTATTTGAGATTTTTCTTGTTTCTTGAGGTAGGCTTGTATTGCTATAAACTTCCCTCTTAGAACCCCTTTTGCTGCATCCCATAGGTTTTGGTCATCGTGTTTTTGTTGTCATTTGTCTCTAGGTAGTTTTTGATTTCCCCTTTGATTTCTTCAGTGATCTCTTGGTTATTTAGTAACGTATTGTTTAGCCTCCATGTGTTTGTGTTTTTTACGGTTTTTTCCGTGTAATTGATTTCTAATCTCATAGCATTGTGGTCGGAACAGCTGCTTGATATGATTTCAGTTTTCTTAAATTTACTGAGGCTTTATCTGTGACCCAAGATGTGATCTATCCTGGAGAATGTTCCGTGTGCAGTTGAGAAGAACGTGTAATCTGCTGTTTTTGGATGGAATGTCCTATAAATATCAATGAACTCTATCTGGTCTATTGTGTCATTTAAAGCTTGTGTTTCCTTATTAATTTTCTGTCTGGCTGATCTCCACTGGTGTAAGTGAGCTGTTAAAGTCCCCCGCTATTATTGTGTTACTGTCGATTTCCTCTTTTATAGCTGTTAGCAGTTGCCTTATACATTGAGGTGCTCCTATGTTGGGTACATATATATTTATAATTGTTATGTCTTCTTCTTGGTTTGATCCCTTGACCATTATGTAGCGTCTTTCCTTGTCTCTTGTAACATTCTTTATTTTAAAGTCTATTTTATCTGATATGAGTATTGCTACTCCAGCTTTCTTTTGATTTTCATTAGCATAGAATATATTTTTCCATCGCCTCACTTTCAGTCTGTATGTGTCCCTAGGTCTGAAATGGGTCTCTTGTAGACAGCATATATATGGGTCTTGTTTTTGTATCCATTCAGCCAGTCTATGTCTTTTGGTTGGAACATTTAGTGCATTCACGTTTAAGGTAATTATCGATATGTATGTTCCTACTACTATTTTCTTAATTGTTATGGGTTTGTCTTGGTGGGTCCTTTTCTTCTCTTGTGTTTCCCACTTAGAGAAGTTCTTTTAGCATTTGGTGTAGAGCTGGTTGCATGGTGCTGAATTCTCTTAGCTTTTGCTTGTCTGTAAGGCTTTTGATTTCTCCATCAAATCTGAATGAGCTCTTTGCAGGGTGCAGTACCCTTGGTTGTAGGTTCTTCCCTTTCATCACTTTAAATTTATCATGCCACTTCCTTCTGGCTTGTAGATTTTCTGCTGAGAAATCAGCTGTTATCCTTATGGGATTTCCCTTGTATGTTATTTGTCATTTTTCCCTTGCTGCTTTCAATAATTTTTCTTTGTCGTTAATTTTTGTCAATTTGATTACTATGTGTCTTGTCATTTTTCTCCTTTGGTTTCTCCTGCCTGGGACACTCTGTGCTTCTGGACTTGGGTGGCTATTTCTTTTCCCATGCTAGGGAAGTTTTTGACCATAATCTCTTCAAATATATTCTCGGGTCCTTTCTCTCTCTCTTCTCCTTCTGGGACCCCTATAATGCGAATGTTGTTGCGTTTAATGTTGTCCCAGAGGACTCTTGGGGTGTCTTCATTTATTTTCATTCTTTTTCTTTATTCTGTTCCATGGCAGTGATTTCCACCTTTCTGTCTTCCAGGCCACTTATCCGTTCTTCTGCCACAGTTATTCTGCTACTGATTCCTTCTAGTGTATTTTTCATTTCAGTTATTACATTGTTCACCTCTGTTTGTTTGTTCTTTAATTCTTCTAGGTGTTTGTTCCTTAATTCTTCTAGGTCTTTGTTAAGCATTTCTTGTGTCTTCTCGATCTTTGCCTCCTTTCTTTTTCTAAGGTCTTGGCTCAACTTCACTATCATTATTCTGAATTCTTTTTCTGGAAGGTTCCCTATCTCCACCTCATTTCGTTTTTTTTCTGGGGTTTTATCTTGTTCCTTGATCTGGTATAAAGTCCTCTGCCTTTTCATTTTATCTATCTTCCTGTGAATGTGGTTTTCCTTCCACAGGCTGCAGAATTGTAGTTCTTCTTGCTTCTGCTGTCTGCTCTCTGGTGGATGAGTCTATCTTAGAGACTTGTGCAAGCTTCCTGATGGGAGGGACTGGTGGTGGGTAGAGCTGGGTGTTGCTTTGGTGGGCAGAGCTTTAATCCGCTTGTCTACGGATTAAATAAAACTTTAATAAAAAGTTGAATCCGCTTGTCTGCTGATGCATGGGGCTGGGTTCCCTCCCTGTTGGTTGTTTGGCCTGAGGCGACCCAGCACTGGAGCCTACCTTGCTCTTGGTGGGGCTAATGGCGGACTCTGGGAGGGCTCACACCAAGGAGTATTTCCCAGAACTTCTGCTGCCAGTGTCGTTGTCCTCACGGTGAGCCACAGCCACAGCCACCAGCTGCCTCTGCAGGAGACCCTCTAAAAGTAGCAGGTAGTTCTGGTCATTCTCCTACGGGGTCACTGCTCCTTCCCCTGGGTCCTGATGTACACACTACTTTGTGTGTGCCCTCCAAGAGTGGAGTATCTGAGTGGAGTTGAGACTCTGAGACTCTGTGTGGAGTCGCACAGACTCTGGGTCCTGTGAAGCTTCGATGTTTTGTGATTCTAGAAATCCTATAGGAGACGGTCCACAGCAGGTGAAGCTAATGTTGTCAGTAGAGGTGTTGAAGCCAAAGATCTGCAGTTCCGGCTAGAGGTGCCGATGTACATACAGGACAAAATCATCTCGTGTGAATGTAGTTCAGGCATGTTTAAGATGAATGCAGTCATGTTAATGCCTACCATATTCTATCTTGAGCCTCTCCTCAGGGACCCCCTCCTCAGTTCCTGAGGCTCCTGTAAGTCATGTACAGGGGACTGGAGAGTGGGCTCTGTCCAGTCTGAGCCCTGAGTTACCCTGTGTGTATCTTAGGATACTTTGTATTTCTGTGGTGTCTGTTGTAACATCATCTCTTTCATTTCAGATTTATTTGGGCCCTCTCTTTTTTAACAAAACATACTACTGTTGTCTTTTATTCTTTACAGAAGTGTAATCAGTGTTTGATCTACTATCCTTACCCTATGTATACTTTTTGCAGTGAGACTTTTACTTTTCTTTGTTTCCTTGTTACTATCAATAATTAGTGAGACTTCTTTTAAGCTACCTTCAACATTGCTTATAAAGCTGCTTTATTAGTGATGACAGAGCCTTAATGGAAGTCATGTTCTGGTTGTAAATTAGAATGCAATGTGCCAGCAAAAAGCCCCTTAAGTTTATGTCTCATTACTTCTTGTTCTTTTTTTAATTTAATTTTTATTTTTTGTCAGAGCAAATTTGATTAAAATGTTTTGTTTCTTCTAGGTGTGCAAGATGTGGTTCTTTTAAACATATACATATATCTATTCTTCTTTGGATCATTTTCCCATGTAGGTTATGACACCATGTTGAGTAGTCTTGTCTTGGTATTACGTAGGTCTTTGGTGATTACATATTTCACATGTGTTTCTATATCTATCTTAACCCCAATATCCTAATGTATCCAATCCTCACACCTTTCCATTTGGTGAACCCTAAGTTTGTTTAATGAATCTGTGATTGCATTTCTCTGTGGAAATATCTTCATTGGTATCAATTTTTAGCTAAGACCTATAAGTGATATTATAGGATATGTGTCTTTTGCTTTCTGACTTAGTACAATTTGCCTGATTAACTCAAGAATCATACACAGTGCTGCAATTGACATTGTTTTGTTTTTTTCCCTGGCTCATATTCCATCTGTACGTGTACCAGTTATTCTTTGGCCACGCACCTCTTGATGGACTTTTTGGTTGCCTCCATGTCTTGGTTATTGTAATACTGCTGCAATGCACATTTGCTTGCCTGTGTCTTTCCAGTTCTATCTCCTTATGTTATAGGCCAAGGAGTGGGCTTGCTGTATCATATGGTAGCTCAGTGTGTACGTTTTAAAGGCACCACCATTCAGTTCTCATTAGTGGCTCTTTCCAGGTTATGTCCCACTTAAAATTGAGGGTATGCATTTCTCCAAAACGCCTTCAATATTTATTGTTTGTAGTTTGCTTGCTGCTGGTTATTCTAACAGGTGCGAGCTGATACCTCTGTGTGGTTGAATTTGCATGTGTCCCATAATCTGTTGAAATTGATCTTTAAAGCATGCTCTTTTTATTTATCAAACTGTGATTACAGCTTAGTTCTTCAAATTGTTTTCTTAAAGTAAGTGTCACATTTTGAAAAGTTTTGGCCATTACCTCCCTCAAGACATTTTGAGGGCAGGTTTCATTTACAGCCCTGAAGTACTTGTTCATATGAAGTGACCATTAACACAGGTATTAAAGCTGCTTTTGCAGGTAACAGCCAGAGGGCAGCAGCCTTTTTACGTTCCCCAATCTGGTAACTAGGGAAAGAGACCTTCAGCTGCAAGAGTGTCCAGCTTTATTTCTCATCCAGCTGTGGGTCTAGATATGGTCAAACAAGGTTGCATCACAGCCCAGGAACGAATTATGTAAAATTTCCTCTCTCTATCACTGTCTTAGGTTTTTGGGTTTTTTAAAGTTATTTATTTTAAAATGGGGTTTCGCTGCTTTTCACTGCTGTGTTTAGCCCGCTTTACACCCACTTGACTCACTTAAAGAGAGATATCAATACATAGGTTTTAAGATTCTTACTAGTCAGATATATTCTTGTGCGGTGAATAGAGGGTGTTGCGTCCAGTTCACTGAGCAAGGAGTAGGTCTTGTCTATTACATATTTGATTTATGGAGTGATATCTGTGCTAATTTCAAATCCCGGGTTTATGCATCACCCACCTCACCTTTCCCGTTAAGCAGCCATAGTGTGTTTTGAAAATGTGTGACTCTGTTCTGTTTTGTAAATCAGTTTAAGTGTAGCGATTTTTACATTCCCTATATAAGTGATGTCTTTGATAAGTGTCTTTTTCTATGTGACTTATTTCACTTAAAATCATCATACCTACATCCACTCATCATGCTGCTAGTAGCCTTATGACATTGATTTCATGGCTGAGTGATATTCCATTGTACATAAGGACCACAACTTCTTTATCAATTTTCCTCTTCCTGGGATGTTTAAGGAGTACCGAAGTGGAGGTTCTTGGGAACAGAGCAGCCCTAAACTTTGGGGTGCCTGTGTCTTGATGATTTTTAGTTTTCCCAATTTATACGCCCATGAGTTGAAGTGCCCTATGCTCACTAAGCTGTGTTTTTTAGATGTTTCAGGACACACCGTACAATTCTCCAGAGTGGCTGTTGGCAAATTACATCCCGCCCATCAGCATAGCAAGGCTCCGATTTCTACATGGACTGTCCTGCTTTTCTGGTTTTTACACTTTTTTCAGCATGACCCTTTGACCAATGGGAAGCGAGACTTCTTTATAGCGCTGATTTGCCTTTCCAGGTTGCTTGGTTGGCCAAAAAGGGCGTATGCGTTTTTTCCTGAATATATTCAGGAAAAAACGCATACGCCCTTTTTGGCCAAGGGCATCATTGTCGACGTTTTGCCGCTTTTCATGTGCTTTAAAGGCGATTCGAATCTACCTCCTGAAATCTGTTTCCTGCAATTCTGCCTTGCTTTCAAATCCTCTTCGTTGCCTTCCCTCAATATATCTGTGGATGAGAGTTATCATTTATAACTCTGCGGGTTTGTGAATTGCAGTTTCCCTGAGCTCCATTTTTCAACTGTCTTTTTTGGGAGCTGGCCGCAAAAGCGCGGGATTGCCTCAGGCCCTATTCTGCTTCTGGGCGGCAGGCTGAGCCTGTGGTTAATTCTTCTTCCTGTTGGGAAAATAGAGTGACCTGTGCCTGTCCCAACACCTAGATCTAGTCTCTCATTGGTTGCCCCTCTTCCCGTTCATCCTCAGGACAAATTGCAACCTGTAGGGAACAGGAGGTTAAAGGTGCTGATTCTCCAAGTAGGGAGATTGCTAGTAAAGTAGCTGGAATGGCGAAACCGAGCACAAGGAGATGAGAAATGAGGTGCGTTTTAGAAACCTTTCAAAATCACACGGTGTACCATCTTCTGGGTTTCTCATGCATGTTTTCGATGTAGGAAGATGCCCTTCAACCTGGAGATTTGGGACCCATGGGATGGGTACCACGCAGTATTACTTTAAAGGGTCTGCGTTTTCTCACCCAACCTCACCCAACCTCTCAGCCCCAAGAGTGTCCACCCTTATGTCTCATCCAGCTGTGGGTCTAGATATGGTCAATCCAGGTTGCATCACAGCCTCTGAACGAATTTTGTAAGAATTTCTCTCTCTTTCACTGTCTTTGTTTTACGGGTTTTTAAAAGTAATTTATTTTTATAATGGGGTTTAGCTGCCTTTCATGGCTGTGTTTATGCGGCTTTACACCCACTTGACTCACTTCCAGACAGATATCAATACATAGGTTTTAAGATTCTTACTAGTCACATATATTCTTGTGCGGGGAATAGGGGGTGTTGAGTCCAGTTCACTGAGCAAGGAGTAGGTCTTGTCTATTACATATTGGGTGTATGGAACGGTATCTGAGCGAATTTGAAACCCTTGTTTTATGCATCACCCCACCTCACCATTCCCGTTAAGCAGCCATAGTGTGTTTTCTAAACGTGTGACTCTGTTCTGTTTTGTAATACAGTTCAAGTGTAGCGGTTTTTACATTCCCTCTATAAGTGATAGCTTATGATAAGTGTCTTTTTCTGTGTGACTTATTTCACTTAGAATCGTCGTACCTAACTCCACTCATCTTGCTTCTACTAGCCTTATGACATTGATTTCATGTCTGAGTGATATTCCATTGTACATAAGGACCACAACTTGTTTATCCATTTTTCTCTTTCCTGGGATATTTAAGGTGTCATGAAGTGGAGGTTCTTGTCAACAGAGCAGCCCTAAACTTTCCGGTGCCTGTGTCTTGCTGATTTTTAGTTTTTCCAATTTATACGCCCATGAGTGGACGTGCCCTATGCTCCCTAAGCTGTTTTTTTTCGATGTTTCAGGACACAACGTACACTTCTCCAGAGTGGTTGTTGGCAATTTACATCCCGCCCATCAGTGTAGCAAGGCTGCCATTTCTCCATGGCCTGTCCTGCATTTCTGGTTTTGACACTTTTTGCAGCATGGCCCTTTTCACCGATGGGAAGCAAGACTTCTTTGTAGCGCTGATTTGCCTTTCCAGGTTGCTTGGTTGGCCAAAAAGGGCGTATGCGTTTTTTCCTGAATATATTCAGGAAAAAACGCATACGCCCTTTATGGCCAAGGGCATCATTGTCGACGTTTTGCCGCTTTTCATGTGCTTTAAAGGCAATTCGTATCTACCTCCTGAAATCTGTTTCCTGCAATTCTGCCTTGCTTTCAAATCCTCTTCGTTGCCTTCCCTCAATATATCTGTGGATGAGAGTTATCATTTATAACTCTGCGGGTTTGTGAATTGCAGTTTCCCTGAGGTCCATTTTTCAACTGTCTTTTTTGGGAGCTGGCCTCAAAAGCGCGGGATTGCCTCAGGCCCTATTCTGCTTCTGGGCGGCAGGCTGAGCCTGTGGTTAATTCTTCTTCCTGTTGGGAAAATAGAGTGACCTGTGCCTGTCCCAACACCTAGATCTAGTCTCTCATTGGTTGCCCCTCTTCCCGTTCGTCCTCAGGACAAATTGCAACCTGTAGGGAACAGGAGGTTAAAGGTGCTGATTCTCAAATTAGGGAGATTGCTAGTAAAGTAGCTGGAATGGCGAAACCGAGCACAAGGAGATGAGAAATGAGGTGCGTTTTAGAAACCTTTCAAAATCACACGGTGTACCATCTTCTGGGTTTCTCATGCATGTTTTCGATGTAGGAAGATGCCCTTGAACCTGGAGATTTGGGACCCATGGGATGGGTACCACGCAGTATTACTTTAAAGGGTCTGCGTTTGCTCACCCAACCTCACCCAACCTCTCAGCCCCAAGAGTGTCCACCCTTATGTCTCATCCAGGTGTGGGTCTAGATATGGTCAATCCAGGTTGCATCACAGCCTCTGAACGAATTTTGTAAGAATTTCTCTCTCTTTCACTGTCTTTGTTTTACGGGTTTTTAAAAGTAATTTATTTTTATAATGGGGTTTAGCTGCCTTTCATGGCTGTGTTTATGCGGCTTTACACCCACTTGACTCACTTCCAGACAGATATCAATACATAGGTTTTAAGATTCTTACTAGTCACATATATTCTTGTGCGGGGAATAGGGGGTGTTGAGTCCAGTTCACTGAGCAAGGAGTAGGTCTTGTCTATTACATATTGGGTGTATGGAACGGTATCTGAGCCAATTTGAAACCCTTGTTTTATGCATCACCCCACCTCACCTTTCCTGTTAAGCAGCTATAGTGTGTTTTCTAAACGTGTGACTCTGTTCTGTTTTGTAATTCAGTTCAAGTGTAGCGGTTTTTACATTCCCTCTATAAGTGATAGCTTATGATAAGTGTCTTTTTCTGTGTGACTTATTTCACTTAGAATCGTCGTACCTAACTCCACTCATCTTGCTTCTACTAGCCTTATGACATTGATTTCATGTCTGAGTGATATTCCATTGTACATAAGGACCACAACTTCTTTATCCATTTTTCTCTTTCCTGGGATATTTAAGGTGTCATGAAGTGGAGGTTCTTGTCAACAGAGCAGCCCTAAACTTTCTGGTGCCTGTGTCTTGCTGATTTTTAGTTTTTCCAATTTATACGCCCATGAGTGGACGTGCCCTATGCTCCCTAAGCTGTTTTTTTTCGATGTTTCAGGACACAATGTATACTTCTCCAGAGTGGCTGTTGGCAATTTACATCCCGCCCATCAGTGTAGCAAGGCTGCCATTTCTCCATGGCCTGTCCTGCATTTCTGGTTTTGACACTTTTTGCAGCATGGCCCTTTTGTCCGAAGGGAAGCGA